>NC_057865.1:296784050-297112384 GCF_019393635.1 Dromiciops gliroides | reverse complement strand
ATGTGCTCTCAGCTCTAAGCCCAAGCTTGATTCCCACAATCCAATGGCTAACAGGCCTGCCACAAGCAGTTCCTGTTTTCAGGGAGCTTATGTTCTTTTGGGGAGACTGCCCATGGATACGCAAAATACATGTCCAAGGCTCTTGAGCAAGGGGTACTGGCAGCTGGGGGCGGGGGTAGGACCAGGAAGGGCCTCAAGTCTTGAAGGAAGCTGGTGACTCTAAGAAGTAGAGGCATGAGGCACAGCCAGGGCAAAAACCGTGGGTGTGGAACAAGCGGCTGCCTCGCTTGCCTTCTCCTAGGAGCCTCAGCTGGTAGATGGACAAGTCAGGCCTCTTCCCCCACCCTGGGGTTTGCTGAGTTCCCCTTGGGGGTGGGGGGTGGGCCAGGGGCTTCTCAGCTCTTCTCAGCTTCCAGGAACACTCATCCCTCTCCAACCAAGGAAGCCCAGAGTCAGGCACTCTCCCTCTCTGCCCGTCCCCAGACCTAGCCTGGCCCCAGGCTGAGGAAAATGAACTTCTACCCACCTCTAGGAGCTGCCTGGGGCACTGAGAGGTCCCAGGACAACCAGGAGGGTCCGTGGCATAACTTGAAGCCGGGTCTTCCTGAACCTGAGGCCGATTCTCCATCCATTAGTCCTCTCAGATGACGCAGCAGAACGGAGGCAAACAGAGGTGAAGTGACCTGTTCAGGGTCACACTGTTAGGGTCTGAGACCAGATTCGAATTCAGGTCTTCATGACTCCAAACCCAGCTCTCCATCCACTGAACTGCCCTGTGCCTCAGTTTCCAAAATGGAGATACTAATGGCACCTGCTTGCCAGGGTCATAGCAAGGAAGAAAGGAGATGACGAATATAAAGTTCTTTGTGAAGCTGAAAGCTTCTGGCTATCAGTTCTGGCTGTTCTCATGGGGGTGGCGGTGTTGTTACCATGAAGGGACCAGTGCCTCTCTACCAGTCATCCAACAGGCATGCCTTTAGCACTGCGACAGGCACTCTGCTAGGCACCTGGGACACAAGGGATTTCATGAAGGAACTTACAGTCCATTGGGGAGAGAAGATGCACATTCATCAATAGATACAAACATATACACAAGGTGACTCTGGTGGAGGGCATGGTCATGGAAGGCTGCATGTAGGAGGCGGCCCTGAACTGATTTTTGAAGGAAACGGGATTCTGAGAGGTAAAAAGGCACTGCCGACCAGGTGTGGGGACTAGCACGTACAGAGAGCTTGGGTGTCGTGTGTGTGAGGATCTGCAAACAGGCTGGTGTAGCTGGATGGCAGAAGGGAGAAAATATGAGAAAACAGGAAAGGTGATGACAACAACATCGGCAGCTTTCAGATAGAGCTTTTGGCTTTATTTATTTTTGGGGGGGAGGCAATCAGGGTCAAGAGACTTGCCTGGGGTCACACAGCTAGTAAGTATCTGAGGCCAAATCTGAACCCAGGTCCTCCTGACTCCAGGGCCTGTGCCCTATCCACTATGCCACCTACCTGCCCCCAGATAGAGCTTTAAGGTTGGCAAAGAGCTTTATAAATATCTCACTTGATCCTCACAACAACCCCGGGAAGTAGGTGCTATTATTACCCCAATTTTGCCCATGGAGGTAATGTGACTTGCCCAAGGTCATGCAGCTAGTAAGTATGTGAGGCTGGACTTGAACTTAGGTCTTCCTGACTGCTGGCCCAGTGTTCTATCCACTCTACCACCCAGCTATGCAGGGAGGAAGGGGTCAGCTTGTGAAACATTTGAATGACAAATAGGGGGCTTTATCTTTGGTTCTGTAAGTAATAGGGAGCCACTGGTGTTTCTTGAGTAGTGGGAGTGATATGAGTAAATGACCAGTGATGTGTGAGAACCGTCAAGAATGCTACGGGGGAGGGGGGGGGGGCCGGGGAGCTAGGTGGTGCAGTGGATAAAGCACCGGCCCTGGATTCAGGAGGACCTGAATTCACATCCGGCCCAAGACACTTGACACTTACTAGCTGTGTGACCCTGGGCAAGTCACTTAACCCTCATTGCCCTGCCAAAAAAAGAATGCTACCATGAGGGTCCCATCTGAAACTGCGTGAAGGGCAGTGTAGACAATCTACCCTTGAGGCTGAGTTTCAAACCCAAGATGAAGAATCCCTTTTCCTCAGCAGTGAATGGTGTCCGACTGAATCCAGCCCATGGTTGCACCTGCCACAATCTTTGGAACCATGGGCCTTCTCCACCTTCATACCAGCCACTGGTAAAAAGCCCAGGATGGGCTGGGCACATCCTCTGGAGACCTTTGGTCCTCCGGGCCATTGGTCTGTCCCGAATCCACCCGATATCGGTGTTTCTCCATCTGCTTCTCAAGAGTTGCTCCTTGGGTCCAGTCTAGGGGAGCGGATTCTCCTGCTCCACCCGGTATCTGTCAGGCAAGCCCGCCTCTCCTGCGCTGGAGCTGCACAGGCCCATGGGGCTGTGCCAACCAGGCCTTGAAGGCAGCTCTCTTCATTGCAACAATGATAGCTTGTCCTCCAAGAACGCTACCTGCCCTAGAAGTCGGTCAGGGACGCGGCAGAGAGGATTTCTGCTGGGCCATGGCTTGGCTCGGGTGCCTCCCGGGGCCTGCCCTTCCTTGAGGGCCCTCAGCGACAGGGAGCCCCGAGGGAAACCATACCGGGGGCCTCCTGGTTTCTGCCCAGCTCAGCTACTGCTGAGATGATCTCAGAGGAACTTTTCCAATTCTAGATCCCCAGTGACTTCAAAAGAACATAAAGGGGGGCGGCTAGGTGGCACAGTGGATAAAGCACCGGCCCTGGATTCAGGAGTTCCCTGAGTTCAAATCCGGCCTCAGACACTTGACACTTACTAGCTGTGTGACCTTGGGCAAGTCACTTAACCCCCATTGCCCCGCAAAAAAAAAAACCATAAAGATCATCTCATCCAACCTACAAGCTTTGAGGGAAACTGAGGCCCAGGGAGGGATGGAGTTTGTCCTGGGTTCCGCCAATAGAAGCAGAGCTGAGATTTGAACTCAGGGCCCTTGGCGGAGTTGGTCCTAGGCAGCCTGCCTTTGATGAGGGAGGGTGTGCAGCCCCCAGGCGGCCCTGCTCAGACTTGCTACTGGAAGGGCCAGGGCCTTGGAGACACAGACGTGTTGCCAGCCTACCCTGCCTGGCAGCTTCTGGGAGACAGACTTGGGGGGTGACGGGGATGTGTCCTTCCTGCCCACGGCCCCTACACTGGGAGGCCCTTCTGGCTCCCACCCTCTTCCCCTGGGGGGCAAGACTCTCACAGCCCCTGCGTGTGTTTCTGGCTGAGGATTTGTGAAGCCTCCTTCCGGTGGCAGGCCCACAAAAAGCCATGAATCAGGGCCTCAATAGGGCCCAGAGCACGAACAGTGTCCTTTCTTTGGGCTGCCAGTGTCCAATAAGCCAGAAGATTTCCCCTAGCCAGGCCCACGAGAAAGGACTGATTTAATCTCCTTCTGTTTCACTGGGGAAAACTTCCTGTCTTTGCATTCTCCCATCCCCAGCCCGGAAACGAGGGCCCATTGTGCCCCCAGCCTCATTGAGGGGCCCCCTCATTAGCAGGCTGGGCCTGCATCGAGCCCAGGGCCCAGGGCCAATGGGACTGTACTTCTGTGGGATCCGGGCCTGGAGAGCACAGGGCCCCCGGCCCCCCTGGGCTCTAACACCCTCAGGCCATTGAGACAGCTTCTTGAAGGACCCCTGATAGATCCATCTGCATCAATTCTCAGGCCATTGGACCTCTTCCCCGACTCCCAGAGGCCTTGCAGGCATCCTAGGTGACTCTGAACACTCTGTCTTAGAGCCTCAGGTGCCCCTCTCTGTAAAAATGGGACAATCCCTTCAGCCCCCATGGCCCAGATGAGTTGGCTTAGAAATGTGAATTATCTCTCTGGGTATGGCAATGGCCAGAGACAGAGACCATCCGAGCCCTCTGGGCAGACATCTCTTGGTACATCTTTTAAAAGCGCAGGCATAGGAGGCAGCTAGGTGGCACAGTGCATAGAGCACTGGTCCTGGATTCAGGAGGATCCGAGTTCAAATTCAGCCTCAGACACTTGACACTTACTGGCTGTGTGATCCTGGGCAAGTTACTTAAGCCTCATTGCCCCACTAAAACAAAAACAAAAGCAAAAAACAAAACAAAACAAAACAAAAAAGCATGGGCACAGGCTCTGGTGTGAAAGAAGCGAGTCCACAGATGTGGGCCCAGGTGTGACTCAGTGTCCCTATCCTGCCAGGAATGAGGCACCTCACTGGGCTTACATTCTAGTTAGGGAAGACCACTCACACACACACACACACACACACACACACACACACACAGGTGTGATTTGGACTAGGAGGTCACAGAGACAGAGGAGGGGCATTGACTAACAAGCCCCTTCCAGCACTGGTGGTGTTGATATGATCATTGTCCCCAGTGCTAGCTGTGGATAGGAGGAGAGGAGACACAGGCAGTGCACCCAGTGGTCTGTCATAAAGATGGCCTGAGAGCATCAAATGTTGAGGTGAGTCTAGGTAGGGCTAATTATGGGAGCTTCATATATTTACTGTCTTGTGAGAATAATAGTAGAAATATGGTTTTACAAATATGGAGACTGAGGCCCAGGGAAGGAAAGTGAGATTTCCCAAGGTCTCACGAGTAGTACTGAACAGAGTACCCACCCATTCCAAGGTCAGGGTCTTTGCTACTGCCCCACACAGTGTATTAGGGTCAGCTCTATGTTACAACTCGCCCCCTAACACCCCCCCCAACCCATCTCCTCTCGAGGAAGCCCAGAAGGGAGAATGTCCTTATCTCCCAGAGCTTCCCTCCCCCTCTTCATCTTTCATTCATGACGAATGTGATTGGCCACATTTGCATCTCCTCTCCTTAATAACATCTCCTTAATTAGGAAGTTGTTGGATGGATGATAATAAATATTCAGCCCTTGGAAACAGTCATCTCCCATTCTCCCTGGAACCACATTAACAATGACACACCATCACAGACATGGCCAGCAACCCTAATTCCCCGGAAGGATGATGCTGATATCAGCAAGACCAGAGTGCCCAGTGGGCCCTGGCCTGGGCCTCCAGCGTCCTCTGAGGACTTGGGCCCCGGATGCTTTGCTGTCTCATCTGCCCCAGCAGGCACAGCCCGGGCTGGCCATCCATCCCCCAAGGGCCCCACCCTGCTCATCCCTGCTGGGTGACTGTCTTAAGCAGAGGAAAGGATGTACAAGACCCACTGTAGGGGCAGGAAGATCGTGCTGGCTAGGGCTGACCCCAAAACTCCAGATGTGGGCCAGCCGAGGTTGTGTATATCAGAGGGAGAGCAGAGAAGACCAGGGAGGAGGGCGGGAGGAAGCTTCAATGCTAGGCGGGGGTCCTATAGGAGAGAGAACAAGAGCGACTCATAAGTCTTGTTTTTATCTGTTTTCTCTCATGTTTTCCATGACTACTGATGTGTAACTTACATTGAATTGCTTGAGTTCTGAGGAGGGGTTGGGGGAGAGAGGGAGGAAGAGAAGTTGGAACACAAAGTTTTTAAAAATTGATGTCGGGGCAGCTAGATGGCGCAGTGGATAGAGCACCGGCCCTGGAATCAGGAGTACCTGAGTTCAAATCCGGCCTCAGACACTTAACACTTAACTAGCTGTGTGACCCTGGGCAAGTCACTTAACCCCAATTGCCTCACTAAAATAAAAAAAAAATTGATGTCAAAATTTGCTTTTACATGTAATTTGGAAAATAAAATTCTAAACAATAAAAAAAAAGAGCCACTCACCCTGTGGCTGGCATCTGGGGAGAGGGTCTGTCCTCCACCTCTGCAGCCTCCTCCTGTCACATTCCAGTCCCAGACGGGCATCACAGCCTCTTGCCATTTACTAGATAGGTGGGTCCCTGTGCTGAGGCAGGAATGATGGGAAAGCTGAGAGGAAGGAACCACTCTGCCTTAGCATTCCAGAGAGAGTTAGAGAGAAGAGCCAGGAATAACTTGATGCACCCTACAAGATCAGGATGGGAGTGTTCAGCGCATTTGTTAAGTTCTTAATACGCGCCAGCGCTGAGCTAACTGGTTACAGTTATTATCTCACTTGATCCTCACGACAACCCTGGGAGGGAGGTGCTGTTATTACCTCATTTTACAGATAGGAAACTGAGGCAGGCAGCGGTGAAGTGACTTGCCCAGGGTCACCCAGCTATCCAGTTTCTGAGGCCAGAATTGAACTCGTCTCCCCGACTACTGGCTATTGCTAGGTTCGTGGTGGTCCTACATCAGGGGAAAGAGCATCCTTTCAGAGATTGAGGAATCTTTTCAAATGCAGGATGATAATTGTAACTACTTATTACCATGACTTTGACCTCTCTGGTGACCCCAGTGTGACTGGCACAGATATCCACGATAACAAGTGGGAAAGCACCTTTAGAAAGATCTTGGAGGAGAGTGACCGGCCTAAGGATCCTGAGAAGGTTGTCCAAGTGAAAGAAATCTATGAGAAGCCTAATTTACCTGCTCTTTTCACCAAGTTCAAGAAAGTTACAGTAGACAGATGAGGCTTTACTGGGAAGCATTCGTCTCCTATGCCCCCATCCATCTTCTTAGGATGACCCAGAAGATCTACAAACACCAAAAGTGACTGGAATTGGACATGAAGAGGGGGGCTAGGAGGAAAGGGCAGGGCACTGTGTGTGGAACTGAGGAAGGATGCATTCTCACAATTATTCTGTTTTTTTTTAATTCTGAATAGAATTTATTTTCCAAAATATATGTAAAAACAAAATTTTAACATCAATTTTAAAAAATCTTTGTGTTCCAACTTCTCTTCCCCCTAGACTGTTTTCTCTCACAATTATTCTTTAAAAAAAAAAAAAAAAGGATGTGGATGCAAAGGGAACTCTTGGACCAACTTAATTTTTTTTTTTTTTTTTGGTGAGGCAATTGGGGTTAAGTGACTTGCCCAGGGTCACACAGCTAGTAAGTGTTAAGTGTCTGAGGCTGGATTTGAACTCAGGTCCTCCTGAATCCAGGGCCGGTGCTCTATCCACTGTGCCACCTAGCTGCCCCTGACCAACTTAAATTTTAACAAAACATGTGCAGAAAATGGAAGATGAGTGAGGGGGTTAAGGGTGACCTTTGGTAAAGTCTTTTGGGAATCATTTCAGAAGTTTTAAAACTCAACACCAATGAAGGCTGACCAAGAAGGCTACCCACTCCAAAGGGCGATTTACTTTAAGGCTAGAACCACTGCTTAAGGCAGAGGTGGGGGTGAGGGGGCGGTGTTGATAGCAGGTCTTTGACCATGGTGCCCAGCTCAGGGGTGGGAAGGGGCCTCAGAGGCCATCAGGTACAACCCTCTCCTTTTGTGAAGGAGGAAATTGAGGCCTGGTCCTGTTTAAGGTGACGCAGGGCTTGTTCTCGCACTGACCCTTCCTGTCACCCTCCCAAGTCTTCCTTTTCTCTGTTCATCCTGGCCCTTCAGATGCCCTCCGCTTCAGAAAGCCTGCCCTGGCTGTTCCAGCTCCGCCTGAGCCCTTGGACTCAGAACCCCAAGCTTTCTTGGGGAGACAGGTGAGGAATGGCTCCAGGCAGCCCCGCCCTCAGGGGGCTGCCAGTCTAGGGAAGACTCGAGATCCAGGAACAGAGGAGTCAGAGAGTTGGATAGGATGGGATCTGACTGAAAACTGGACCGCGTGTCTCAGACTCTAAGGCCTGAAGGAGTTGGAGAAGGGAGAGATCGGGGTAGGCTGAGGCAGCTCAAGATGGTGGGAGAGTAGGCCAAGCACAAGAGAAGGAAGGCAGGCAGGTCTTGTGCCCAGAATCCCCTGCTCTGGCCCTGGACTGGGGGCACCTAGGCCTGGGGCCTACCATCCCCCATCCTGCTCCTTCATCTCAGCCTTCTCTTCTTGGCTGGGCATGAACTGAGGGAAGGGCCCACTCAGGACTCCTGCTCCCTTGGGTAAATGCCGGCTTCTCCCCCCTGACTGGCTGCCCAAGCCCCACTCGGGAGCTCCTTGCTGCGACACTCCTTTCACCCACCTCCCTGCCTGTGCCCTCAGCATCCTCTGGGCCCAACCCCTCTGTCAGATTCCACCTTTAAAAGCCAAGGCTGGTGCCACCTCTGCAAGGAAGCCTGCCAGGCTCCCTCCTCTTGGAATGATCAGCGGTCCCAAAGGCTTTCCCAACAGCAGCCCAGAGAGGGAAGTCGGGCAAGGTTCACAACTGAGGTTTCCAGAAGAAACAATGGCTTAGCAGGGGAAAGAGGCTTGGTCTTACTGGCAGAACTGCTGAGGATTCACAGCCGGGCCTTTGGGCTCTGTCCTCCATCTCTTTGGTCTCTCCCCAGAGGCCGAAAGGTGTCGGGGCCAGAGGAGGGGCTAGGACGCACCTCTCCCCTCCAGGAGAGATGCCTCCCAGCCAAGGAGGTGACACCAGCTTCTGGGAAGACTGTCAAAAAGAGAGGTGACCAGACAGGCTTCCCAGCATCCTCGACTGTCAGTCTAGGGGACCTCAGGATCATCTCTCCCAACCTATACCTGTGCAGGGATTCATGACAGAGAGGTTCTCCAGTTTTATCTCCAGTAATGGGGAACTCACTACCTATCAAGGCAGACCACTGCACTTGCAGAGGGCTCTAATGACAGGGAAGTTTTTCCTTGCCTTGGGCCCAGCTCAGCCTCTTGGCATCGTTGCCCCACCCCCATTTCTCCTAGTTCTGCCCTCTTGAGCTAAATGTCACAAAATTCCAATGAGGTGCAGAGCCTCACCACACTGCCTGCTCCTGCCCTTTCATAAAAGGGGAACCTGGAGCACAGAGAGGCTGAGTGACTCACTCCATGTCACACAGTAAGGACTCTGTGAATTATGGACTAGATTTCTAGTCTTGGCTCCTCCATCCCAGGGCCATGACGGCTCTGAACCACATGCAGGGACTCCCCAGCAATGGCCACCTGGGACGTGGAAGGACACGGCCAGCCACAGCCCAAGAGACGAGTTCATTGTGTGTGGTTGGAGGCATGGACAGCCAAGCCTTCCTGGGGCTTTCTGGCTTTGCGGGATGAAATTTCCTTTTTCTTTCTCTGATGTATTTACAGAAACAGGGCTGTAGGGAACCAAAAGTCGTCCCCCTGGCCCTTTCCTATGGCTGCCGGTGCCTCCCTTTGGGACCAAATGGAACAAGCCTCATCTGTCTTCCACGTGCTGGCCCAGGAAGCGCAGGATGAGCCGGACTGTGTCCCTGAACATCTCCTTGGGCTTCAGTCAGTCCTGGCAGAGAGTGATCTCCAAGCCCTGGGCCATCCTAGCTTGGATAGGAAGACCAGATCTGAGCTAGATGGAGCAGAAACAGTCTGACCAGAGCAAGGACAGCAGGGCTCCCATCTCTCCCCCCGACACACACAGGCACATGCACGTACACACATGCACATACATGTACACACCTTTGTAATCCCAGCCCCCTTCAATAATCCTTTGGAGAAATCAGCCAGGTCCGTCTGGCTCACTGGCTCTCTGCTTGGGAGACCCCATTCTTAGTCTCTCTATTTTCCTACTTATCTTGGCAATGAAGCCCCCAGGAGTCATTTTCTAGTCCTTTATTTTCCAGTTCACTCTTTTTGGAAGATAAACTAACTGCCAGACACACGTTGGGCACCTCCATCATCTCTTTTGTCTATCATCCCTTCCCCTCAGAGCCAGGGATCCAGCCCTCACCTCTCTCCCAAGAGCGTCCCTCATCTGCAGCCTCCGCTGGCCATCTCAGAATCACTGACTGCGTCCCGAATTCAAGTTCTATCTTCTTACATTTCCCTCCCCCACACTCACCCACCCCTGTTCAGTTCACAGCCCCCAGGCTCACCCCCTGGAGCTAGCCTTGTCTCCTTTTCCTCCCACATCCAACCAGTTGCTTTCTTGTTGGTTGCCCTTTGATGCCATCTCTGTGGTCCACTTGCCGCTTCCCTCACAAGACACTAAATCTCTAGTTCCAGCACCTCTGCCCAGGCTGTGCCCCACCTGGGACACTTTCCCGCCTCATTTCTGCCTCTGGGGATGCCTGTCTTATTTCAAGTCTCAGTTCAAACACCACCAGCCAAATGTCCCCGATCCTCACTTAGTCAGTACCAACCTTTCCCTCAAAAATACCTACTTTTCTAAGGATGCTGTTCCCCCTCAACAGAATAGAAACACTTTGAAGGCAGGAGCAGTTCCCTTTTTTAGTCTGATAAGCATTCCAGGTGACAGAAATGGTGCCTGGCCTGCCCTCGGGAGCTCACTGTGAATGAGGCTTCTCCCTGCCCCTGGACGGGTGTGTTTATATCTCATGTGGAGAATGAAAGGGGTGGCTTCTCATGAGCCTGGCTGCCTCTACAGAGGAGGTCGGAGGTTGGCAGGCAGTGCCCTGGGAGGGCACAGACCCTCAGCCCACTTTGCTGGAAGCCTGGGAGCCTCGAAGTGCAGGAAACTGTCCCTGAACCTCAGGACTCATCATCCTCCCATTCCATTGCCTCTGGCACCAGATTCCGGTAGTCAGCATTCAAAGCCCTTCCCGACCAGGCCCCATGCTTTCTTTCTAGACTGATTTCATTGTCCTCCCTCCTCCTGCTCTCAGGGGTCTTCTTGCCATTGCTGGGATGAGGAAGGCCCCTTGACCTTCCCAAGCCTGTTTCTTTGTCTGGACTTGGAAGTCCAGATCTGTGAAGACTGGTCTGCATCCCTTTGTGGGGAGGGGGGGAAGGGTAACACCACCACCCCCAACCCGGGGCCAAGAAGCCCAGGACTGGAGCCACTTTTCTGAAGCTGGACTGGGGAGGAATCACCCTGAGGGACATGGTGAGCTCCGGGCCATCCTGGGGGCTCCCTCCCTTCGACGTGCTGGGCTCTGAGCCTGTTTGGGGCAGTGTCCTGTTGGAAGGCTGTCTGGGCAGGAAGGACACACCCGCCTGCCTGGCTCTCTGGATGTCTCCATCCCTGGTCTCTGCTCTTTGGGCTCCTGCTGGGGGCCTGGGCCCGGCAGAGGGGGCCGCAGGCCATCACAGCTCTAGCCGGCCGGCTGCTCCAGGACAACTTCTTGGGTGTGTCCATGCCCAGCTCACCACAGGGCCCACTTTGAGTCCGGCCCAGCCAGCAGTCTGGGCCAGGTCGCCTCTGATGCGGCACCAGGAGGCTCCAAAGCAGTGACAGGCCGAGGAGGCTGGTGTTTTTCTCCAGGTTCTGGGGGGTGCCCAGCGCCAGGCTGACTCAGAGCCCCTGGCCCCAAAATAGTGGGAAGCTGCCGGACCAAGTCACAGAATCCTGCCTGGCCTGCAAGATGGGCCCCTGGGTCTGCCCTCAGGGAGATTCCAGTCTGGGGGCCAGCCCCAGGATGATGATGACCCCAGGCTACCAGAGGCCGGGGCAAGAGGCACCTTGGGCCCCCTTCTAGCCCTGGGAGTGTGACTACCTCTCATGGAGCCTTGCCCCACACCCCAGGCTCAGAGCCAGGGGTTGGAGGCTCCCAGCCCGACTCCATAAATCAGCTTTGTGACCTCTCACAGGCCATTTCACCTGGGCCTCAGCTTCTTCATCCTTAAAATGAGGATGAAATACTCCCCTCCCCCAAACATAAAGAAAGCCTTCTCACCCTTCCAGGGAGCCTCGTCTGATTGCTGTGAGTACCTCATCCCTCCACTAGTCTATGAACGCCAGGAGGGCAAGAAACTGCATGCACACTAGAGCCAGCGGAGCACAAGGCGGAGCACCCAGTAGGCACTTTAATGAATATTTGTTGAATGAATTCGTAAATGAGTCCGAAATGAGCTGGGAGGAAAAGGACAGCCTCAGCACTAGCGGGAATAACACTGCTGCATTTTCAGTTTGTTCCCCTTGTTTCTCCCATCTCGAGTGGAGATCACTGGGTCACTAGCCCTTCAGGCTCTGAACCTGCACCTCTGAGGTTGGGCTGGACTGCTGTTGGGTACAGCTCTTGTTACCACAAGAGGAGAGAACTGGGGGCCAAGTCCCCTCCACCCCACACAGGCTTCCCTCTGCTAATGATAGGGGATCTCCTGCCTCTTGTGGGGACTGAGTGACCTTTCCATGACCTTGCTCCACACTGGCACAGGGTCCACCCCTCTGACTGCTTCTATTAGTCGGCTCTCCCATCTCACCAGCCCCCACATCATCCCTGCTGAGGGAGAGAGGAGCAGGCCAGGAGCCCAAGCCAGGTGGGCAATCCCCCACTGCTGCTGAGGTGGTAGGTCTCCAGGCAGACTCATGCATCAACCAGCCCCAAGGATTCCTTAACATTGGGGGGGGGGGGGCAGCTAGATGGATAGAGCACCAGCCCTGAATTCAGGAGGACCTGAGTTCAAATCCAGCCTCAGACACTTAACACTTACTAGCTGTGTGACCCTGGGCAAGTCACTTAACCCCAGTTGCCCCACAAAAAACAAAAACAAAACAAAAATTCTAGGAAGTCTTCCCCCCACTACCACTGAAGGTAGGACACCCTGAACCCCAGCTTCAGGAAGCCCCCAGGCTGGGGGGAGAGGAACATCCCCAGGCCTTGGCCTCTATGGGTCCCCAGTGGAGCAGGGTGGAACATGGCATAGGGATCACTAAGGAAAGCTTCCCAGAGGAGCCCGAAGCCAGCTGGTGGGAATTGGTGAGGAAGAGAGAAACACCACGGACTCATCTAGTCTGGGAGATGAAGTCAGGTGGAAATGAGGGACAGAAAGGAGGGGCCCTGTCTTGTAGTCAAGGGTCTGGCAAGCCAGTTGGGCTTGTGCCTTTGGCTCCAGACTCCAACCTAGAGCTAGGTCTGCCCCCAACAGGTGAGATCCCTCCTCACCTGCTTGCCCCAGGTATTTCTTACCCACCTGGGAAGGGGTCAGGTCACCAGGACCTTCTGTCCTAACCCCGTGGGCCTAATCCTAGCTCCCAATTCTAGACAGCACCTGAGGGTTTAAGGGGTTCTTCCCTCCCAGAAGTTGGCCAAGTGGGCTGTCTGACTAGTCTCCCCCTTTCACAGATGAAGAAACAGAAGCTCAAGGAGCAGCCTAAGTTTTAAGAGTCAGGATGCCGCATTAGAAACCCCAGAAGCACTTGTTATATACAAAAAAAAAATTTAATTGAAATAACCTGTATAAAAAAATATGATCTCCATACATTTCACACTGTTCAAGTGAAGGAACAACCCCCAAAATCCAAGTCACACTCGGGGTGACCCGGTCACAAACACAGCGAGTAAAATAAATTAAAGGGGCTATTTGACTGCCACCCTCCCCTCCCCCCCAGTGGAGACAGACCCTCCCCCCTTCCCAGCAGGGCCACAAAACCCCAGGCGGTGGGGCTAACTGGGCCACCGCCTGCCCCAGGTAGAAGTCGTTCTATTCCCCTTAAATTAGACTTTGTACAATAATTCTCCATCTTTCAACAAATACAGGGAGTAAGAAAGAAAACATACAGTGGACAGGAATGCAAGAATTCAGGGTCGCTTGAGCTGCCGCCGTGAGGGTGGCACCAGCTCAGCACAGAACCAACTCTCAATAATAAATTAAGCCCAATAAATAGGCCTGGCCACTAAGGCCGGGCCGCTGTCCTCAATGGTCATACAATAAATAAAAAAGGGTCGCTATCATACACGAGGGGGACTCCGGACATAAATACGCGGACAGGGTTGGGGTCAGGGGCCGGGTCAGGCCTGGCCAGTTGCATTGATCGGTGCATCCTCTCGAACAGGCCCATCCACGCTTTAAGACTGGAGGGTGGCCAGAGGGGCAGGGGCAGTGGAGAAGGCGGGGCTTAGGCAGAAGACCAACGAATGAATGGGGGACAGGTGTCAGGCAAGGGACTTTGTGCCCAGAGGTGAGATGATCCAAAGGACGGGGTGGACGTTCCTGATTTCCAAAACCAAGCGGCTAGCCCCGTCTGGCCTCAGTGCAGACTGCCGGAAAGGGAGGGAAGCAGTGAAGAAATGAGGAGTGGGCTTGTGGTCCCATGCCCACCACCTGCCGCCTTTCCCGGGGCTCAGTCGTGGGGGTGAGGACCAGCACATGTCCAGCAAGGGGGCCGGGTCCCCAGAGGTGAGGAGGTGGGGCCGGGGAGGACCGGGTGCGTCTTCGAGCCCGCGACCGAACTGCTTCTTCCTCGGGTAGACACAGCTCAGGCCCCCCCCCAGCCCCCCACTAAAGCAGCTATGAGAAAGGCACTCAGAAGCAAGGGAACAGTCCCAGCTCTATGAGAGCCAAGAAGTTGAACGCGGGATTCTAGAGGTCGCGCGCGTGCCTGCTGCTCCCATAGGAGAGGCGGGGCGGACGGGCCAAGCCCGCCGGCCAGCCTGGGGCTCAGAGGTGCTGGCCCACCCTGGCGATCAGCAGAGGGGGCAGGGAGCCCCTCACACAGGGACTCGACTACAGGAAGAGGAGGGGTGTCCTAGCCCTGCCCGGTCAGTGTCATCTGCCCCCGGGTCAGAGCGCGGGGTGGGGGCTCTGCCGGCTTTCACAGGCTCTCATTGCTAGAACTCGTGCTGGACACATCCGTGTCGATGGTGCGCAGCCGTAAGTCACAGTCCTCAGATTTCCCTACATCGGAGCGAAGCATCCAGGGGTGGTCAAAGATCTGGTCCAGGGTAGGCCGGTCAGACGGCCGCAGGGACAGACACCATTTAATGAGCTGCTGGCACTCTGAGGAGGGAAAGCAAGGCAGTGAGCCGGGGACCACCTCCTGGACCCCCCCCAAAGCACCCCAGCCCTGATGAGAAGCTCACTGCCTCAAGGTAGGAAGTCTCCCCATCTCTTGAATTATGCCTCTCTCCAAATCCCACCCCCCCACCTGTCTGTCCACTGCATGGGGTTGGCCAGCCACTCACCAGGGGAGATTCTCCTCCGGAAGTAGAGCCGGCCTCGAAGGATTTCCTCGTCCTGCTCAAAGGGGATGTCCCCGCAGACCATGTCATACAGGAGGACCCCCAGAGACCACACGGTGGCAGAGCGGCCGTGGTAGCGGTGGTAGCGGATCCACTCTGGAGGGCTGTATACTCTCGTGCCTAGAGCGAGCACAAAGACCGGACCAGGTCAGAGGCCATCGCTGCCCTCCCCCCCACGCATCAGCTGATTGCTCCCCAAGGCGACTAGCACCGCGTGGCGTCTGCAGCAGCGACTGCCTGGGACCAAAATTAGACACAAAAGACCCGAGGCCGGAGCTGAGGCCAGGAGGCTGGGGCAGCCAGTGCGAGCTCAGCAGAGTGAAAGAGGATACTTCAGAAAAAGCCCGACCCGCCGGGACCCTGCAAGGGGCTGGTTTTGTTTTGGTTTTCAGACAAAACTCATTTACCAGGGCAAGGAGCCCAGTGGAGGAGGAGAAAGCCGGCGCCCCCCCCCCCCCACCGGGCTCTGGCCTTGCCTAATAAGTAGCTGCTGGCTCAGCCGGCCCGCCGGGGCCTTGGAAACCACACTCAACCTGGAATTTGTGATGCAGGAGGTCACATGAGCAGGGGACTCGGGTTTCACAACAAACAGATGTGAAGTGAGGATACGGGCTCTTTTGGGGGGAAAAGGAGGAGCCTCCTCTTCCAGCCAGAAGGGGATCCTCTCCCCTGTCCCCCGCCCCCATGGATGGTGCTGGCTGGGGTGGGGGCAGGGAAAAGCCAGCCCCGGCATTCCCAGGTTTTCAATCTGCAATGCAGGGTTTTCTTTCTGCAGCATCCCGCATCCTTGGCTGGCCGGCTGGCTGGCTGGCTCCCTCCCTCCCTCCCTCCCTCTCACGCGTGCGCATATGGACCGCCTGCCAGGAATCCACACTCCCCCCCTTTCCCGTGACAGGGCTCCCTCATTGGAGGGAAGGATCAGGGTTCTTGCATAAACAGACCTCCCCTAGAAGAAACACCTTCTACCAGGTAGACAGGGAGCTCGCTCTGCGTGCCATCTCCCCTAGCCCCCCCAAAACCATCCCCGACCTGTTCTCCCCTGCAGGCAGCGGGGTGGGACACCCCCAACCTGGAGTGCCGCCCCGACAGACACTGCTAGATGTCTCCCGGCCCCCTCCCCCTCCCCCAAACGCCGCCAAGGGCACGCACAGCGCTAGCTAACTCACCATCAAAATCCGTGTAGACCGTGTCCTTGAGCACGGCGCCCGAGCCAAAGTCGATGAGCTTCAGCTCTCCCGTCCGCAAGTCCACCAGCAGGTTTTCGTCCTTGATGTCTCGGTGCACCACCCCGCAGCCATAGCAGTGGCGCACGGCCTCCAGGACCTGGCTGAAGAAGCCCCGGGCCATCTCCTCGTCCAGAGCGCCCTTCTCCGTGATGAAGTCGAACAGGTCTTTGACGAGCTCCGGCCGCTCCATGACCATGAGGAAGCCGTCCGGCCGCTCGTACCAGTCCAGAAGCTTGATGACGCCCCGGAAGCCGGAGCCCACCTTCTTGAGGAGCACGATCTCCAAGGGCACCATCACCCCAGCCTGGCCAGGGGCAGAGAGGCCGGAGTGAGGCCGGAGCCTGCCTCCACAGCACCCCAGGGGAAGCCTTACTAGCCAGCTCCTGCCCTGCCCCTCCACCCGGGCCGGACTGCCCCGGGACTGCTCCCCCCTGCGACTCTCCTCTTCTTCCTCCCCACATCCAAACAGTGTGACTAAGCTCCCCGCCCAGCCCCCCCACTCCCCTTCCCCAGCCTGAGCCCCGGAGGGAGAAGCTGGGGGAAAGCCCCAGCCCGGGAAGGGGCCGGTTTTGGGCACAGAAGGAGGAAGGAAGAGAAGGGGGTGGGGCAAAACTCAGCCATATCTTTCACACTCCCCCCCCCACTCCATGTAAACAATAACAGAGGGGCGGGAACCCAGAGCCTCCGCCCCAGTGGGGGGAGGGGAGAGGCCACAGTGGAGGCGGGGCCCAGGCCGGAGCTGGCCAGGAGCGGGTCCCCCCAAGTCCCCCCCCCCTCCCCAAACACCGGCGCCGGCCCGGCTTGGCCGCTAGCTCGTCTACTTACGATCGTGCCCCACTCGGTGACTCGCTCCTTAACCACATGCTTCACGGCGACCTACGGGGGGAAGGCAAGCCCGGCTTAGAGGCGCGGGGTGGGGCGAGGGGCGTCTGGCATTTCCAGACAGCCGGCCGCGCAGGGGGCCCGGGGCTCGGCCCGTCTGGCTCCCCTCCCGGGGTCCCGCGTGGTGGGAGCCTCGGGGAAGGGGCACGTCCGGGGGCTGTCCCCTCCCCCAGCCCACGCCCGCCGGGAGGGAGGGAGGGGAAGGATGGTGGCGGTGTCTGTCTGGACCACCGCGCGCCGGGGGTGGGTCGGCCGGCGGCCGGCGCGGGGCCCCTTCCCCAGGGACTCACCGGCAGCCCATCGGCGATGCGGCTCCCGGCGTAGACGGTGCCGAAGCCCCCGCTGCCCAGCACGGAGCCCACCTGGTAGACCTTCTCGAAAGGTTCTTTCTCGGCTTTGGCTGCAGGCGGAGGAGACAGTGGGGAGGGGGGGTTGGTGCGGGGCCGCGCCGAGGAGCGGGGGCCGCCCTCGCCCCGGCCCGGCCCGGCCCGGCCCGGCCCTTACCGGGCTGCAGGATCTTCACGGGCAGGTGGTCCATGCTGCTGGGGCTGCAGATGTGCGCCAGCGAGCCGAACTTGGACAGCAGCATCTTGTCGCGGGGGCAGGGGGCCCACGAGGCGGCGCGGCCGGGGGCCGAGGCGCGGAGCGCGCGCGGGGCGGGGGGCCGCCGGGGCTCGGCCGGACACGCCCGGAGCCCGGGCGGCGGCGGACTGCCCGCGGGCGGCCACGAGCCCACCGCGCGGACCGTCAGCGCGTCCCCCGCCGGGACGAGCGGCGGCGCTGGGGCCCCGATCTCCCGGCCGGGGAGCGGCGGCGGCGGCGGCCGGGCGTCCCGGCTCCGCAGCCCGGGAGAGCTAGCGAGGGGTCGCGCGAGGCTGGGGGCGAGCAGCGGCCCTGCCGTGCGGGTCGTGAGCGAGCAAGCGCTCCCAAGTCTGGGGCTGGGGCGCCGCCGCTGCCCACGCTCGGCTGGGCTGGCTCTGGGCTGGCTCCGCTCTCCCGCTCGCTCGCTCGCTCGCTCGCTGGGCTGGTTCCGCTCCGCTCCGCTCTGCTCTGCTCTGCTCCGTCCGAGCCGCGCGCTCTGCTCTGAGCTCGCTTACACACAGCGCCCGCCTCTTAACTCCCAATATTTTGGTGTGGGGGGGGCGCTGTAGCCGCGTATCCCTCCGCGCGCCTGCAGGAGGCGGGGGCACGTGGGGGGGGGGCCTGGGAAACACCTCTCCTTTCTGTTCGATTTAGCAACACCGCCTTCCCCCACGCACGCGCGCACACAGGCTCACGCCCCAGCTCCCTTCCTCCCCCCCAACCCCGCAAATGAGGGGAACTCAAGGAAAGCCGCAGGAGAGGAGGAGGAGGCTGCTCGGCCGCGGGGGCGCCGCGGGGCGCGAGGGGAGGGAGGAAGGGAGGCGGGGACTATTTTCTTGTAGTAAGCGTCGCGTAGGCACACCCTCGCTCTGCGCAGCTGACTGAAGGAAGCGCGCACTCGCGCGCGCGCTCCAGCGTGCACACGCTGCCCAGGCTGGCGGCCGGTCGAAGGTTCGCTCATTTGCATAGGGTGGAGCTGCGAGGGCCAATGGGAAGCCCCGGGTTTTTAAACAACTCTCCCTTCTCTGGCAGTAGGGAGGCAGTCCGTGCCGGAGCCCGGGGAGCCCGGGGCTATTTGCATATGCATGAGAGGCGCGCCGCCGGGCAGGCGGGGTTCTGGGAGTCCGGAGCCGGGAGCGCGCGCCCAGACCAGGCAGGCCCGGCGGCGGGGGTCCGGGCGCGCGGGCGGGAATTCCTCAGTGCACCCCCTCCATCCACCACCGCCAGGCGCGCCGGGAAAGGGCACTCCCCATTCCCAGTGTATTCCCCGCGTCTGCCGCGCGGAGGGTACGGACCCCTAAGACCCTCCGCAAACCGGGGACCCCTGCTCCTGGAGAGCCCCTCTGGAAAAAAAAAAAAAGCAAGCACGTGCCACCCCTTCGCGTCTCGGGAGGTCGTCCTGCCCCTCTCCACTCCCACGCTCCCTCCCCCCACCCGATGCGGGCTCTGGGGAAGGGAGAATTTGAGGAATGAGGCTGGCATCTAGAGCTCCGGACCGCGGCCTGGGGAATGGGATCCCGGCGGGGGGGAGGGGGGAGGGGGCGGGCTGGAGATGGGATGGGGGGAAGAGGGGGTAGCCTGGAGATGGGATCCCGGGGGAGGGGGCGGGCTGGAGATGGGATAGGGGGGAAGAGGGGGTAGCCTGGAGATGGGATCCCGGGGGAGGGGGCGGGCTGGAGATGGCATGGGGGAGAAGAGGAGGTAGCCTGGAGTTGGGATCTTCGGGGGGCAGGAGGGGTTTCTGGGGTGCCCCTCTGCTTGCGCCACAGGGAAAGGGGCACGTGATGCGAATACTCTGAGCCTTTAAAGTGGGGGAAGCCTGAGGTCTCTCCCCCGCAGGGATGGAGGGTAGCACCGAGGGGGGGCGGGGGGACAGCAGCTCACACGGGGACACCCACACAGAGACACGCACACACTGCGGGGTGTCTAGCAGCGTGCGCGTGTGGCGGGGGCAGCGTGTGGGTAAGGACGCGTGTCTCTGTGTGCGTGTGTGCCTGTGTGTGTGGAGGGGGTGGGGGACTGCGTCCCTCTTCCGGGGAGGACCCAGCGGGGGTGTGTGCGCGTATGCGTGTGCCTGCACAGGGAAGGGAGACTCTGTGCGTGGCTGTGGGGGTGGCCCGTGGCTCTCCAGTATGTATATGTGACACCTTGTGACGCTATAGGTCGGGGAGGGGGCGCATCTCAGGCAGCTCCTGGACAAGGAGTGTGGCACTATGCGTGATGGGGAGGGGGAGGGGAGTGTTTGCTCAAGGCTAGTCCCTGGTGTGTGCGCACACGCGTGCGTGCGTGACGCGCCGCTGTGTGTCTGGATCCAAGGCTGCCATCCCCGTGTGTTTGTGTATGTGACTGGCACGGTGCTCGCCTGCGTGTAGTGGGGGGAACGTCCCCTGATGGCTCCCTGCCCTTCTCTCACAGAGCTGGGCAGGTGGGAAGAGGCAGGGTCGGCACCTCTGCGGACCCTCGAGGAATGCCCCCCCCCACCCTACCCCCATGTCCTCCCAGCTGCCGCAACTGCAGCCACAGCCCCTGACCCGGCCCTCCTTGCCCCTGCAGCAATTCTGCGGGGCTGGGCCCCCTCAGGCCTGGGACAGTGCCCGGCCGCTGCTCTCCCTGTCCAGGCCCCGCGGAGGGAGGAGGGAGGGGTCACCTGAGGACAAGCTCTGAGCTTCGGCTGCAGCCCAGACTTCCAGCTCTGGGCTGGAGAGGCTCAACCTAGTGCCCCTCCCTGTGGTACCTCCTCGGCCTGAGATACCCCCACCCCTCTCCTGAGATCTTCAGCCCCTCCCTTTGGAGCCCCCTCCTCCTTACACCTTCCCAGTCCTTTCCTGAATAACCCCTCCCTCTCCCTCTGAGCCTTTCAAAGCCTCACTTTTAGAATCCTCACATACACTCCTCCCTCCCGATCTGAGACCAGCCCCCTCCACTTAAAGGCTTGGGGTCCTCAGATGCCTCTCTCTTCCTCACCACTCCCGCCCCAGCTGGGACTCAGCCTTTCACCATGAAAAGCAGTAAAAAAGAGAGTCACCTACGGAATGGATCTTGCCAAAGGGCTTGATCACTCTCCAGAGCTCCCGGGGAAGCCGCAGTGCAAGGATTTGCTTCTTTTTACTTTCAGGGAAATCCAACAGGCCAGAAAAATGGAGCCTTCGAAGGGCCCAGAGGGGGACCAAGGGACCCTGACTCCAAAGCCACAAGGCAGCCACTACACCTAGTGGGGGAGGGGGGAGAGATACCTCTAGGCCCACCCCCAAACCTTGGGAATTCTACCCAGCTTGCCCAGGGGTCCCTCCTTGAGGGCAGACATCCATTTGGGAAGGCTTCCTGGAGGAGGTGGGCTTTCAAGGATTCCGAGGTTCTGTGCAAGGTTGTTGGGGGGGTTTCCCCACCATTTAAAAATATTAGAGGCAGCGTGGTATTGGTGGTAGAAAGCTGTTCCTGGCTTCAGGCCCCACTTCTGACATCTCCTGTCTGTGTGATCTTGGGCTCCTCAATGCCCTAGGCAGCTCTGTAAGGATACACATAAGTAGTAGTAGCAGTACTACGTCAGATGATAATAAAGGTGCAGAGAAAGTACCAGCCAACATCAGGCCGCAGCATTTTCTCACCTGAGAGTTCTCTGGGCTAAAGAGAACTTCCTGCCCTTATCCTTTAATATCTTCACTTGGTCCTCCATCTCTGTCACAATGTTGGGATGCCATCTGGCATCATAAAGGAGGCCCAGCAATGGGCTATAGAGATAGAAGGCCTGGATTGCTGGAGTGTTGAAGGGACTGCAGCAAGCCATAACTCAACCCCTTCATCGTCAGGAATCCCCCTGCCTGGCTGTGCGGCCTCTGCCTATAGCCCTGCAGAGAGGAGGAGCCCACCCATTCGAACCTGGGCCAGCTGGAGCTGAAAGTTTTCCTGACCCTGCGCCTAAATTTGCCTCTTGGACTTATGCCCAGGCTTGGAACAAGCCCAGTCCCTCTTCCAAAAGTCAGGATGTCAGGGTTTGGTTCTTCCTGGCCTCCCCCCTCCTCACCCCCCAGTTCTAGAACCTCTTCTCCAAGCTTAACAGCCCCAGTTCTTCCTATAGACTCAAAGCCCATTGCTATCCTGGTGGCCCCTCTCTGGGTGTGGCCCTCCCAGGGCAGAGTGCAAAGGGCTCACCACCTCCTTCTGTCTTTCCCTCTGTGCCCAAGGTCACATTAGATTTTGGCAGACTACATTACTTACAGTCCTAGATTTTTTCCAGACAAACCAATGCCTAAGGATCCCCCTTACATCCTGTACTTGGGAAATTGATTTTTTGAACCCACATGTAAGACTTTACATCTTCCCCTCCTGAATTCGATCTTCCATTGTTGGACTCAGCCCAGTGCCCCCATCCTGTCAAGACTTTTTTTTTTTTTTTTTGAGCCTGACTCAGCCAGTAAGTGTGATCACTTTGCATCTCATCATTTATAAAGTTGGTAAGCATGCCATCGAAGCCTTTATCAATATTAGGGGCAAAGTATTAAACAACATAGGGCCAAGTACAGCTGCCCAGGCACTCTCTGGAGACCTTCACTGGGCTGATCTTGAATCATTAACAGCTCATCTTGGAGTGTGCCCTTCCACCAATGATGATTCCATCCACCTGTGTTCTGATCTAGTCCATATCTCTTCCATCTTTTCCATGCTGGTAGAACAAAATGCTTTATTCATACTTGGCTAAAATCTGGGCAAGTTAGACCTACCACATCCCCCATTGGAGCAGTTTAGTTGCTTTGTCTGAAAGGGAAGTAGGGTGAGCATGGTTCTGGATGAAGCCAGGCTGGCCCTTCCTAGACTAGGTGTGAAGTCAGTCTCACTGGCTTATAGTCTGCATACTCTCTTCTCTTTGGAAAATTAGGACATTTGCTCTCCTCCAGGCCTGAGGTTCCTCACCCACTCATCCTCCAAGATCTGGGAGCCATTGGCTGCTCCCTACCCCAACCCCTAGAATGTCCACATTTGCATCTTCCACTTCTTTCAGTTCCCTCTTGCCCATCCTTGAGTCAGTGGACTTGGGTTCCTCAAGGGTAGTTAACTTATCTGACTATCTCCTTACTTATCTTGGGTTTCAACATCCCAGCAACCATTTTTATTATGTCATTTCCAGGGCAAAGGGCATGTCCCTGGCAAGCGGATGAAGGGATCTCCAGTTCTTAATCTTAGCAGTGCTGATGACGAGATGGCATGGGACAGTCCCCAGTTTTCACCCAGCTGGGACATTCCTGGATTCTATGCACTACACACATTGTGACTCTTCCATCTAAAGGGTAACGGGCTCAGTCCCCTCCAAGTCCCGGCCCATGACTGTTCCCCCTTCCCTCTAGTCTTTTTTTTTTTTTCTTTCCTTCACATTGTGATAACTGCTGAATTGGGAGCTACCTCCCAATTTTCTTCATTTGGGGGGGGGCAGTGAGGGTTAAGTGACTTGCCCAGGGTCACACAGCTAGTAAGTGTTAAGTGTCTGAGGTCAGATTTGAACTCAGGTCCTCCTGAATCCAGGGCCCGTGTTCTATCCACTGCGCCACCTAGCTGCACCCCCCCTTCCCTCTAGTCTTAATCCAGCCTAACTTTCAAAGTCCACCTCAAGTCCTCCCCAGAAGAAGTCTCCAAGGAATTGGGAAGGACCTTAGAGGTAAATGGATCCAGTCCTCCTATTTAACAGAAGAGGGAGCTGAGATCTGGTTTGGAGAAGAGCTTTGTCCCAGACTTCACGGTGACCCCTCCATATTCCTGCAGCCCCAGCATGCTCTACCTTGGGCTCCCCGCTGGATTCTACCTCCCAACATCTGTCAGGCTCTTGGGGACGTTAACCTCTCTGAACCTCTGGTGAAGTCTATAAACAATCAGTGGGCTGTGATTTTCCGGATTATCCTTGACTTTGCTATAGTCGTGATGATTCCTATTTCTCTAATATTTTAAGATTTGCAGAATGCTTTTCTCCCAGCAAGCTGATGACGCGGCTTCTATTTTATGGGTCGAGAAACTGAGGCCCTGGGATGCAACAGTGATTGAATGAACATCAGAGCTAGATTTCAAACCCAGATCTTCTAAGCGCAAGGCCGCAGGGTAGAACAAGGTGACCTTGGAGGTTTCTCCCACCAATTCTGCACTAGAGCCAGAGTGAACAGTACCATCCTGTCCACTAGTTTTATAAAATGTGGCCCAAAGACAGGAAGTCAGTAGCAAAGCTGAGCACTAGAATCCAGGCTCTGACTTGTTAGGGCTATTTTTTCAGGTGGGGCAATGAGGGTTAAGTGACTTGCCCACGGTCACACAGCGAGTATGTGTCAAGTGTCTGAGGCCAGATTCGAACTCAGGTCCTCCTGACTCCAGGGTCAGTGCTCTATCCACTGCACCACCTAGCTGCCCCCTTGTTAGGGCTTTTTACTTCATCTGTGCGTGTGTGCCTCAGTGATCTGTGGCCTCAGTTCCCGCCCCCTAGCAGATCCAATCAGCAGTTAGTTCATCTTTTCCCAAATCAGTGTGAAGCCCAGGGCTGGTCCAGCGTTCACACCTAGGATGCCCTCAGACAAAGGCAGTCCCTCCTCCCCGTTCCTAGTACCCACTGATTCCCTAGGTGTCTCTGGGCAGGGTCCCTTCCCCCCCTCTCTGTGCCTCCTCATACAACAAGGAGGCTGGGCCCCCACAGGCCAAAGAAGTGGGCCATCCAGCTCATTGCCAGCCATTGTTCGAGGAGGTCACTAGTGGAGTGCTCCATAGCTCTGCTCTTGGCCTCATCAGTGATTTGGATAAAGGCACGGGTGGACGGCATGGCCAGCAACTTTGCAAAATACTTACTGACAGGGTCTGGAATTTCTTTGGGGCAGACAAATTCCTCCACATACATGTCTTCATTGATGTCAGTTTGATTCTTGTCCTCCTTTGCTCTCTGGCTGGACTGACCCTCCTTGCCCAGTCCCCTGGCTTTAGCGCCCCCACCCCCACCCCCAGCCTCTGTCCTGGGCCTTGCTCTCTGGTTCAGTGACCAAAGGGACGTAATAAGGGAAGTTGGAGGTCATGAGCCCAACCCCCTCATCTTACAGATGGGGAAGCTGTGGCCCATGGGAGAAGTAACCTACGTAGGTCACTCAGGTAACAAGGAGCAGGCTTGGGGTTTGAACCTGAAGCTCCTGACGTCACGTCTCATACTCTTCCCCCGGAAGTGCTGCCATCTTCCACTCTGGATGGAAGCCAGATTGCTGACTTGAAGGGGTGAGTGTGGGCGAGTCAGCCAGGCGTAGGGAGCCTAGGACGGTCCCCCAGGCGGCTGGCTGTCAGTCCTGAGTGGAGTCGTGGCTTTGCACCCAGGCTCACGCATGGGGCGTGCTCAGTGCCCTTCTTGTCAAGCATGCCAAGGATGTGCTCCCAGGCCTGTTAATTATTCTGGGGGACGCCTACCCTGAGACCATGTGTTCCAAAGAGAAGGACAAAGGACGGCCCCAAAAGGGGAGGGGGCTGAGCTCTGAGGCCTCTCCCATCTTGGAGCGCTGAGGAGTCTAGGCCACCCCCTGGGACTCCCGCTCCCAGTCACCCCACCAGGATGAGCAGAAGTCACCCGACTCTTTCACACGCCTCCTCTTTCACTTCCCTGTACACCTCAAGGACCTGGGTTCAAATCTCAGTTCTGCTATTTATGTTTGGAGAGGCCCAGGGTCCTGTAACTGGCACATAGCTTCCTGCATGACCCTGGGCAGGTCCCTTCCCTTTCTGGGCCTCAGTTTCCCCATTTTGACAATGAGAAGGTTGAACCCGAGGGCCCTCTGGCTCACCCGACTTGCCTCTTGTCTTCTATTGGTCCCTCCCACCTGTTCTGAGTTTCAGCCAAACTGGCAGGGTTTTTTTGCCTGGGGGGGGGGGCATCCCTGAGAAGTAAAGGACATTGCCCAGGGTTGTGGGGCAGGCACAAGTCAAGAGGTGGTCTTCCTGACCCTGAGGCTAGCTCTGGGGGCTCTGATCTTCAGGTGACTCTCTCTTCTTACTGTGAGGTGGTTAATAAGGGTTGTGGTCCTCACCGGAGGGGCACAGACCTCCAGGGTTACTCCTGAGGGTGCAGATGCCAGGCTTGTTAGTGGGAGGGTCAGGAGACCAGGTCAGGCAGGCTAGGGGGGCGCCTTCTCCCTCCCCAGGGAGCAGCCTGCACTGGGGTCCTAGCACAAGCCCCACAGAGCCCCACCAGGGCAAGGTCCTTAGGGATCAGAGCCAAGGCAGAGAACCTCAGGCTCAGGGCCCACTTCTCTGGTCACCCCTGTGCCCCACTGGGACAGAGAGCACCCTCCTGAGCCCACAGCTTTGGGGGGGCAGTGATGAGGGCCAGGAGGTCAGCACTAGTGGGGGGAGGGCCAAGTTCTTCCTCGGTTCCCAGAAGAGAACTGGGTGAGAAAGTTGCTGACTATGAGGGCCATGTTCCTACAGAGCCGTGAGGGGAGAGGGATGCTCCTGCGTGGGAGCCAACCCCTGATCCTGCGGTGGCCTCCTAGAGTCAGGGGCCTCCTCCAGGGGCTCTCACCTCTGGCCAGAACCAGTGGCTGACAAAGCCTCAGGGACTTCAGTATGAGTCCACTCAGAAAGGGTTGGGCTTGGAGCCAGAGGGCATCAGGTCAGATTCCCTCTGACCCTGCATAGCCATCCGACTTTGGGCAAACCACCTCTCAGCCTGTTTGTCGTAGTGATGGTGGTGCTGGAAGTAGTGAAGATAGTGGTGGTGCTGCTGCTGCTGGTGCTGCTGCTGGTAGCGATAGTAGTAATAGTAGTAGTGGTAGCATAGTCATAGTCGTAGTCTTAGTAGAAGTCTTAATAGTCGTGGTTGTGGTAGGTGTGAGAATCCAATGAGATAATGCTTTAAAGCACTCAGCATAGTACCCGGAACATAGTTAATGCTGTATGAATGCTTACTCCCTAGTGGATAAAACACTGACCCTGGATTCGGGAGGACCTGAGTTCAAATCCAGCCTCGGGCACTTGACACTTAACTAGCTGTGTGACCCTGGGCAAGTCACTTAACCCTCATTGCCTATCATTGAAGGTCTTCGAGGCTATCTGCTCAGCATTGGCCTCTTGGCCATTCTTTGCTGGGAGATGCTCTCAGAGGAGGAAGTCACGAGCAATAGAGAGGGCTGTCTCCCACAGGGCTGCCTGCGCTGGGATCCCCACTGGCCCAAGCCAGGCCTCCACATGCAGGTGGGGCCTCAGCTGAGGAGGAGGGGGGAAATCGCTCTGGAGCATTTCCTCTCTTTGTCCATGGAGGACCCTGGAAAGGCACTGGGAGGGGCAGCAGCAGGCCTGTCCTCAGCTGACCTGGTCCTCCCTAGAGGCCCCTCTCTTTCCCATGCACTCACTCAGGGAGATTCCTGGGCCCAGCATAATGGTGTCTAAATGTCTGCCATTAACTGTCTAGGGTCGGGGTGGCTAGGTGGCTCAGTGGATAAAGCACTGGCCCTGGAGTCAGGAGGACCTGAGTTCAAATCCGACCTCAGATACTTGACACTTACTAGCTGTGTGACCCTGGGCAAGTCACTTAACCCCCATTGCCCCACAAAAAAACCCCAAAAAACCAAAAAACAGTCTGGGGTCCTGGAAACCTCCCAGACCCTGCCCTCTGATGAGATACCAGCCCGAGTTGGACAGCTGTGGATTTTGCTCCTGAAGCCCCTCAGGAGACATCCCAGGTATAGACCAGGAGGAGACCCTCTCTGTCTTCTCGGCCTACTGTCTAAGTGTACAGAGGAGGAAAAAGGCATCTGGGAGAAATGGCCTGTGAGCGGGGCTGCATGGGCCAGCTGCACCATGGAAGGCTCGGGGTCAGGCCTCCTGCAGGCTCCAGCCTAGGCTCTCTTCCTAACTCGGCCGGGGGCTTCTCCTTCTGCACCTCACCTTCTGCCTCTCTAGAATGAGGAGGTTGGGCCTGATGCTTTCAAAGGGCCCCTTTGCTCAGATTTTGACCTAGGTCCATCGGGTGGCCAGGCCTCTCTCTGCTCCCAGGTCTGGGGGGCCGGGGGCTCCATCTGAGTCTCCCTAGAACAGCCACAGGGGCTGAGTGGGGGAGGGATGGCCCGTGGTAGGATCCTGGAGAACTGCCCAGGCTGGGGGAGGGGAAATCAGGTCTGTTTTCTACCAGCAAGTCCGGCCAGGAGGGTCCAAAGTCAGGGTTACCCAGAGCATAAACAAGGTCAGGGCTAGCTAGAGCCCAAACAAGGCAGCTTCCCAGAGGCCTTGTGGGCCATGAGCCCGGCACCCTCAGGACAGGAGGCTGAAGCCCTGGGCCCCACAGGAAAGCATGAGGCCCGGGTGCTGAGAACAGGCTCATTTGGCCCACCTTCTTGGAAGGCTGGTGCCTGGCAGCCCCGGGGCTGCTGAGGAAGGTCCTGCCCAATTACAAGCTCCTCATGACTCTCCTGGGGACTCAACTTTGCTCCCAAAGCAGAGCCCCCACACCCACATGTTCCCCACCCACGGAGGGTGGCTGGGGACATTGTGAAACCGGCAGGTTCAGGGACCAAAGTTCAGCAGGCAGTTGGGAAAAACGATGACTCGGGGGGGTGGAGTTGCTTCCCTGAAATCGAAACCCAAGAAGCCAGGTCCTCCTTCACAGCCCCCTGGGACAAGGGGATAGTTGGCTAAGGGACCCCAGGCCCAGAGAGGGCTGGGAATTCCTCCAGTTCCCACAGCAGGGCCTGGAAGGAACAGGAAGGAGCCCAGGGTCTGGGGGCCACCCCTGAGCAGGCCCCTCCGGGCTCTGGGTCTGTTGTTCCCTTTGTCAGATGGAAGCCTCCCATTCTAGGGTATGTTCTGAGGTCACCATTATTATTACTATGATATTTTACTGGACGCTTTCTATGTGGGAGTCTTTCCTCCCCCAGATGGGATGCTTTCTGAGGGCAGGCTCAAGGTCTGCTCTCTCTCCTCTTCTGTTCCCCCCACTCACACACTGGATGCTCCATTGTCCGACGTGGGGCAGAGCTGAGCCTAGGCCAGAGTGTCCTCTGCACACCACCCCTCCTCCTCACATTCGGGGATTCCTTTCAGTCCTCTCACCCCTTTCTGCGAGGCTGGAATGGTCAGGGTCCAGTGTAGGGACAGAATGAGGCCTGGGCCTGAACATGAACGGGAGCCTCAGGGGCCTCCCTGGATGGCAGCAGGAAGCAGTGAGTGGCCTTGGGTCACCTGAGCCAAAAGCACAGCAGGCAGCCACCCTGGGGCACCCAGGCCACTGGCTCTGATCCTGCGTCTGAGGGTCCAATGGAGCCCCTCCTGGGTGAGGACACAAAGGCCTGCTCCCCCATGAGGCCCTTGGTCAGGCTCCCATGTCTCACTAGGGAGAACAAAGGCCAGATCGGGGCCTTATGCCCCCTTCATTCCCTCGGTCACCTGCTCACCCTTTGTCCCCCTGCTGCCTGTCCCAGAAACCCACCCTGAAGGAATGACCCAGGCCTTGCCCTTGGAGAGCAGGCCCAGTCCGTCCAACTGGCTAATGAAAGCAGGGCTCAGAGGGGAATGAAGGGATGTGTCTGAAGGGCTTGAGAGGCTCCCCCGACTTAAGTGGGGGCCACAAGCACTCATGGAGGGACACTGAGCAGCCCCAGGAGGACGAGACAGCGCCCATGCTGCCCTCCACCAGCTTACAGTCTACAACATGCTCACAAGGACCTGGAGTGTGACAGGAGGCAGGAAGAGGTCCAGACCAAGGGGTACAAGGAAATCCAAGCTGGCTCCAGCCAGTGGCCTTGGCAGAGAGAAGGACGAGAGACGTCAAATGGATAATCTGATGCAGGAAGAGCTTGGGGCCCTTCTGCCCAGGACTCAGACCCCATCTTTCACACTTGCTACCTGGCTGACCCACCTTTAACCTCTCTGGGACTCAGTTCCCTCATCTGTCAAATGAGGGGATCAGAGCAGAGGGTCCCTCAGTCCCTCCAGCCCCAAGTCTATGGTCCTATGAATGACACGGTTGGCCCTCTGCCTCCCCAGGGCTGTTTTGGCAGCTGTGCAGGGGGTGGTGCAGAGAGAGGAGACAGAGGTGATGGAGGACTGAACTAGGCCTGGAACAGTGGGGATGGACAAGAAAGGAAGCATGGTGTGAAGGGGTAGGAAAAATCTCTCTTACATAGAACCCTCGAACATCTGGAAGGTCCTCACCTTGCCATTATTCACACTTCCCACCCCTATGACCCTGAGCTGGTCATGAATTTAGGGTCCTCTTAACCCTGATCTCTGAGCCTCAGGAGGTGGGACAGCTTCCCAGGTTCTAGCTCTGATCCTCTGATCCTCCAGGCAGCCTTCGATGACTGGGTTCAAGGATCCCATACAGTCAGAGCTGGAAGGAACCCGAGACCCTAATCCAGCTCCCTCATGATTTGAATGAGGAAGCCAGTGGTGAAGTGACTTATCCAAAGTCATGCAGCAAGTAAGTGGTGGGTCCAGAACTTGAATCCAGCTCTTTGGACTCCTTGTCCAAAGGGAAACTGAGGCTGAGAGGTGCAGTGCCTCACCTCCTGCTGGTGGCTGGTGAGTCTCCCACCTGAGCTGCTGGCTCATTGTCCCATAGCCACCCTGAGCCTTCCTGTCCACCATCCCTGGGGTGTGTGCTGCCCAGATGGCGGGCGATTGTACGGTAAAAGTACTTCAGAGTCTAAAGTACCACATTTTATGGACTTTCCCAGAAAGGGCCTAATTCCGGGCAGGATGGGAGGCGCCCCTGGGATTAAGGAGGGGCCACAGGGGAGCAAGAGGAGAGATTTGGGGAGAGACTGTTCAACTGTGCTTAGATATCTACCACCTTGGGAGGGGGGGCGTTGTGAGGAGCCCAGGGTGGAGGACCCGGCCCTCAGGACATAAGTCCCAGAGCAAGGCAGGCTTCATCAGGAAAAAGACCAGATACCAGGAGAAGTACCCCAAAACTGAAAGCTAGAAGGAATTTTGGAGATCCAGGGATCACGGCATCCAGCCATCCCATTTTACAGATGAGGGAATCAACAGACTTGCCCAAGGAGCTGGTGAGGAGGCCCAGGATTTGAACCCGGCTGTTTCTATTTTCTCAGCTAAAGAGGATCATGGAAGGCGAGCCCCCAAGTGGTTACGAGGGATTGGTGACACCCAGAGCAGATCTGGAGGGTCCCCAGTGGCCATGTAGTCCACCCCTCCTGTGGTAGAGATGAGGAAACTGATGTCTCTAGACAGAGGTCATGCAACTAGTGAGTGAATGGTAGAGCTGAGATTTGAACCCAGGACTTCTGACTCTCCCAAGTATGAAGCCAGCTTCCTTTGCAAACCTGCCCCCTCCTAACTTAACAATCTATAGAATCATAGAACAACACCCTAGAGGTACCCTAGTGGCCATCTGGGGCAAAATCCTCTTTTTATGAATGAGGACCGTGGTCTCATTGACTTGCCCAAGGTCACACAGGTAGTGTCAGAAGTGGGATTTGAACCCAAGTTCTCTGAATCCAAAGACGGTGTTTTTTCTAATGTATCAGGGATACCAGGTGCCTTCTCATTTCCACTCTATCTTTCAAATATGCCTTTTCCCTTCCCTTCCCATTGCCAACCTCACTTTATAGGTGAGAAGACTTCGGCCCTCAGAGGGAAGATGAACTGCTCATGGCCACAAGAGCAGTTGGTAAATAAAGAGATGGAGAGTATTTTGTTGTTCATGGTGAATTCATGTTCCCTGCCTCAGATGTGAAAAGAAGTGATTGCCGAGCCATAGTCAGTGATCTTGAAAAGACTGAAAATGAGGAAGGGGATGTGCCAGGATCGAAGAATGGCAAAAGATGTTTGATTTTCAAAAATGAGAGGCAACAGAACCTCCTACTTATGGGCTTGACTCCAACTCCCGCCAAAATTCTAGAGCACATCTGGAACGAAGCCCAGTTACATTATCAAAGGGATGTTAAATGGCCCTCTGGAAAAGGGAGTGGTGATCACTCAAGAGTTAGGGTACATTTAGCTGTAGTGAAGACCGGCTCATTCCACATCAACCTCATTCCCCATTTTTGGACCAGGTTACTGAACTGGTAGATGAGGGGGATGCTCTGGAAAGCATTTATCCAGATTTTGGCAAAAGTATTTGATAAAGCATCTCATACCACTCAGGGAAGAGATAGAAAGGGGTGGGGTAGATTATAGTACTGCTAGGTAGATACAAAAGGAATTCATTGGCCAGACCCAAAGGACAATTATTCGTGGCTCCATATTGGCTTCGAAGGAGGTGAGGAGTATAGTGCCCTATGGATCTTTGCTTGGTTCTGTGCATTTTAACACTTTTATATTTTTGTAATTTAATTTAATTTTGTTTTCATTCTAATACTTTTTGTTTGTTTGTTTTGTTTTTGTGGGGCATTGAGGGTTAAGTGACTTGCCCAGAGTCACACAGCTAGTTAAGTGTCAAGTGTCTGAGGCTGGATTTGAACCCAGGTCCTCCTGAATCCAGGGCTGGTGCTTTATACATTGCACCACCTATCTGCCCCCCATTCTAACACTTTTAACAAGGACTTGGATAAAGACAGAGATGGCTGGCTCATCAAATATGTCAATGACATAAAACTTAAAGAAGGGTTAGCTAACCCAGATTGAAAAAAGATCTTGACTAGAATAAGGTCAAGTTTTAGAGGAATAAATCAAGGGTTCAAGAATCAATTCCACAAGTAGGAAGTGAAGGTAATAAAGGCGGTGATGGGGCTCAAGTTTATACGTGAATGAGGATCAGTGGAAGGACTTGGGAGTGTTTAGTTGGGAGAAGAGAAGAACAGGCATTCTTCACTGTCGACCCTTTTGGTGGTCAGTTTGGTAAAGCCCATGGACCCCTTCTCAAGAGTCACATTCTTAAATGTATAAAGTAAAATATGCGGGATGACAAAGGAAACCAATTATATTGAAATGTAGTTATGAAATATTTTTTGTAAAAAACGAATTCATGGACCCCTGGTCAAGAGCCCCTCACTTAGGGGGAACACAAGAGTAACCCTGTCCAAAAAGGAAGTAAATTTGTTTGGTAAGACCTCTTCTTGATGAAGTTACACTGGCTCTGGGTGATTACTGCTTCCTTTTCTAGGTAGTTCCCATCCACCCCTTCGATAGTGCATTCTAGAATCAATTGTGGCCAGGAGTCAGTCACACTCCCAGGGCTAGGCTTCACAAAGTCTACTCTCTTCCCTTTTTGAAAGTGGGGCCATCTGCCCTTCTCCAATCCTACAGCGCCTCTCTTGTTCACTACAACCTTTCAATGATTTGCTGCTCCAATGGTTATATCTACTGGTCCTTTCAGTTCTTGGGGACATCACTAATCTGGGTTTGGCAACTTCAAGTCATCAGGACAGCTGATGTTCTCTTGCTTCTTCATCTCCCTGTTAATTTCAGATATCAACTCCCACTTAGCCATTTAGTCCCTTCCTTTCCAGGTCATGGGTCATGCTTTTTGGCAGAGAGAACAAAAGGAAAATGAAACTGAGCAGCTCTACTGTGGTTGTCATCTGTTATCACTCTATTGCCCACTCCAATGCCGTCTTTGATCTTCCTATTTTCCCCAATATAACCCCAGAGGTCCCTTTGTTCTTCCCCTTCCTTTCTCACCAGCTTGCGCTTTCAGGCTACACAGGACAGTGCCCTGCCCTTTCCATTGTTCCTCCTCTCTCATCTGTCCTTTGCTTCCATCGTCTGTACATGTCTCTTCAAAACCCAGGTTGGTGAGCCCCCCGTGCATCCACATTATTCTCTCTCAGCAAATCTCCCCACCCCCAAATTGTCTCTTTTTGTCTGAATTTTTTTATTGAGAGTGATCCAACCTTCCTAGAATGACTTCTCCTGGAGAAATTTAGGGTCTCCATTGGATCCCACTGACCTTTTCTCCAGTCCCTTTGGAATTTTCTCTCCAAATCAAAACCGTGTGACATGCAGAAGTCCATAGCGTCACTACTGTCCTGTCCACCATTGGAGCTGTCCCAAAGGTGTTTTTATTGAGTGTTCTGAAGATGAGTTTACATCCAGATGCCTTCATCCAATTACTAAAAGCACCTGAGCAGATTCACAGAATACCCTGCACACTAACAGAAGAGTAGAATAGAAAGTCTGAAGGCAGATGAACTAACAGAAGTGACTTGTCCCAGGACCATTTCTACCTGGGATCCATCAAACGTAAAAATGGGAAGAATCAAATAATAATAACAATAAGCCTTTCTATAGAATGTTGGAGCTTTCCCAGCATTTTACATACATCATCTGGTGTAAGCCTTGCGATATAATTCCTATTTTACTGGCTCAGACAGGTGAAATGACTGGTATATGGTCACATAGCTAGTAACACACTACTAGGCTACCCACTACCCATCTTTTCTTTCTGTGACTTTTCATGGGTGATAGCTCATCTAATAGCACCTATAGATCCAGTTAGTCAGTCAATGAGCATTTATTAAGTATTCTCCCTTGGAAGACCAGTAGCTCCCTCCTTTAGACTAAGTACATCCTTTTTGTTTTAGTTTTGGCGGGACAATGGGGGTTAAGTGACTTGCCCAAGGTCACACAGCTAGTAAGTGTCTGAGGCTGGATTTGAACTCAGGTACTCCTGAATCCAGGGCTGGTGCTTTATCCATTGTGCTACCTAGCTGCCCATAAGTACTTCCTTTTTGTTGCTTAGCTTAAAGTACTCCGGGATTCTCTTTCCCTTATCTTTCTTCCTATCTCGTCTTATTGATTTGTCTTGCTCACCTTGTCTTAACAATTCTTGCCTTGAGCCTTCCTCCTTCTCTTCCTAGAGTTTCCTATGTCTGCTCCTCCTTAGGTCTTTCTTTTTTAAACAAATAATTCATTTATTCTGAAATTAACAAGTGCCAAATAAGAGGAGCATCCCCACATACAATAGAGAAAGATGATTGAACCCATATCACAGAACTTGATTATATACACTTTGCTTTCCCTTGTAATCCATCTGTCAGTCAATTCGGCACTTTCTGTGTTCCAGGCCCCCTGCTAAGTGCTGATAACCCAAAGAAAGGCAGTATAGGTCCCTGGAAATGGGTTTGGGTGCCAGTCTTTTTTTTGAGGGGGGAAGAAGAATGAAATAAAACCTGGCCTCTAATTTGTTTTGCCATTCTGAGTGTGTGGTGGTTTTTTGTTTGTTTGTTTGTTGTGGGATAATGGGGGTTAAGTGACTTGCCCAGGGTCACACAGCTAGTAAATGTCAAGTGTCTGAAGCTGGATTTGAACTCAGGTCTTTCTGAATCCAGGGCCGGTGCTCTATCCACTGTGCCCCCATTCTGAGTGTTTACATGGGAGCTGAGGCCTCTCTTGGACCTGAGCTGAATGCTGGGCCCTTCCTTGGAGCCAGAGCAGATATTCTTTGCCCGGCTCCAGTCTAGCTTGTGGGACAGGGAGGGTATTGACATTCTCAGGGGACATTCAGATGGGGTCATCAGCCATCAACTTTATTGTGAGAGGCATTACTGACGGAGCCCTGTCTGAGTCAACCTGGTGCCTCTGTCTTTGGGCCAGGTTACACATATAAAAGAAAACTGTGTGGAAGACCCAAACCAGCCCCACTAGCCTGAGCAGCACCTGTGGTGAGTGAAAGGTCTCTGGCCTTAGAGGCATCTGGGAGGCAAACCCAGCTCTGACCCTGCAAGTCACGCACCTCCGGGCCCCTCAGGGTCCTTGCCCATGGACCACAGATGGGGTCTATGGTCTCTTCTAGCTCTTATACTGCTGGGTCCTTTTGGTCAACCCAGTTGGGTCATTTGGTCTACCCCGGGAAGGTCAAGGCTAACCGGCCAACCTTATCCAAGTGGCTCGATTGCCCTGGTCAAGTGTTCTCCCTTCAATCCATCATGTTCCTGGAGCTGGGCTGAGACCCTGAAGAGCAGCCCAGGCCGTGACTTCAGGGACTCCCAGCCTGAGTCAGGGCAGGGGTAGGGAGAGCACGGGAAATGGCTCCATACCCGGGGAACATGTGGAGAATAGGTCAGAACAGGGCTCGCCCCAAGCACAAATCATGGGCTGGAAAGTGATTGTGAATATTCAGGGAGCAGGGAACAGAGATGCTCTTACGCTAAGGAGATGTTTATTTAACGGCTGCCAGAGGTCAGAGTTTCTTTAGTCACATAAAACAATATTTTGTTCAAATACCCACCAAGCCAATGGTTCTTAGGGAATACACAAGAGTAGTGTGTGTGTGTGTGTGTGTGTGTGTGTGTGTGTGTGTGTGTGTGTGTGTGCGCGCATGCGTGCATGTGCACTTGTGCATGCACAGAGGGCCTCTGTTCTAGCCTTGGCCCACACTTTCTTGATGCACTAAGAGTCCCTAATAGGACACGGGAGCCTGTCCGCTTTGGGGGCCAACCTGGCACTGAGCATTGGTCTTACAGTGAATCCTGGGGCTCCTTGGGCAAGTCAGGGAAGGGGCTGGGACAGAGCCTGACTTGGGATGGGGGTGGGGAGGTGGGTAGCCCTTGGTGCCAGCGAGGCCACAGTGCATCAGATAGGAATTATGTAAGTACCTCTGGACCCAAGCCCTGATGGGCTGGCTGCTCCTGGCTGGTGGCAGCTCTGGTCTTGCGCCCACAGAGGATCTGACAGAGATTCTGTGCGCACAGCATGGTCCATTGGAGTGGTTTCCAACACCCCGTGCCCCTGCGTGGCCCCATCTCTGTCCTCTCTGTGGACACTGGGAATCTTCTCTTTTGCTGTTACCTACTTCTTGCCTGGGGTCAGAGGGCAATCCAGCATCTGTCTCCCACAGCCTCTGCTTACTGGGGGAAGTGGGATCATCATGAGAGGTTCTCTCATGGGTATGACCAGGGTCAGAATCACCAGCAGCATCCGGAGGCAGGCCCCACATTGGTCCCTTAATTCAATCAGCACAGATTAGGCACCTAACTGAAGCCTGCCTCTCTGTGGGAGCTGAGCACCTGGAGTGTCTGGTCTTAGCCCTGAGTAAGGAGCTAACATGCTCCCATACAAGGGAGACCAGCAAAGGAGAGATTCAGATGGAGCCATTTAAGAGAATCCCTTCAGCTGAGGGGTCGAGGAGGGCTTCCTAGAGGAGGTGGCCCCTGAGAGAGGCCTTCACCCCACAAGGACCACATCTGAGGCACGGGAAAGTAAGCAGCCAAGAGATAGGCCAGAGAGGCCAGGGACCTGAGGCGGGCCGTCTTTCTCCATCATAGGTGCAGTGGGCGTGTCGGCTGTATTGGTATCCCCGGGCCTGCTTGGCCCACCTCTGGAGTCCACAATTCTCTAGCAGGCGGGCATGCACACAAGGGCAACCAGAGACCGTGCTGTGAGAGGATTTCCCAAAGGAACAGTCACGGTTGGACTGGAGGAGAAAAGGCTCCAGGGAGGGCCTGTGAGCGTCACCTCCAGGGGAAGCCTTGAAGAGCTGCCAGGGCAACGGTGATGACGTGGATTGTTCATGCCCGTGATGCCCATATCTCTTGACCTCCTTTCCCTGCTAGATGGCTCTTCCTGGGTGTCCCAGAGGCACCCCTGTTTCTGTGGAGGGCCCTGGCCCCCAGTTCATGGCCTTGGGGTCATCCTGGACACAGAAAGGCCTTCTCGCTGGCCTTGTCTCCCAGGCTGATGACACATTCAAGCTCTTCATGCCTACAAGGTTCGCTTGCCCTTCTTCCTTCACCTCCACTCCTTGGCAGCTCAGGTCAGCTCAGGTGCTGCCCCTTGATCTCTGCCCCCTCTCTCCTGTTATCGGGATCCCTCATCCCATCCCCCCCAAAGGTCCCTCAGGACAGGGCAGCCCCATTTATGTATGTGTCTGTATCTCCAGTGCCCAGCCCATCACAAGAGCCTAATCAATGCCCAGTGATTGATTTTGGAAGTAGCCGAGAGAAGTTACAGCTGGGGAAATTTCAGCTTGAGGTAAGAAAAACCTCTTTAACAAAAATCCAAAAGGAGACTGGGGAGTCCCTGCGAGGTCCGAGGCCAGGTAAGGCCTAGACAGTTATCTGTCTACCTTGGAGCAAGTCAGGGCCTGCCCTGTCCTGACAGGGTACCCCTCCCATTGTCCTCAACTCTGCCTCTCTTTGACACTCCCATGCCCTCTTCCTCATCCCAGCTCCATCTCCTCCTGGCTTATCCCCCAGGCCCAGCTCAGAAGGGTCTGAGGCTGTGCCTCCTCTGCCCCAACCCCAGACTGGGAGCCCCCTGAGGGCAAGGTCTCTTCCTTCCCTCTTCCTTGAATGAATGAGAGACAGGTAGGATTTGGAGAGACAGATGCAGGGTCAGGAGCAAAAGGACATCTGGATAGGGGTGGACATCAAGGCAATACCTCCGGAGCAGATCTATAAGTGGGATCATGAGCTCGGAGCTTGAAGGGTCCTCAGAGCCCACCCAGTCCACTCTCAGACACTAAAGGTCAGGAGGTAAAAGGCTTTGCTCAAGGTTACAGGCTGGTAGTAAGCAGACTCGAACCCAGGGCCTCAGCCTGCAAATACCTGCTTTATTTTTACAGGGGACAAGAAGAGTTTGGGCAGAGTGAGGGGAGATGGGTAATGCCTTGGGTACAGTTTGCTCGGTCCCCGCTGGGAGTTGAGGGAGGATCCTGGGGGTGGTGTGCATCACCCCAGCAGCAATAGGCCAGCTGAGGCCCCAGCGGTGGTCAGAGGCCCGTTCACTCAGGGCTGTTCTGAGATTGGCTGGAGTGGAGGAGGGGCCGGCCCTTTGGGGGACAGGGGCCCTGCCGAGGTAAATTGCAGCCTCTTTCCCCCTTTCCCTCAATCTCCTCCGGTCTGGAGTCAGTGGCTTTCTTCAGGCCTAGGAAAATAACTCGGGCGGGGCTGGTGCCAGGATTCTGCAGGGTTTCAACCACCAGGTCCCCATGGGGGAGCGACACAATTGTCTCACAGTTCAGCAGAGCTGCCACCGGGGGACGTGGAGGCAGCCCTGGCCGCCTCTGACTGCCGCTTTTGTCCTGAGGCCCCTGGCCCAGGGAGGGGCGTCTGAGCCGGCGGCGGCACCGTGGAGCCCGGCCTGGGTTTGGAGGCTCTGGCCAAGAGCCCCATTCCCTGGGCCCAGCCTCCAGCCTCCCAGCAGCCGGGATCCCATGCAGAGGGAGGAGGGAGCTGGCCCGGCTCTGAGCCGCCTCCTCTCCTGGCCCCTGGGCTGACTAACAGGGGGAGGGGGCTTGGCTAGGCCGCTGCTTTCCTGCTGCCTGCCCACCAATATGCTGACTATTGATTCTGGCATTCAATGCCCTCCACACTCTGGCCTGCTCCATCTCCCCCTCCTCCTCTTCAAACATTCCAGGACCCGCAAACCGTGGGTGATTCTTTCCCCTCAGTGAGCCCAGTAGGTCCCACCTTTCAGCCTTCACGCTGTCTCACACACCAGGGCCCTCCCAGAGCCTCTTCACCTGCTCCGTTCCCATCCGTCCTCAGAATGTCGGCTGATGTTTCAAAGATCTACAATCTCTCCAGTGTGGGAGGTCTGGCCACCAACACCGTGACAACCCATGACATAACGGAAGGTGTCCGGAGTCTCTCAGGTCACAGAAACTGTCAGCGGGTGTGTGTCTGGCCTAGAGAGGAGTCGCTTGAAGCTCTGGGAGGGCTTAACCCGGGCTCCCTCGGGACGCTCCCTCCCAGCTGATAATGGGACCCAACAGAGCCCTCCTGGGGCCTGCCCCACACTGATAGAATAGGCAGGGAGGCCAGGGACCACATTTTCTGTGTCTGAGGCCTGTCTGTCCTTTCCTAGATGGGGGCCCCTGATGGCACAGCCTGGGTCTGTCCAGTGGACTTTGAGTGAAAATTTGTAACTGCCAAGTCCCACTTCAGATGAAGGGAAACTGAGGCCCACAGAGAAGGGAGTGGGTCAGTCCCTCGGCTCTCCTGCTCTCCATACTGGGCCCCTGCGTGGCGGGGGCCCTTTTTCTTTTGGATCTCTACCTGCACATCTGCAAGATGAGAGTTGGGCTGCACCCACTGACCTCTGGGGGCTCATTCGTCCAGTCCCTGACCAAGTTCTATGATGCTGTGGCCTTTGCACAGGACCTTGTGGGAGGGAATGAACTTGATTTGGGAGGTGACCAAAAGCCTGGTGGCTTTGACCTGTTTGCATTTCCTTGTTTGTTCCTGGCTCTGAGGTAAGGGTAGTGAGGCTCACTGGAAAGGGCAGGGCCCTGGAGGCAGGTCAGCCGGGCCTGAGCCTGGCTCTGGCTCTGGTTCTCGCTGGAGGGCAGTGGGCAAGTCCTTGCCCTTCTCGGAGCCTCAGTTTACTCTTCCGTAAAACAGGAGCAGCAGCACTTAGATTGCTGACCGCAAGGCCTGTGTGGGAGGGAAGAGGCAAGAGAAGGGAATGAGAATTTATCAAGTGCCTGCTAGGTTCCAGGCTCTGCTTTACAAATGTGATTTTATTTGAGGATAGAACGATCAGTGGGGAAGTGAATCATTGCTACTGGGACTCTGCAGCCCTGTGTGGGGAGCAGAAGTCACCCCTGTCCTGTCTGACGCTGTCACAGTCAGTCAGGGCAAGCAGGTGGATTAGCCTCAAACTGGCTTGGTGTTGGGATCGCCTGGGGCAGGGAAGCACCCACACCCCGACCCTACACACACACACACACACACACACACACACACACACACACACATGCCATCCCAGATGTCCAGAATAAGTATCACTTGCTGCTTGGGGGGCCTTGGATGGGTCACTCACCCTCCCTGCTCCTCAGTTTCCTCTTCTGTAAAACAAGGCGGTTGCACTTGATGGTTTCTGAGGTTCCTTCTTGTTCTGGAGCAGGATCAGAGCCACCTAGTCCAACCAGTATCCAAGCAAGAATCCCATTTATAACCTGCCCGGTAAGGGTCCTCTAGGCTTTGCTTAAAGAGGTCCAGGAGTAGGGAGCTCACTCCCTCCTGAGGGAGCCCACTGTTGGATAGCTCCATTAGGCAGACTTCCCAGGCTTGTTCTACATCATTGCCCTCCACAAACTCCCCATTCCAGGAACCCTGTCCTTACAATTCCTCTGATGCTCTTCGTTGCCCATCTCTTCATCCTACATGCTTAGAACCTCTCTTCTCACTTCTACCTCATGGCTTCCCTGGCTTTCTTCAAGGCTCACCTCAAATCCCACCTTTGACAAGAGACCTGTTCTGCCTGGAAAGACTCATATGAACTGATGTGTAGTGAAGAGAGCAGAACCAAGAGAACGTTGTACACAGAGACAGCAATATTGTTGGATGAAGAACTGTGAATGACTTGACTATTCTCAACAGTACAATGATCCGAGACAACCCCAAAGGACTATCGATGAAACATATGATCCACCTCCAGAGAAAGAGCTGATATTGATGGAACACAGACTGAAGCCGGCTATTTTCCCCTTGCTTTCCTTTTTTTTTCTTTATTTCAAGTTTTCATATGCAAAATCACTAATATGTTTTACATAACCATATATGCACAACTTAGATCTGATTGCTTACCACCTCAGGGAGGGGGGAGGGGAGGAGGGATTAAAATGGGAACCCAAAACAGTTAATAAAAATGTTTCCTACTTTAAAAAAAGAGGCCTTTTCTGGACCCCAAGACCCTACTATCTTCTGAGGCACCTCTGATTGGGAGGAAGTTTTTCCTTAAATCAAGCCTGAATCTGCCTCTCAGGGACTGTCCTAGTTCTGCCCTCTGGGGCCACATAGAATGGATTTGAGATCCTCAGGACAGCACCCATGTCCTCCCCTCAAGTCTTCTCTGGTTCAGGCTAGACATACCCAGCTCCTTCAGCAGACCGCCTCCCCCTTGACACACACTTAGGACCCTTCCCCATCCTGCTACCTTCCCTGCTTAGACATTGCTCTACTTCTCATTGGCCTCTCTCAGCTGCAGAGGCCAAACTGGAGCACCACTAGGTAGCAGGGGGGTTCTGCAAAGATGGAGCTGAGCCCAGCAGAGCCTGGAAGCTATGCCCTGTCCCCCATGCAAGCCAAGATGGCCCTAGCCTCTTTGACTGCCTTGTGGCATGATTGGCCCCAGGCAGGGTCCAGGAGGATCAAGTCAGGATGGGGCATTGTGGGACCTGTCTGTAAGGAGACAGGATCTCCCAGGTGGCCCTGGGGAAAAGGGCCCCAGTGGAGCGTCACCGTCCAATGACCTTCACTGTGTGGGGGATTCTAGAAGATGAAAAGTCTCTTCTTGAGTGAACAAGCCCTACAACATGCCCCGGGGCCCAAGAGGGTGGAGGCAGAGGCCGGGTGCAGGTGTCAAGGGAGGAGGCCTGGAGGTAGCTGGTGTCAGAGCCCGGGGTCTCTGGGCTTGGTCTGGAGAGGTTCTGGGGGGCTCTGCTGGGACAAGGAAGCTTATTGGGAGGGTAAAGCCAGGGACTGAGTGCCACAGTCCCCTAGGCTTCTCTAATTAGGAGTTATTCCCACTTAAGTTAAGTCCATGAGGCTTGGGGAGGCACCAACCTTGGTCTGGGACTTACTTTCTAGGCTTCCCCACCCCAAGAGCCTATGGCCCCTAGTTCTGCCCTATGGGGCTAAGCAGGACAAGGCTGAGTCAGCTTCCCAGTGCCAGCCCTTCCATGGCTGGAAGGCATTCATCATTCCTCCTTTCCCTCTGTCTTTTCTCCGGCCCCATCACTCCCAGTTCCTTCACCCCAGCTCACAGGTGTCCTCAATCGCAGGGACAATTTTGTTTCCCCTGGGGTCAGTACCTGGAATGAGGAGTCTCCAGAGGGCCTGGGGTGGGCAACCCTGGCCCCTAATGATGCTTTCTCTGCTTGGCCCCAGGCCTCGCATGCAGGTATAAGGGACCCTTTCTTTTCTGGGGTCTCCAGAAAGAGGAACCGCACCACCAAGTCCCAGCCAATGAAGGGGAGGAGAGGGGAGGGGAGGGGTCAGGTCGGGAGGGGTCCTGCCTAGGCCTATGGGCTCCTTCCTTGCTCTAGAACTAGAACAGAAGTCATCATTTCACAGACCATCCATTCCCAGGTTCCCCCCTCCAAGGCAGGAAGGGCTGGCCAATAGGAGGGAGGTCCCTGGGGACCCTGGATGAGGAGGGGAGGGAGCAGGGCAGGGAAGGACGTGCTGCTGCTGAGTTGGCAGGTTTGCTGAGGAGGGAGGTGGGGGTGGCCTCTTTCCCCGCCTCCCCCCTCCTTCCTTCAAGCTCCCAGCCCCGCCCTGCCCAGGCCATCTGCATTAATGTCTGAGTTGCCCAGGCAACCGGCACGCCTGCCTCTTCCTGACAATTCCTCCAGCTGATGGGCCCGGCGCTTGTCCTAAGGGGAGCTGAAAATAGCAGAGACCGAGGGGACGAGGGGGTGGGGGTGGGGGTGGAGGGAGACTTTGGGAGACAGGGGCGTCTCACCGTAGCCTGCTTGGGAAAGCCGCTCTGCCCCTTAAGGACGGGACCAGACGCGGCAAGACCGTGAAGGCCCAGCCTGCCCTTCCAGCTCCTGAACCTCGCCCCGGGCTGAGCTTCTGGCCTGGGCACAGCCAGCTCCAGGGCAGCAGAACCACCGTCCATCAGTATGTGAAGTCCTTACCCACCTGGTCATCTCAAAGGGAGGCTGGCAGGGTCCCCCAAACCTCCGGGCCACAGCACGTTAGAATGGAAAGGAATCCCAGAGATCATTGAGCACAGCTCCCTCATCTCACTAAAGGAGAAACTGAGGCTCAGAGAGGAATAACAACAGGAGGATGATCATAGTAATAGCAACAGTTCATCTTCGGTAATGCTTCCATACATTAGCATCACAATGGCCCTGGGAGGACTAGTATGACTCATTTTACAGATGAGAACACTGAGGCCCAGAAGGGGCTTCTAGCCAGGAGCCCCTCTCAGGTTCAAGCAGGTTCTTCTGGCCCCAATACACAATGATGCTGTCTTACTATCCTCGTGCTCCACAGTGACCCGGGGATGGTGTGGGGGGTGCCACAGCCGAGGTCTGATTAAGCACTTGGGGGGGCACCCCTCTGGGGCTAAGCCCTAGGGTACAAAGGAAAGCTGAATATAGGCCCTGTCCTCTGGAGCTTGCTTCCTAATGGAATACACTTGTATAAACATGGGGTGTGACTTTCCCTTTCTGGCTGTGAGACTGGAGTAAACTGTCTCCCTGGTCCCTTCTAAGACTCCCATTCTATCCCCATCTAGCCCTAGACCTCTCACTGTGCTCCTTCACTTCCTCCAGGTCCTCAGATAGTCACCCCCTAAGACTCTCCTCACCCTGGTGATAAAGGAGAACTGAGTCGGCATAAATGCTCTGTGTTTCCAGGTGAGCGCAGCTGATGGCGTATGTAGCATTCTGCCCCCAGTAGACCACCACTTTTCCCACTAGAGGAAAGCTGCCTGCTTCATTAAATATGCCCTCTGGGATCCTTGTGGGTTTTTCAATTCTTAGTCTGGCTTCCTTTCTGTGACCTTTATATTTACATCTCTGTAATCATTGTGTCTTCTTATCTGGAGGGCAGGGACTGTCCCAGAATGGGATGGGCCACAGGAGGAGGTGGTGAGCTCTCCCTCCTTGAAGGGGTTCAGGCAGGCCCTGAAGATCCCAGGGCCAAAGAAAGAAAGAAAGAGCCTGCCCTTCTTCTGGACATGGCCTGCACTGTGTGTTCAGATCATTGAAGGATCATTTGAGAAACATTTACACCTGGAGACTTCAAGGAGGGCTTCCCAGAGGAGGAGGGGGCAGCTGGGTGGTGCAATGAATAGAGTGCTGACCCTGAAGTTGGGAGGACCTGAGTTCAAATCTCACCTCAGACACCTACTAACTGTGTGACTCTGGGTGAGTCTCAACCTCAATTGCCTTAAATATCCAGAGCCATCTCCAGTCATCCTGATGTACATCTTGCCACTAGGCCCAGATGGCTCTGGGGCAGAGAGTGAGGCTGGGGACTTTGCACAGCCCTCTGTGGAAATTTATTTTGATTTGGGGACCCTACCTTTGGGCTGAGATTAGAAAGCCTTAGTCCCTCAAGGCTTTTCTGTGTGGGAGGGGCTGGTGCCCCTCCCCCTCAGCTTCAGCTGAGCCTAAAAGACCCGTGGGCTGTATGAGAGGCCAGGTCAGACAGCTGGGGGGAAAAAGCCCCCAGCTCCCTCCACCCTGAGAGAATCTACCCCCAGAGATCCTGGGCTCGTCCAGGCCGGGCCTCTGGCGTAGCCTGTGCCGAGGTCCCAGGCACACAGCAGGGGGCACGGGCCCTGGAGCCCTTGGTATGGTAAGCATGAGATACTCAGGCGTCCCTGTCCCCCCAGCCGCAGCCCTGGCTGGCGGATTAGCTTGGGGTCTGTGGGGGCACAATAAGCCCTGAGATTTGAGTGGAGAGAAGTAAGATATATGTAGACCTGGGAGTTAGATGGAAAGGGAAGCTGGCAGACAAGATTGAAGGGGACTGACAAGATTAGGAGAACAGAGAGGGGGACTGACAAGATTAGAAGAACAGAGAGAGGGGACTGACAAGATTAGGAGAACAGAGAGGAGGACTGACAAGATTTTAAGGGAAAGGGAGAAGGACGCAGGAGATGGCTAAAGGACTGGAGCAAGAGGGCAGATGTATGGAGCTTGGGAGAGGCCAGAAGATTAAGAGAACAGAAGGACACTGGAGCACTAGGAGAATGGAAGGAGAGATCGGTGAGAGAGAAACACAGGGGTTCAGTGGTGGCAATAAGGAGAGGAAAGTTAGATGCAGGGGGATTTACAAAGTGAAAGGGGCATGGAGTTAGAAAGTAGCTGCACAGGGTACAGGCAGAGGTAGAAGAAAGTAGCTGAGCAGTGAAAGTGGAACATACCCTAAGGCAAGAGGTGGGAAGAGACCGCAGGAACTCAGTCAGGTTGTACATTTTATTTTCCTGTATTCATAATTTTAAATTGTATCTCATAAATAAACTCTGCTTTGATTATTTAGTTAAGAGGCTTCTTAATCCTTTGCTTATCAATTTGGGGAGTGGAGCAGTGTGGTGGAACTTTATAAACGGCCCACATTAAATTAATAGCAGTCAGATAGCAGTTAGTTTAAAAGTCCCCAGATTAGTCCTCCAGTCAGATTAGGCCCTCCCAAATTAGCCCTAGTAAGTTAAAATATTTCTACAACCTCCATCACTTCAATCCAGTTCACTACAAGTCATGACAGCACCCTGACATCAGGGTCCTCTTTGAGAATGAAGGACAGGGGACAGCTAGGTGGCACAGTGGATAGAGCACTGACCCTGGATTCAGGAGGACCTGAGTTCAAATCTGACCTCAGACACAAAACACTTACTAGCTGTGTGACCCTGGACAAATCACTTAACCCTAATTGCCCCACAAAAAAAAAAAAAAAGGAAAGAGAATGAAGGACAAACAACAACAACCCAGAGGATGCAGAGTGGGTAGGGAAAAGGAGGAGTGAGAGGAGCTGGGGGGGCGGGGCAGCCCTTGAAGGGAGGGTTTTATCACTCAGTCAATAGGCCCCCCCAACTCCAAACATTCCACTGTTCCCAATCAAGGAGATTCCAGCTCCCTGGATCCCCTGGTCTGAGTCTGCCCATCTCCCGTGGTGCCCAGGCCAGACACTGCCTGCTGATACTCCTATGCAGGCTGGGGCCCAGTGGGCAGGAAGAGCCCCAGGGAAAAGCTGCTGAGGCCCAAGAACAGAGCCTGGGGAATCCCCCCCTCTTCCTGGAAGAGGAAACCTAGCTTCTTCCTGCCAGGAGTTTGCCTAGACTTTGCATGAGGAAGAGGCAAATCTGATAAAGGCATCTTCTCCCCCCCAGGGGCTTGGCCCACCTTCAAAAGCCACAGAGAGTGCACGGAGGGGAGGGGGAGGCTAAGGAGCCCTGGATGGCACAACTGGACTCTAATCCAGCCTCATGAGGGAGAGGCCCTCTCTGGGCCTCAGTTTGCTCACTTGGCAAATGGGGATAGTTCCCCATTCCCAACTGGCCTGGAATGAGTTGATCAGATAAAAAAAAAAAAGAGTATGGGGGCTTGGGCAATGGGTTGCTATTAAAGGAAACCTCATGGGGTACCCCAGAGGAAGGGTTTGGAGCCCTGGGTTTTGGTCCCCGCTCTGCCCATGACTCTCCGGGCCTCAGTTTCCTCATTTTGTTAAGAGCTCTGACATTCATGAACCTTTGACCCTCTCCAGACTAGAGAATGCCAGAAGTGAAAGGATCTCGAGCCAGCCCCCTCCTCTCCTTTTACAGGGGGTTATACCAGGCCCAGAAAGTGGGAGATGATGCCCGGGATCACACCGGTGATCCGAAGCAGACCAGATCCAAGGCAGGGACCCACACACCTTCGGGCTCTGGGGCCAAGGTAACTTTCCGGATCTGTGCTGTCTGGGAAGAAGGCTTGCCTCTGGGGGACAGGAAAGAGACAAGCCCAGCTCAGAGCAGCCCAGGCCAACTGGCTTTAAGGGGTGAGTCATCCGGGCCCGGATCTGGGAGACAGGAGCAGTCCTCATTACCTGGCTTACTCACATCCTCCACCAAGCCTTCAGCCTTCCCTCTCCCAGCCTTGTCCCTCCAGCTCAGGGCCTCCCTGGAGTTCAGGACCCCCAGACACAGCACCTCTGGACCATCTGTGGTCAGGGAGATTCTGGGAATGGTCCATGGAGAGGAGCCAGTCAGGGAAGAAGCCAGGGTCTGTCTCCTCTAGCTCTGGGCCTGGGCCTGGGCCTGGGCTCAGCCCAGATCCCAGGACGGGCAGCCCCAGGCCCTGCCTTCAGGGAACTCCCAGGCTCGTGTCCCACAGTCAACACCCATTAATCTGGTGGTCCACTAACACCCCAGCCCCAGATCTTTTTCAGGACAAAGTGGCTGTCTGCCCATGCCTCTCTCCCAAATGATTTTTAAAACTCTTAATTGCCTCAGCTCATAACCTCCCACCATAGAGTAGTACTCCACTCAGTCTTAGCACAGTGCTTAGCACAATACCAGCACATAGTAGGTGCTTATTATAATTGACTGATAAGTTTGGAGTCCCTCAGCCCCTGAATGTCCCTGAGCCCAGCTCAGCTGCCTGTACTTGTCCCAGGCCCAAAGACACACAAAGAACACTGGGGACAGCAATGCAAGGTTGGGGGTGGGGTGGGAATTGCTTGGGCACACAGTGAGTTTCAGCATAAATAAAGCACCTAGAAAGTGCATTGTGTGCAGAGGCAGGCAGTCTGGATGGTGATAAAATAGGGACCAGGACAGAGGCAGTTGAAGGAAATGGGGACTTTTGGCCCAGAGGCAGAGAGGGCTGGCTCTGGAGTTAGAGCAGCCTAGAGCGCTGAGAAATGAGGGGCCTTCCCCACAGACAATACAGTCTCCCTGGCTCAAGTGAGCTCACTACCCATTACACCACACTGCCTCTGCTCAAAAGCATTCCTCCTAGGGTTATAAGGGGCATCAATAGGAGGAGAGTTTTCCTTATATTCAAGATGGGATCTGCCTCCCTTCCCTGTCCTTTATCTACTCCAGGTTCCACCCTCTGGGGCCAATCCCTCATCCATATGAGGGATTCAAATACGGGAAGACTGCTCTCACATGCCCCTTAATTTGGTAGTTTGGAGGACATTGAAGGGCATCTGGTTCAATCCTTTTGGAGGACAGATGGACCCAGGGCCTCTAAGTCCAGAGCCAGCCCTCTCTGCCTGCCCTGGTCAGAGAAACCTTTGCTAACTGTCATTTTTTTTTTAAGTGAGGCAATTGGGGTTAAGTGACTTTCCCAGGGTCACACAGCTAGTAAGTTTTAAGTGTCTGAGGCCGGATTTGAACTTAGGTCCTCCTGACTCCAGGGCCGGTGCTCTATCCACTGTGCCACCTAGCTGCCCCGCTGTCATTTAAAGGCTCCATCCTGGGCCTGGTGCTCAGCATAAGGCCTGGTACAGGGTCCCCATGCCCTGGAGAGCAGTGAAGGGGCAGCTGCCACCTCTGTTCTGCCCAGGGCTCGGCTCAGCTCCTGCTGTAGAAAGCCCTCACTGTGTGCAGGGTTCATGGTGCTGGAAAATCTTTAAGCAGGTGAGTGATTTGGCCCCGGATCAGTAAAGATTTGATGAGTTGAACTGAATTGGATTTGATAAAAGGTCTGAGGAGGCAGATTTTTGTCTTGAGAGACCAAGTTGTATCAACTTTCTAACAATAGGAGCTATCCCCAGATGGATGATGCAGCCTGGGGAGGTAGTGAGTTCTTCATCACTGTAGGTGTTCAAGGCAGGGCTGGATGACTCTGTCAGAGCTGTTGTACTGTAAGAGAGGCCCAGAAGGATGGTGGTACTTGAGACTGTCAAGGAGCCCTTGAAAGCCTGATGTTTTAGGAGTCAGTGAATGAGGGCCCCCATGAACTACTGGGGGGGGGGGTCAGGACCTCCCCCCACCCCCATTTGCCCCTGCTGTAGCAAGTGTCTCTCAGCAGGGAGGGAGAAAAGGCCAGAGAGGGTGGAGCCGAGTCAGAACAAGCACCCAGGTACACTTAAACCCCTGGGGAAACTCACCTGGGCCTCACCGGCTTTTGAAGGGAGGGAGGGGGGGACTGGAGTTCCCAGGCAGCACCGAATGCAGGGGGGGGCCGGGCCAGGCTTGGAGGGAAGCTGGGGAGCTGGGGCCGGGGCTGGGCCGGCCAGCCCTGGGGATCCCAGCCCTGGATCTGGGGCAGTTTCGGGTAAAACTAGATCTGGGTTTCAGCTCTGCCTTGGCTACACCCAGCTCTTTCTGTCTCCCGTGTCTGTCGGCCTGTCAGTCTTGAGCTAGGGAGAGATTCTGGGTACCTGGGATCCCCTGGAGCCATGGTCCACTCCTAGCCAGCTGGGAGTCAGGGAGAGGGCCGGGTAGGCTTGACAAGGGGGGGGGGGCAAGGCTCAGAGGCTCATGAGCCCAGAGCTGCAAAGGATCTTAGAAGTCAAGTTCACACACCCCCAATTTTACAGATGAGGAAACTGAGGCACCCATCAACTCGCTTAAGGGCAAAGTAGGATTTGAACTCAGTGCATAAGCAGTTCATTACCCTCTAGTCAAGTTTGTTTACATGATCAATTGATTATCTGACACCAAATCCAGTCCTCTTTCCTTGGTACCACACTGTCTCTGCTTGTCCTCTGTCTCCCCTGGACTGGGGGCACCTTGAGAGCAGGCCTGAGTCTGTCCTCCCCAGCTCTTAGCACATCGTGAGCCCTTCCTTGTGATCCTGCCAGCAGCTGGGGACTCAGGGCTAATGGGGAGACTTTCATTTCTGTCACCTTGCTGCCTCTGGGGATTCCAGGGTTTTCAAAGTGGGGTCTGAGTTTCAGTGTTTCTGGCCCCTTAGAATGCCTGGTTCCCCCCACCCACCCAGACTCAAGCACTACATGCTTTCTGCTTTGGTTGACACTAATAATCAGGGTTACTTGATGAAGCCATCTCAGTGTCTGGGTTTATCAGGGAATCTCGATATGATCTTAACAGGGACTCCTTCTTGGAGGAGAGTCTTAAAGATCATGCTTTGTTCTCCTGAATGAAATACTCTTTTTATAAACAGCAAACAGTAAACCTGGGGGGATATTGTATTCTCTACTCTCTACCCTGTCAATTGCAGAGACTAGAAGGAAATGGTGACTGCTCCAGTCTCTGCCAAGAAAGGCCATGGACAGTCCATGGGGTCCCCTAAGAGTCAAACACAACTGAATGACAACAATTTGCTTTAGAAAGTGTTTGCTGTGAAAAAGCAGTTTGTGGGTAGACAAGCATATTATTACACCACATACCACTGTACATTCCAAATGGATGTGATCTCAGTTGTAACAAAGATATATACTTTATCACATAAAATTTAAAAGCTTTGTACGAATAAAATCAGTGCAACTAGAAGAAAAATGGTCAAGTGGGAGAGATAATATTGGCATAAAACATCTCCACTGTCTAAGGTATCCAAGGATTCAACATAAATATATATGGTAAGACTGAGTCATTCCCAAGAGATAAATAATCAAAAGTCATGAACAGAGAGTTTTCAAAAAAAGAATCTTCGAAGCCATATGGAACAAATCTCTCAAACCACTAAATAGGAGATGAAAATTAAAACAATTCTGAGGTTTCACTTGACCTTCTCAGGAAACAGCAGACGTGATAAAATAGAGAAACAATCTCGACGTTGAAGGGCCAGGGTCCATTTGTGGAAAGGCAGATACTACATATGCACTGCTCGTTGACATCGAACCAGTCCAACCATTCTAGAAAACATGGAATTCTGTGGTGGTAGTTTTTAAACAGTTATTTGTGGTAGTAAAACCCTGTCAGTAGGGAGGGTACGCATCAATGTGGAATGACTGAACAAACATGAGAAAAGACATGGGAAGACTTGTATGAACTGATATGGAGCAAAGAAGAGAGAGGACAAAATGCACAGTGATGACTGCAACAAAATAAATGCAAACGATACAGAAGCCTCCAACATCAGAAGATAGGCAATGGCCTTTATCTAGAGGATAGAGACTGAAATTCCTTCTTCCTCCAACCTGAGGAGTGAGAACAACTGGGGAGGAATGATGGTAGTAGTAGTAGTGGTGGTGGTGGTGGTAGTAGTAGCAGCTCATATTTATATAACACTTTAAAATGTGCACTTTCCATGGAGTATCTCATTTGAAATAAGAATATTTTGCACACCATCATTATTTTGGTTATTTCACTCAGATATTTTTCTTGGCCACAAGAAAAGGTCCTACAGGAGAGAGAATGGGGAAATATCAGCAGTATTCAAATGAAAGGCATTAATAAAACAACAACAAAAAGGAAAACCTGCCTGTTTCCTTCTCACATTTTTATAAAAGACATCCTCAATAATGACTTCCCTTTGTGCATAGTCATCCTCATAAAATCATACAAGGATGAGAGTCAGTACATGGTCTGCAGTTATTGGTTGTCCCTTTTTGGTATTAAACTTGTCTGTGAATTTCCTCCATTCTTGTCATATCTCCTCCTCCCTGAAATATTTTGTTTAAAAAAAAAAAACCCTCACTGTCCTCAGTGTGGTGTTGCCTCCATTATGGATTCCTCGGTTTGTTATTGGTCCAATCCAGCTGCTCTTAAAGACCCATTTCTACTTCCTTATTCAGGAAGTGCCTTGAGGTATCAGAACCCAAATGTGGTGGTTCCCCAGTGGTTCACTGATGATGAAACTAGCTAATTATGAAAACAATGACAAATAAATTCCATTTTTTTATCTCTTTGTGGTCCTCCTGCCAGCTCCATCCATAAATCCTGTGGGGCTGAAGCGACTCATTTTGGCATCACCTCAATCTGTCTTTAGGCTTAGGGGTTTTTTTGTTTCCATAACTATTCACTGTTTTAGAGGCATGGCTGCTCATAATCTTTACCCATCCTCCTCTGTTGTGTTTTACAAATGAGTTTGTATTCTAGATCAGAGTTGTACTTGACCATGATCTCTTTCCTTGTCAGAGATCAAATGTTTGCTGGTTGGAGAAGTTTCTGGGCTCTTTTGGACTCCTTCCTAAGGAAACTGTGCTACATATTCAGCTTGAACCTTTGGAAGGAAATGCTGATGGTAAAGGTCAATGTCTTTGCCTTTGTCTATTTCCCATTTTTCAATATCCAAGGTTTCCATTAAATAGGTTGGGTTTAAGTAGCTTCAAAGTGTTTTTTTTTTTTTTAGTGAGGCAATTGGGGTTAAGTGACTTGCCCAGGGTCACACAGCTAGTTAAGTGTTAAGTGTCTGAGGCCAGATTTGAACCCAGGTACTCCTGACTCCAGGGCCGGTGCTCTATCCACTGCGCCATCTAGCTGCCCCAAAGTCTGGTGAGCATTTTTTTTTTCATTTGTTTTGTTTTGTTTTGTTTTGTTTTCTGGGGCAATGGGGGTTAAGTGACTTGCCCAGGGTCACACAGCTAGTAAGTGTCAAGTGTCTGAGGCCGGATTTGAACTCAGGTACTCCTGAATCCAGGGCCGGTGCTTTATCCACTGCTCCACTTAGCTGCCCCCAAAGTGTTTTGAGTGTCTCCTCATTCATAGCCTTTCTATGAATTTGAAGTAGGTTTTGATCTGCATAAAGACAATGAATTTTGACCAAGTTCCTACATCAACAATAAGTCATTTCCTGTTTATTAAATTAGAGTTGATTTCCCTTTTGGGAATGTTATTGTCGCTAGGTGTTCTCCAGTCATGGGGCCTTCTGACCCATCGTGACACGGGTCAAAATTTGAACCCAGGTCCTGACTTTAGACCTAGTTTCTATTACACTCAATTCTTTGGGAGAGGTGGGCACTGGGGTGAACAGCCAGGGACCCCTAATATTCCAGGCCTGCTCTGCTTCTATCTCCCAGAACCTGGGACTCCTTATGTATGTCTTCCCCCTCCCCAGGAGCTTCCTGAAGGCAGGGCCTGCTCATGGTAGGTCTGAGATCCGGTCTATACACCCACTGATGGATGGGTGAATGGGAACCTGTTGTCCATCCTGCTTAGGAGCACAAGGGCATCTGGGGCTTCCGCCAACAGGGAGGTGCTGAAGGGCGAGCCAGGACCCCCGGCCCCCCCCCCCCCCCCCAGGCAGAGCTGGTTCTCTACACAGCTTCTGCAGAGCAGAGCCAGGCTCTTTCTGCCCTCCAGGTACAGAGTTGGCTTCAGCCTCCAGCCCTCAACCAGCAGGACCCGCCCCTCTAGGAGGCCTGGGTCCTGCTTCTGTCCATTCTGCCCAGGCTTGGGCTGCCTCATTCTGCAGAAGCCAGATGGGAGATCCCCTGATTTGTTTTCCTAAACCACAAGGCCCACTTCCCTATTCTCAAGAAGAGAAACCTACTGGGCAACCTGGCCTTCCCTTCCGTTAGGTTTTTCATAGCATTGGTGCCCGGATCCTGCCAGGAAGTGCCTGAAATAAACACTGCAAGGGGTGTGTGTGTGGGGGGGGGTTAAGCCTGCCTGGGGAGGGGGTCCCCTGAGGGCTGGCTCCAGCCTACCCACCCCCTGCGCTCACTGCTAGGCCAGAACACAGCACCCTGTATACAGTAGGTACTTAATAACTGTTTGTTAAAGCACAGTGCTGTCCCAAGGATGCTGCACTCCAATGCCAGCCCTGAAGCACCCTATGTGAGGGAGCTTAGGGAAGTTCCACCCCCTCTGGAGTTTGTTTCCTCATCTGTGTAATGAGGGACTAGAGTCTCTCCTGTTCCTTCCCACTCAGATTCAGTCCCATTACAGAAGAATACATGTCAAACCTCATGATCAGGAGGGAAGACCCTGCCTTGCTTGGGCAAGCCAGGCTGATGCCCCAGCCTCTGCATCATTTTTCTTGCTGTTCTTGGGCAGGGAAACCATGACCTTCCTTCCACTGTCACAGTCCTGTCCATCTTCCAAGGCCCTCCTCAAATGTCTCCTCCACTGCTCAGGAGCCCCCGGACCTTGACCCGCCTGGTGGTGTCTATGAACCCTCTGGGGACACCATCTCCCTCTCTCTCTTCCACAGTGGAGTTCCACATAGAAGGGGAGCAGGAAAATCAGGTCATTGATTGACTCACGGTTTAGAGGGGCTACAGCCTACTGGTGGGGATGGCAATGGTCACATTCCCCCACAATGGGCCTGGCTCGTGGCCTGCTATGTCTTCCCCCTCCCTCATCCTGCTCCCCAGGGGCTCCCTGATCCTGGAGGAGGCAGCCATTGGTGTACATCACCCCCTTGTTTTTGGCTGCCCCCTTCCTCTCACCCCCAGCTCTGCCTTGCCTCTTGTGACTCTCCCTCCCAGGTTCTGAGTCAGTCCCATAGTCCTGGGCCTGCCTCACACCACCTGTCCTGTCAACCCTTTCAGCCAGCATCCTCCCTCATCTCTCTTCCCTTCCCGGGCCCTCCCCTGCTCCCATCCACTCACTTGTCAGTCCCCTGCAGTTTGGCTTCTGCTCCCACCACCTCCTCATAGACTTGTTCTTTCCAAGGTTTCTGACCATCTCCTGAAGGCTAGAGCAAAGGCCTGCTCTTTCCTCCTTATATCTGTGAAGCTTTGGGCACTGTCCTCTCCAGCCACAGGTTATTTGCACAAGCTGATTTCCACTCTTGGTGCACCTTCCCCTTTCAGCTCTTCCTCTTCCTGTAAGATCTTGGCCACCCATTCCAGGAAGTTCCCCCAGCTTCCACCAGCTGAAACCTTCCTCCCCTGCTCAGATTCCCCTGAGCCCTTGGTCAACCTCTCTCTCTTGCTCTCTCTAGCCCTCCTTCCCTACTTTGAATTAAAGGCTAGAAATAGGGGGTGGGGGGCACCTGTGGTTTCTCTGATATAGGACATTGCTGCATAAGCAATCTCCCTCTACCACTATAGGCCAGTGTCTTCCCCGTGATCCACAGTCTTAGAAAGCTGCCTCATCATTAGGCACAGGCCTGAGGTCCCTGCTCCCGGGGACACTGAGGAAGGTGGGAGGGCTGAGACCAGGGGGGCATCCACACTCAGTCTGGAGCCGACATGGGGAGCCCCACTGGAGGGGAGGCGGGCAGCAGGCTGCCCCAGGAGGTCAGAGGCCAAGGAGGTCAAACTCCCAGGCAAATGAGTAGTAGGCTCGGGCCATGAGGGGCCACTGAACTTCCAGCCTGACGGATCTCAAGAGCACCCAGCGTGTAAGCTTCATGTGGTCAGGGAGGGCCCCTCACTTTGCTTCTATCTTCAGTACTTGGCACAGAGGGGAAGGGATTGGATCAAATTGTTCTCTGTGTGTGCCTCCCACCAACACTGAAAGGGGTTCAGGTGGGGGGGGCTGCTCCTCCTCTGCCTAGTCCCCACTCCCACCCCAGACAGGGAGCCTCTGGGAGCAGGGGCTGGGGCTGGCCACACAGGGGCCACACAGCTGGTCAGCGTCAGAGGGAAGATTTGAGCCCAGTTAGGCATCCGTCCACTCTACCAAATGGCCCCTCTGGTTGAGGTCGGTTGGGCCATGACCAGCCAGCTGTCCGCAGAAGAGGCTCAAGGAAAGGCCATTGGCCTTTGGGATGAGCTGGACCCCCCCCCCATAATCATGGAGAAAGCAGCTTCATGGAGCCCCTGGGTGTGGGGAGAGAATGGCCAGGGAGGCAGTGAAGGCAGCAGGTAGAGACAAGGGACAGAAGGGAGATGGTGGTAGCCGGTGGAGGGAAAGGCCCGTTAGGAGTGGGGAGGTCTGAGCAGGCATGCTGGCAAAGGAAAGGGTCCGCAGAGAGCCAGGCTGGCTACCACAAGTGGGTCCCAGAGGAGGTGAGAGGGATGGGCCAAGAGAGAGGGATCACCTCAGGGAGGAGCGAGGGGGGAGGAGGAAGGGGAGGAGGAGGGGAGGGAGGTAAGGAGGAGGGGGGAGAGAGAGAGGAGGAGGGGGAGGGGGAAGGGGGAGGAGGGAGGGGAGGGGGAGGGAGGGGAGGAGGAGGGGAGGGGGGAGGAGGAGCAGGGGGAGGAGGAGGAAGATGCTTCTACTCTTGAGATGAGGAAAGCAGGAGCCAGGGTAGATGCAGCTTAGAGTTTTTGAGGAGGGGCATGGGGAAGACCCTATCCCATGCCGGGATATTGCATATTTATCTGAATCTTACTTCCCTGTGAGCCTGGGAGTTGCCAAGAGCCCAGAACCTGGGAACCTTTCTTTATTAAGCACCAAGCCTGAGCCTGGGGCTCAGGGAGCTCCCTGAGGGTAATAGAGGTGTCAGGACTTGAGGTAAAAGAATGAAAATCGGGGGAGGAGAAGACCATGACCAGGAGAGCAATCAGGGAAGGCTTCCTGGAGAAGATGCCAGAGGAGTTGGGTCATAAAGGATGAGGAGGAATCGGGGTGGGGGCAGTGTGAACAAGGCAGGGAGAGAGTCTGATCATTGGACAGGGACTGGCATAAGATGAATGGAAGGGATAAGGAGAGGAGGCAGCTGTTGTGCAGAGCCTTGAATGCTAGGCAAAAGGTCTTGGAGGGAGGCACTAAATCTTGGAGCAGGACAGAGTCCTGCCCAGCTGTGTAAAAGAATGCCCTGTGCTCTGCACTTAGCAATGTTAAACCCCTGTGTAAATGTCACCGTTATCGTCCTTGTCATCAGGAGCCTATTGTCTCATTCATCCCTGACTTCTCTGGGTGGCAGGGCACACAGCAGGTGTGTGAGAAGTGTCTGTGGAGGGGACCTGGGTTCAGATGCCCCAGCTGCCGCTGACTAGCTGCGGGGCTTGGGGGGACCCTTCCCCTCTCCGGGCCTCAGTTTGCCCAGCCTTGTGGGACTGTTGGGAAGACATCATTGGAAAAGTGCTGCCTTTAGTGCCAGAGGACTTGGGTGACCTTGGCCAAGTCCTTCCCCATCCCTGAGCCTCAGCTTCCCTTTCTGTACAATTGAGAGGATTGGAATCCAGCTGTAGATCTCATATTCTTAGCATTCTTCTGAAAATCCAGAATGACAGCTCTGAGCTGGCCTCCCTCTCCTGGCTGGTGGGGGGCCCAGTGGGGTAAGGGAGGCCAAGGCCCTGGGGCTCAGGCAGCCCGACTGACCCTCAGTGGGGGAGCATCTGAGGCCTCTGGCCTCTGGCCTAGCTCCTTCCACTCTTCCACACTTTCCTCATCTGTGCTCACTGCCTGCCCCCAGTGCCCAGACTGTCCCCAGAGGGAGCTGAGTGCCTGGGTCACTGGGCTAGAGGTTGTGCTCAGGGGCCTCTGGGGCCTGAGAGAACACTCCCTTCCCTGGATAGAAGCCTGGACGTTCTCCCTCCAGGGCCAGGACTGTCCCATACAACCACTTCCTGAACATTCTAGGGACAGGAGCTCGCTGCCTCTCCAGCCACAGGATCCGAATCTCGTAAGTCTGAGATGACCCACATGATCCCTCTAGAAACACACCTGCAAGGGGGTGCCCAGCCCCTGGCCCTGTCCATGCCCTAGGGTGAGGGCCGCTCTGGGCTGGCCTTTCAGCGTTGGCGCAGTGGGTTTTCCTTCTGATTCCAATGTTGTGTTGGTCAGACTGAAGGCGTGCTGTTTCACTTCTTTCATTCCAATCTTCTTGCACAAAATGACTGGTATGAAAACGTTTTACATGATTGCATGCGTCTAACCTACATCTGATTGCTTACCGTCTGGGGAGGGGGAGGGGGACAATTTGGAACTCAAAAGTTAAAATTTTGTTTTAACAAATAATTGGGGGGAAATAGAATCGATTTTTAAAAAGATGTATTGTGCCATTGGTTTCTATATCCCAGTTTTTTGGGTCTGCCCGCCCCATCACTGCTCAGTAAGCTTTCTCTTAGATCAAAAAATCAAGCCTAGCCAGCAATCTCATTGCCCAGGTATGCCGCATCCCACAACCACAGCCCCCCCACCTGTCTTAGGCAGGAAAGAAGGAAAAATCTCTTCTGGGGCCCAGAAGAGTCACTGTAGTGACAAGGCCTTGGCTCTGGGCCTCTTTTCATTGACATTTCAATGTTTTATTTTTAAAGGTCATAATTCACATAAAATGGATCCAATTAAATGCCTCATATCCCTCTCCCCTCCCCTTCCCATGGAAGCCAAACTGCAAAGTACTCTCCGTCCTGGCCTTGGAGAGCTTGCCACCGATGGGTGTTCGGGCCCTCGCCCAGGTGAGGGGAACATAGGGCAGCCGCGGGCAGAGCTGCAGAAACCCAACGGAAGGAAGCTTTAGGGGAATGGACAGGCTTGTATTAAGAGGTGGCACAGGGGACAGAGTGCCGGGCCTGAATTCAGATCCAGCCTCAGACTCTCCTGAGACATGTGGTCCTGAACAAGTCACTTCACCTGTTCACCTGTTTCCTCAACTGTAGAACAGGGGTGGTAACAACATCTACCCCACAGGGTTCTTCTGAGGATCAGGTGCCCTATTTGTAAGAAGCACTTAGTACATGGCCACATGTGGCGGGTGCTGGGAGAAGCCCTTATCCTCTTCCCTCCCCTCTCCCCCTTCCATTCTGCACCCCCAGCTTAGTTGAGGCGGGGGGGATGCTACAAGACTGCTTGGGGGAGGTGGTCCTGGCAGGGGGGGCACTGTGTCCAGAGGCAATCGGGGTCATCAGGGAATGAACAAATATTTCTCAAATATTTTGCCTCCTCCAGGTGGGTTACAAAGAAGGAGATGAGAGGGCCCCTGCCCTCCTGGAGATGTGCAGAAGGCAGTTCACAGGTTACCGTGGCTGCCCAGCTTCGAGCTTGGGCCTCCCTTTCTGGCCTCCCTGCTTTCTCAGGAATAGAACCAGATGATCTGGTGCCCTGGCACCCACCCTGGGGGCCCCTGGGGCACACGCGCCCCCCCCCCCCAGCCAGCAGCCCACAGCACAAAGGGCAGGTGAACCAAGTTGCAATCCTGGCTGGGATGGGGGTAGTGACACTAGGACAAAGGCCATCTGTGTCCCTCCCTTTGCCAAAAGTTCTCTTGTTTCTTGGCCCGTCCAGACTGCTTCACAGACCTGGGGGCACTGACCTCTTGAATCAAACTGACCTAAAGCATCCAGGCCTCCCTTCCTCCCCTCCCTGCCTCCCCTGGCAGGAGTTCTGTCCCCAGCCTGCAGCCCGCCCATCCAACTGGGCCCCCATCAAGCCCTCTTCACCCCACCCAGACCCGTTAGTCGTTCAGGACCGACTGCCTTCCCAGTGCCCACTGGGCCGCCTAAGGCCTACTACTCGCTCCTACTGTACCTACGGCCATGATTTCACCACTGAGCTCTTAAGGCCAGGCCATCCGGAGCTCACCTGCTGCACCTATGGGTGCTCTTCTCTTCCCCTGGATGGGCAGCCCTCGGAGGCCAGGACCTGGGTCACTCCCACTCTGTCCCCCCAAGACTGGGAGCTCCCTGAGGGCACAGCTCCGAGGGCCCCCGAGTTCATCTAGCCTGATCCTTTTATTTCATAGAAAAGGGAAACTGAGTCTTAGGGAGAGCGAAGGCTGAGGGGAGTAAGCACAGAGCCCTTGATCTTTACCCCCTGCCTTGGGAGCCAACCCCGATCCTACGTGATTAGATCAGGCATATTGGTTCTATACAGTATCACTTTTTTGTTGTTTTTGTTGTTGGTTTTTTTGGTGCTGCAATGGAGGGTTAAGTGACTTGCCCAGGGTCACACAGCTAGTGTCAAGTGTCTGAGGTCAGATTTGAACTCAGGTCCTCCTGAATCTAGGGCTAGTGCTTTATCCACTGCTGCACCACCTAGCTGCCCCTTTCTATAAAGTATCTGTGAATCACCTGCTGGGTTACAGAACCCTTTTGTTTGGTTTAGCTAAGGGCCAGGCCCTGCCCTCAGAAAGCTCCCAGTCTAGGAGAGGGAGGAGAGAAAACACAGAACTCTGTGACACACATCCCTTTGAACCAGACATCTTTGTCACAAGAGCCTTGGTGGGGGCCATCCTCTTCCCCCCCACCCCATCCCAGAGATTCAGAGAAAGGAGGATGAGGCTGAGCCAGCTCCACCCTCCCTCACACTCCCCATCCCCTCCTCCTTCCCCCTCTCTCCCTTCCTCCACTTCATCTCCATCTCTTACTCTCTGGGTGTAACAAGACTTTACAGAATTCTCTCTTTCCCTCTCTCCCCCTGCCCCCCACTCCTCTCTCACTCCATCTCTGTCTTTCTGTCTCTCTCCTTTACTTTCTCCCCCTTTGTCTCTGTCTCATTTCTCCACTTTCTCTTCCCATTCCCCTCTCTACTTTCCCTCTTTCTTCCTCTCCTTATCTCTCCCCCTTTCTCTTTCTTCCTCTTCTAACTCTCCTTCCTTTCTCCCTCTCTCCCTCTTTTCCTCTCGGGGGTGTTGCTGCCTGGGACTCTGGGGGACTTCCCTTCATTGTGGTTTCTGCCTCCAGCTTGTCCCTTCTTCCATTTCCCTCCTGCTCTTTCCTGTTGCCCACCAGGAGTGTTCCTCAGGTGAGGGGCCTCCCAGGGCCCCCCAGAGCTAGGTGTGTTGGGGCCAGTTTCCCCTGTTCCTCAGGCCTTTGACAGCCTGGAAGGGAAGGTGTGTGGGGTCTTAGCCCTGCCCCCCACCCCAGCATGAGGGGCTCCCCCCCCAGGCCCGAGTCAACCCTCCCAGATCAGAGAGGCCAAGGCTGTGTGGTCCCTCCACTAGGTGATGACCTGCTTGCTACCTGACTTGGTCTCTCAGACTGAGAACTTGTTCTCAGCTGCTTTGGAAACCCCATGTGACAAACTTAGAAAATAACATTTGCTTGTCAGGAGGTGAGAGGGGAGGCTAATTAGGGCAGGCTGCAAGACAGGGCTTGGAGGAGGCTAATTTTTGTCTCACGGTTTGATTCCATCTCATCTTTAGGGGTCTCATGGCCTGAGCTCAGGTCTAGCGATCAGGAGATCTGGTTCCAGGGGATGCTGGATGAGACCTGGCGCCCAGAACTGTCCGGGGGCCTCAGTCTCTCCATCTGTGTTATGGGGAGATGGTGGCAGCCCCCACCCTGTGTCACAGGGATGGCACGACGAGAAGGGTGAGATCACAAAGGAAGAAAGGCCATTTGTAAACACAAAGCCACCCTATTATTATTCCTGGTTATTATTGTCATTGGGGCTCTGAATAGTAACAAGGTGATAATGGGCCTCCTGACTCTGCCCTGCCCTGCCCTGCCCAGCCCTGCTGCTGTGTCCAATGGGAGGACAAGGAGACCCCTCAGGCCCAATGAGCTGGGTGTGGGGAGGGTCATTTACCCTCGTCTGTGGAGGCCCCCCCTTTTAGGTTGGTTCTCCTGCAGGACTAGGCCTTCTCTTCTTCCTTTGCCCCCGCCCCCCCCCCCCCCCCGCCCCATAGGACCACCCGGCATGGGTCAGGGCTTCTTTGATGCTTGTGGATTGGTTGGTCAAGCAGCAAAGCCTTCTCCTGGGTCCTGCCCACAGTCCTTCCCACCCAGACTCCCAGGGCATGACAAGGAGCAAGGAATTCCTAACAGGGAAGTCCCGGGATGCAGAGGCTAGCACCCTTCTGCTCCACCTCCTCCGGCCTAGGGCCTTTTCTTACCCTGCCCCGCCCAGATTGGAGAGGGAGGGAGGGGAGGGCATCTGCCTCCAGGCAGGGGGGGGGAGGGGCGGGAATCTGGCCCTACCCATCACTATGGGCCCCGCCCCCCTCTCTCTCGGCCTTCAATGCTGGGGGTCGGGGGTGGGCTGGGAGCTAAGGGTTCAGGCTATCCAGGCAGGTGAAGCTGGTGCCTGGTTCTCAAGTTCTCAGCCCCCCTTTGAGCTCCTAGCCGACTCTATCCCATCCCTCACTGGCTTCTCTCTCCCAGCGCGCATGGGAAGGGGCCAAGTCGGTTCTCCATGTCCCTAGATGGCTCTACCTCTGAGGAAGTGGGAGATCCAGCGCTGGGTCCTGGGCTGCCAATTCTGGGCTGGTTATGAGTCTCTGGGTCTCAGTTTTCCTAGCTGCAAAATGAGGGGGTTGTATTCCATGACCTCCTACCCCCCCCAATCCTCTCCAGATCTCATCTCTTGGGGAGTGAGTCTCGTGACCCCGTGAAGGGTAGGCTTGGGGAATCCCTGGGGCTCGGGCTTCTGGGAATCAGGGGCCCCCCCCTCAAGAGCAATCCCCTATGCCTGGCTGGTCCATGGCCCCGTCCTCCTGGAGACAGAGGTGTGACCAGGAGCCATTGGCTAACGAAAGCAGAAGGCATTTCATCCAGTTCCATGATGGGAAATGGAAAGAAGCCTGACTTCAGAGAGGACACAGGACCCAAGAGAGTCACTCCTGGCTCTGTGACCTCAGAGAAAGACCTTCCCTTCTCTCAGACTCAGTTTCTCCCACTGTCAAACGAGGAGGATGCACTTGAGTCTCAAGTCCCTCCCAACTCCTGAGCTGTAGGATTTAGGTCACCAGAGCCCGAAGGGTTTGCTGTTTAGTCTGCAGAAGAGAGGGTTCAGGGGAGACCAAACAGCACCTTTTAATGCTGAAAGCTCCCCCAAGGAGGGGTGGGATGGCTTCTTTGTGTGGGCCCCAGAAGGCAGAGCCTCAGGGGGAAGCAGCCAAGATAGACACCAGGGTGAGGACAGAGGAAGCTCTGCCCTGTGGCCCCACATTGGGGCTGGACAGGAGTCTGGGGACACGGCAGAAGGGGGGAGGGGGCGCAGCGGGTCACAGCCCCCCAATTCTCTCTAATAGCCCTGAGAGCAAGAGCTATCACCCATGTGATAGAGGCCTGAGAGAGGGGAGCCCCCTCTCCACCCCCTCACTTTTCAGGCAGGGAAACTGAGGCCCCAGAGACAGAAACCACCTGGGTGGCAGCAGCCTGAGCCATCAGCAGAGAGGAATATAGAAAGCCGGAGGGGCTGCTTTGTCTGCAGGCGATGATTCATCTTTGTAATCCCAGTGCCTGGCACATAGTAGGTACTTAATAAATGTTTGATGAATGATGAATGAAAGGATGGATGGATGGATGGGTGGATGGATAGAACAAACGAATGAATGAATGAATAGATGGATGAATGAACAAATGAATGAATGGATGGATGGATGGATGAATATTGACTGCTTTTGGTGGTTCTCCATTCCCATTCTGGGGAACACATGAGAAAGGGGGACCCAGAGGGATAGATTCACTTCCTGACCTGGGGCTTAGTTTCCGTCTGTAAGATGAGGGCCCTGTGCTGGGTGAGGCCCCTTCCAGCTCTCACATTCTGTGTTTTAGGATTCAAGGTCATGTGGGAAAATAGTGCCGTGAGGGAGCCAGGTCTCCGATGATTCCAGCCCTGATTCACTATGGCAGGGGCTGAGGAGGGAATTGTGATCGGTGCAGGAGACTTTGAGCTGGCTTCCCGGCAGGGCCTGGTCTCTGGAAAAGGCCAGGTCTCCATCCTCACTTCCTGTGGTTGGAGGGAAGCTTCAGTGACTCATCCACCTTCCCAGGGGCGTCAACAGGCTATGTGAAACCTGGCTGGCAGCCGGCGTCCCTGTGACCCCGGGGGAGCTCAGAGCTATGGGGGCGAGGCAAGCTGGGCACCTGCATGTACAGGCCTGTTGGGACCCAGCTGGGGTGTTCACCTGGCCAACCGGAAACTGGAACCAAGGGCCCCGCCCACCTCTCTGGCCCCAGGCACCAGGAGAGATACTGAGGCTGGGGACATCCTCAGAAGAGAGGGGGAGATAGCCCGGATACTGGTGTTAATGACAAGGCCGCCTGGGCTGGGGGTGGAGGCCTAACCTCCCGGCTGGGACTCTGGTCCCTGCCTTCGGTTTCTGGATCCGGTAGCAGGAAATGCATTTCACCAGGGAGCAGGTTCTTACAGTTTGTCAGAGGTCTTGGTCACAGCCCCAGAGCTACTCATCTCCCTTACAGTCGGGGTAACCGAGGCTCAGCAAGGGGAAGTGAGCATCCTCAGATAAAGAGTGCCCCTTTCTCGGATCTCCTGGGTTTCCAAAGCAGCACCTTCTGCCCAAGCAGCCCCGAGGTGTGGGCACTTTGGGGATTCTCAGTTTCCCCTTCCAGGTGAGGCATTTGACTGAGGAAGGCATCTTTGGCCCGGCTCACCCAAACCAGGATCTTTCCAGGCTTTCCTGCCCCTGCATCTTGTGCCTGGTGAAGGGCAGAGGTGGGCAAGACTCGGATCCTGGAGGGAGGGGACAAGGAGTGTCTGGGCCGGAAGGGCAGAGGGCTGGGAGGGAGCCATCAGGGAGGGCCCCCGGAGACGGACCAGCTGAGGGGGCTTTGAAGGGGCTGGCCACTGGATTTGTCAGTTGGAGCGCCCATCCAAGAATGAGCAAACACCCACAGCTCCGAGGGTGGCTGGGGATAGTTGAGGCACATGTATCCAGATGGGCTGGGGCCCAAGCAGCGGGTGACTCCTTGTGCCCTCCTCAGGAAGATGCTTTGGTTGGTGTCCAGGTTGGATTGGCAAGGGAAGAGGCTGCAGGCAGCAGACCCCCGGGCTTTCCCTCCCATGGTGGGGGGAGGGCAGAAGCAGCAGTGGCAGCCAGGCAGGGATAGGATGGCATGGCTCCGGCCCAAAGCAAGGCCAGCTGGGGCCGTGCCCTCAATCAGCAGTGACGTGGGGAAGACGAGCCTCACCCACAGGGCCAGCCCGTCAGACAGGTTTGTGACGGGCATGGGCAGAGGCCCTGTGAAAGAAGTTGGGGAGTGAGTCCTTTACTTCAGAATAAATGAAAGCGATGGCCAAGAAGACCGGACCCGGATGTGGCTCCCTCCCCCCGCCTGGGGCCCGGACACGCTCCCAAGCATGCTCCGAGATGGGGGGGGGGCCTCCCACCCCCAGCCCTTGCAGAGCGTCAGGAACACACATCCACAGGGACACACATGCATGGGCTCAGACACCTAGCACGTTTGTCACAAGACTGTCATTCTCTCTCTTCTCTCCTCTCTGCCTCTCTCTGTCTCTGTTTCTAGTTCTCTCTCATCTCTCTCCTCTCTGTCTGTCTGTCTGTCTCTCTCTTTCCCTCTCTCCTTCATGCTCCAACCCTCTTCTCGCTGACCTAGCCTATAGTAGTCAGTGGCACATGGCCTGGAGTCAGGAAGAACTGAGTTCAAATCTTGCCTCAGATGTTTACTAGATGGGTGACCCTGGGCAAGTCACTTAAGTCTTTTAGTCTCAATTTCCTTGTCTGCAAAATGGGAATACAAGTAGTGCCACCCTCCCAGGGTCATGGTGAGGATGAGTACTGCCTACTCCTGAGATGCTACCCAGAGGTCTGTTATCCCGCCCCAGCCCAGTGCTTGAGGTTGTCAGATGAATGTTTGGCATCCTGGCGCTGTCACCCTCTGGTGCCTGCTCTGTCTCCTAGCTTGGCACTGTGTGCCATCTGTGCCCTTATCCAGGGCCACGCTCAAAACCCTGGACACTCCACTAGAGACCTCATGCCAGATTGGCTCTTCCCCAGGGTCCTCCATCCATCTTCCTGCTCTGGCCTATGGGCCACATCTCTCATGGGCCCAGCATCCCCCCATCTTCCAGTCTGTGGCTCCCCTCCGCCAAGATAAGGCAAGCAGCTTGGGGCCTTCCTCTCCCCAGCTCTCCCAAAGGGGTGCCCACCCTCCAAGGGAGCAGGAGCTCTGGCCTTGGAAGGCTCCTGGGGGACTTTCCTGCACTCCCACAACACTCATGCTCACACCCTTAGTTGGAGTGCTCACTCACAGCTTCACACTCAGACACACTCACACAAACCTTAGCACCTGTGATTACCATCTGCTGCTCAAAGATATATATGTCAGCCAGTCAATCAACAAACCAGCATTTAGTAAGAGAGACTGTGCACCAATCACACAAAGACACAAGGGGGTGTGAAGATAAAAGCAAGACATTTCCTGCTCTCAAGCAGCTTCCCTGCTATGGGCCAGGCCGGACCAGTCATTGGAGGTGGCACAGGCACTGAGAAAACACAAATCAGGGAAACACCAGGCCAATTGGCAGGGTGTGCTGGTGGCTGGCTGGGTGGGGCAATCAGGTAGAAGGTGAGACCAGGGCCAGACCGGGAAGGAAAGGTCTGAGCTCACACCATCTTCTAGCTGGTCAGTGTGACCCTGGGTTAGTCACTCACCCTCTCCCAGGCTTTGAAACAGCCTTATCTGTTTTTTTTTGTTTTGTTTTGTTTTGTTTTTTTTCGGGGCAATGGGGGTTTAAGTGACTTGCCCAAGGTCACACAGCTAGTTAAGTGTCAAATGTCTGAGGCCGGATTTGAACTCAGGTACTCCTGAATCCAGGGCCAGTGCTCTATCCACTTCGCCACCCAGCCACCCCCAAAACAGCCTTATCTGTAACTGGGGATAATAATAGCATCCACCTCCTCAGTTCACACCTATGAGGGAGCTAGAAGAGGAAAGGGTGAGCAGAGGGGGTAGAGCCTGGGGGCAAAAGCACAGAGTGAGGGATGGGAAGTTGTCTGTAAAGAACAGCAGGAGACCAGCCTGGCTGGACCCCAGGCTGCAGCATTAGGAGCCATTGGGATGGATGGATCCAGGGCCAGGAGGGAGATGGGACCAGGCTGGGAGGCCCCTCAGATGCCCATCAGTGGGGCTGCTGTCGGATTCTAAAGGCAATAGGGAGCCATGGAGTTTAATGAGCATATGCTTGCTCATTTCAAGTTCTACACACAAACACACCTACCTGCTGCCTCAGCATTGTTCACTCTCAGGCACATGCTCCTGTTCCAGGGAGGGAACCCACAAGGAGCCTTGCAAGCGAAGCAGGGGCAAGCAGCAGAAGGGGGCTTTGGCGGGGCCTCTTCCTGTTGGCCTGACTGACACAGGAAGAGCCTGCCACCCAGATGTGGACCAGATGTTGCCTCAAACACCTGTTCCCAGCACACAGATCGAAGGCCCAGCCTCAGCGGCTGAGTCAGAACCAGGAGGTCTGGGCTCCGGAGAAAGCAGTTTGGGTCAATGTTTACAAACTGCTGAGGCATGTGTGCGAGTGAGTGTGAGTGTGTATGTATGTGAGTGTGTATAAGTGTGTGGGTGGGGATGTGTGCGAGTGAGTGTGAGTAAGTATATAAGTGTATGTATGTGAGTGTGTAAGAGTTGTGTGTATGTATGTGCGAGTGTCTGGGTGTATGTGAGTGTGTATAAGTGTGTGGCTGTGAGTGTGTGTGTGCACCAGTGCTCCTGTATGCCTAGGGCCCAGCCCCCCAGGAGGGAGGCCACCCCCTCACAGCACCGTGTTCCCAGCTGCAAAGCTAGGCTTCTCCCCCTCATTGTACTCCCCAGGCTGGGAGGGTCCTCCAAAGCCTAGAACTCCGTGGCACCTGCCACGGAGGATACCAGGAAACAACAGGAGGGATGTGACCTTGGGCAAGTCCTTTCTCCTCATTTCTCACAGGAAGGGGTTAGACTAGGTGATCTTTAACACTCCTTTCGATCATGTACCCCTGTTCTAAGGCCCTCCCAGCTCTGCCATCCCCTGTTCTCAATACTGTTCCAGCTCTGATGGGGTGGCCCAATAGGTTCTATGAGTTCCTTTAGACCCTCTTTGCCTGAGCATTGGATCGGGCAGCCCTAGAACACCATCCTTCCACCTGGAATGGTGACAGGCTTAATGGCAGCTTTTCCCTCTCTCGCTGTGAGAACCATCACCTGCAGCCCCGGCTCCTGCGGACCTTTCCATTGTTTGACTTTCCACCCAGCCTGGCTCCAGGTGTTGTTCTGAGCCGAGGTGAAGGCTGGCCCTGGGAAACCGAGGGTGGCCCTGGGGTCACGGGCTGGTGAGGACCCACATCAGCTCTTCAGTTTGGGTTTAGAGAGGTGGAGGGGGGCGGAGTCTGAGGCAATGAACCGAAGACTTTGCCTTCAAACCCACGTGTTCTCCTGGCCTGAGCCCCCTCCTCACTTTGGGGGTCACAGACACAGCCTTCACATCTGCAGCTCCCGGGCTCCCACACTCCTGCAGGCACAGGCTCACAATAAGCCCCTCATTCCCTCTGCCCAGAGCGCCACTCCCAGCTCCTCATTAGCACTTGGGAGGAGGGGAAGACCAAGGCCCTGTCCTCAGTCTGATGGGGGAGGGGAGCAACCCCAGGCCCTGCCCTCAGGGAGCTCCCAGTCTGGGGCTGAGATGGGATTGGCTCTCAGAGAATAGTCAGAGAAAAGACAGGTACAGCGTGCCCCAAGGCTCCAACTCTGGGGATGCTGGAGAAGGGAAGGCTGGAGTAGTCAGGGTGGGCTTCCTGGAAGGGACAACTTTCTGACAGCAGGACAGTAGCCGGCTCTACAAGGGGTTCTAGGGCCTTAGAGTCCTGGGGACTCAAAATCTCCCCTGACCTGTAGGGGCCAAGAAAGGGTTGAGAACAGGCACAGAGGAGGCTGGCGTGGGGATGGGTGGAGGGCTGAGGGCAGCTGCAGGTCAGAGGTCACCTGCTCCCCAGGGGTCACTGGCTGGTTTGTGAACTTGGAAGCCTGGCCTAGGCCCCTGAAGTTGGGACAGCTGGAGTTGGTGCCCGAGCGGGAACCTGGCCAGCCCTTGGAAACCCCAGCAGCAGCTGCGGGTGATGAGCCTCCCTGACAACTGCCCCAGGGCCTTACCCCCCAAAAGGACTTTCCCATCTGGATCCTTTTGGTCATAGGTGGGATGATGTGGAAGAGACACCCCCCTGTTTATGGGTTAGGAGACCATCCTGGCCTCTCAGGACCTTTCTTCTGGTTGTAATGTTCACTTTCTGGGTGACTTCAGGCAAGTCCCACCCTCTCCCCAGCCTCCTTTGTAAAATAAAGTGTGTATATGTGTGCGTGTGCGTGTGTATGTGTGAATGTGTGACTGTGTATGTGTGTACACATGTGTCCCTATGTGCGAGTGTGTGTGCATGCACACGTGTGCCTATGTGTATACGTGTGTATACATCTGTGTGCCTGTGTGAGTGTGTATGCGTGTGCGTACATCTGTGTGCCTGTGTGTGCCTGTGTGTGCCTGTGTGTGTGTGTGTGTGTGTGTGTGTGTTGGGGGGCTATCCAAGCAGACCCGATGACCTCTAAGAACCTTTCCAGCTCTGATGTTCTAAGAACTTATATGAACCCTGAAGGGCTTCTGTGGGGCAGGCTGGGCTGGGGGGTGGGGGAGGCTGGCGCTAGGGAGGAGCCAGCATCAATGGGACTCCATCACGGCCTTTCGGGCCCTTTGGAGATAGCGTCTGGAAAGACAAACAACTTGGCTTACTCTGCCTGTTTCCAGACAACTGAGGTCAAGGCTGCTGGGGCCAGGCAGGGGGAGGAGGAGAACTCACTTTCTCCGTGCTGAGCTCATTCTGGGGGATGAGGCTTTGGGGATCTGGCTGGGGGAGGGGTGCTCAGCTGGGCAGCCCCCAGGTCTGTTTCCAGCCAACCAGGCCCTGGCCCTTGTGGCATGAGATAAGCCCATCTTAGTGAAGATAAAGGGACCTGAGTCCCTTCACCTACTGAATGTCTTATAACCCCCCATAAAGGAATCCGGAGAAGGCAATATGCAAAACAGAGGGGTGAGGCTGTAATGAGGGGTACTCAAGCAGGAGGAAGTGGGCGTGGAGATACTTCAGGCTGGGTGCTTCCTCCAGGCAGTACTTTCATTGCCTAGTTACTCTAGACATCCATCCATCTTTACCTTTTGTCCATCCATCCATCCCTTTTCAATAAATCAATCACCCATGCTTCATCCTTCTACCCTCCATCTGTCCATCACCCATCCATCCAGGCCTACTTCTCCCCATACCTCCATTGATGGATCCATCCATTGATCTACATATCCATCTTACCATCTGGTCATCTATCCCACAATCCCATCTATCCATCCATCCCTCCATTTACTATGTACATCCCTCTCATATGTTCATAGTTCAAGTCCTTCCATCTGTCCATCCATCCATCCATCCTTCTGTTCATCCAGCCAGCCATTTAGCCAAGAAGCCAGCCCCCAAAGGTTTCCAGGGAGTACCTCTATTGGGTCAGGCTAATAGCACCTCAGGACATTTTGGCCTCTGGGAGATCGTGGATCTGACTCCAAGCAGCTGCAGCTCCTCCCCAGATAGAGGAGGGCACACACCAGCTACCATCAAGTCTGAGCACTGATTGAGACCCCAGGTCTAAAACTCTGTCATACTCCTCTGCCCTTGCTGAAGGTAGAATCCTTTGGGGATTACTGAGTCAGAAGAAGAAAATCTGGGGCCCTAGGGGAGGAAATTAATGCATTTGGTATCCGCCACAGTTTGGGATAAGCCATTATTTCTGACTTTTTACTGTTGCTTCTTTCCACAAAGAACAAAGAGAGAACTACCCGGCCACCTCTCCCCATGGATGGCTGCGCCTGGCAAAGGGCCAGAGCCAGCCAGGTGTGGCAGAGAGATTCCTGACCTGACAGTTTGGAGGCCTGAACAAATCATTCCCCTTCTCTGAGCTGGTTTCCCTCTCCATAAGATGGAAGAGATGAGCTGGATGGGGTTCTAGATATCGGAGACATGAGTTCTCCAGAAGGCTCTTTCGCTGAGTAGATCCCTAAGGATCTGCTGATCCCGGGAGGTGCCACATGCCAGCCTGCTGCCCAGTTTACACAGGGCCATCCTTCCAGGGACTAGCAGTGGGAAGGAGAAGAGACAGGGAAGGAAGTAGAGAGAGGTGCAGCTGTCTCCTGGTCCTGGGGCAGTCTTGGGCTCACATGGAAAAGGCTTTGGAGGCATGAATCACAAAAGGACAGACAAGGGAGCTTGTACATGTGTAACTGTGTGTTCACACCAGCGTGTGGGGATTGGCGGATCTGGGTGGTTATGACCCTAAGTTGGAGGGATGTGGGGAGTGGCTACAGTAAAGGAGAGGCCTGTGTGGTGGGCCCAGTCCCAGGACTCAGGAAGCCTGGCCTTCTGGTTGCAGCATCTGACTATGTGACCTTGGGGAAGTCACTTACCCTCCATTTTCTGTAATGGACCTACCATCTACAGGGGCAGCCCCTGGCATTGACCCTAAAGTGCATACTCTCTTTCCATGGTACAGAACAAGATGAGCTTCTATTCAGAGGAAGCCAGCATATTCTGTTCCCTGAGTTTTCCCTTCTCCTCCCAGGTGCTTCAAATGGCTTGGTTGCCCTCTTTGGGTGTGGCACGCCCAGGCCCCAGCTGGAGGGGTGGGGCCCAGGATGCGGAGTGGTGATGGAAAGCATCCTAGACAGCACTCTCAGGGGAGCAACGAGGGAGACTGAGACCAAGGAGGGGCAACCCCTCGGCCTCAGCTGCCTGGCTCAGAGCGTGGGGGGCCCGGTGATTCACACCCCAGAGCCTGCCCCATGCAGGGCCCTGTATCCTGGGTGCCCCCATATGTTTACTCATCCCAAATCAAGGCCTTAGCTGGGAAGCCCCTTGGGTTCCTTCGGGGGCCGGGGACCTCAGAGTCCTCTCCCAGGGCCCGGCCAAGGTCACCTGCTTTGTCAGCCATTCCTGGGCTCCAACTGCGCTCCAGACCACAGAGAGGGGAGGGAGACGAAGCTGGGGAGCCAGGCTGCCAGGGAAGGGCTGGAGATGAATAATTTAGAGCCGGGGAAGGATCGATGTGACTCATTTGTTATGTCCCACAGGCCCGATTGCCAGCCTCCGAGGGAAGATGGGAAATATTGAAGCAACAATTAAAAGGAAAAGGTTTAGAGGGCTTAAGGGAAAACGAGATTGAATCTGTCCCAGGGTTAAGAAAAATGATAATCTCACGAGTAAATTTAGGACTGGCAGTCATTGACAGTTGGAACCTGGAAATAGCAGTGTCTCTCTCACCCTCTCTCTCTCTCTCTCTCTTGTTTTCCTTCTTTCCATTTCCTTGCTTCCTTCTCTCTTTCTATGATCTCTTCTTCTTCTTCTTCTTCTTCTTCTTCTTCTCCTTCTCCTCCTCCTCCTCCTCCTCCTCCGCTCCTCCTCTCTTTTCCTCCCTTCCCCTACCTTATCTTTCGCCCCCCGCCCACCCTCCCTCCCCTTTCTTCCTTCCTTCCTTCCTTCCTTCCTTCCTTCCTCCTTCCTGCCTTCCTTCCTTCCTTCCTTCCTTCCTTCCTTCCTTCCTTCCTTCCTTCCTTCCTTCCTTCCTTCCTTCCTTCCTTCCTTCCTTTCCTTTCTTCCTTCCTTCCTTCCCTCCCTCCCCTCCCTCCTTCCCTTTCTCTCTTCTTTCTCCCTCCCTGTGTGCCAAAATCTTGTGCTCTGTTCCACCTGTGGGAAGAAGAGATCTGGGTTTTGACCCAAAAGAGCTCCCACACTGGGAACAGTCACAAAAGGATGGAGGGGGGTTCAGACTCCTAAGGGCTTGAGGAGGCCAAAGAAGTAGGATCCTAAGATGGGTTCCAACAGCCAGGGAAGATTCCTGGGGAATTAGGAGCTTGGCTTGACCTTAAATTGTGCTTAGCACTTGAAGAGAGGGATGGGAAATAGGAGAGTGTATGGTGACAGTGTTCCAGGAAGGAGAAAGCACCAGAGCAAAGGCCTGGAGGTGAGAACAGAAGTGGTGTGGGTGAGTGCCTGGTGAGGAGAAGAGTGGATATTTATGGGGGAGAACTGGACAACAAGTTTAGCAAGCTAGACTGGGGCCAGACTTGGGAGGGCCCTGACTTCTATTATCAGAATGTCAGGAAGAGATAATCCTTCCAACTCTCAAATACTGTGACCCTGGGTGAATCATTCTACCTAGGTGAACCCCAATTTCCCCATTTGTGTAATGGGCACGCTCACTCTAGCATGACCTGAGAAAGCACTTTATAAGCTGTGGAAGTGAACAGCCACTGGAAACACCAGATCCCTATCAGTCTCAGAGGCTCTGACAGCTGGTGAAGGAGGAGGCTGCTTGCCACAGACCCTCCAGGCCCCAGCAGCGCTCAAGACCCAGTGCCAACAGATCTACTATATGTGCCCCAGTCACACCCACCAATTAGTAATTTAGACGCCTGGGGAATCCAGAGTGGCACACAGAAGCAGCCAGGATACCTTCCTGCCTTTAGCCCAGGCCTGGTGTGATGTTTAAAACCCAAATGTGTTGTCTAAAAAATCTTAAGTGTGGTCGCCTTAATTAGAAGCTTTAGCACCAGTCTTTGGGCATTAAGCATTTATTAAAGGCCTATCTAGCCTAGAGTTCCAGCCCGGTCTGGTTCTTCCTCAAGTCCTCCGACAGGAACCTGTTTCAACCATGAACTCCCCTCAAAACCGAGTGGAAGCTTTTTGTAGGTCTGGGGTAGAGGCGGTCCTTACACACTGCTTCAAGCTGATTGGTTAGCATCATCCAAATCCATTGGTTCACTGGACTTGAAGGTGGTCTCGAGTTGAGTTTAAAGTCCTTAGCTTCTGAGAACCATACCCTCTTAGGGCGTGGCCAGGTGTGGTTACAATCTAATTAACTTGAAGTAGGCTACTTAGCAAAGTCAGTCACTCTCACTTAATTCAATCAGTTTAGATTCATCTCCAGGTGGGCCTTTGAGTATCTGCCAAATCCCATTATTTTCTCACACTGGGAATTCTTGGGTATGTTTTGAAGAACCAGCATCAAGGAAAGACCTGCTGTTGTGATTTGATGGTCACCTGCCCCACAGCTCTGGGTGATACAGTCTAGATTGAGAGAGACCTCGGGTCTTTTACAAGTGAGCCATTGAGTCTCACGGAGAGCAGGACCTGTCCCAGATCACATGCAGTAGGTAAGTAGCAGAGCACCGGCTGAAACACAGGCCTGTCACAATCTTTCATCTAGGTCCACCTTGGCTCAGCAGCCAATCAAAAGTTTCCTTTTGTCTCAGAGACCACCTGTGGGAGCTCTGAATGGGCAAAGGGTCCTCAGGATGCCCAGGAAGGCTCACCAAGCTGGGCAGGTCATACAGTGCTGGTTCTCTGGACAAGACCATCTTTAGCCAATGGTCTCATGGGTTTCCTCTCCCTCCAAACCATCCCTCCTTGCCAAATCATCTGCAGCATGTTTGAACTCATCCTCCATAGGTCCCCAGTGGAGAACAGTTCTCTGGGGTGCCAGACAAGCAAATGCACCCTGTTTTTTCACTGGCTTCCCCTATGTGATGCTAAAGTCACTGCACACAATGTGGCAGACGTCTTAGACAGTCTTCTGTGCACCATTGGAAGTCACAACCACCCCCCAAATGGTGTGTTCGGCACATTCAACAGAGAACGTTTTTACGAAACTTGGCAGAAGTTCCTGCTTGCCTTGTGCTTGGAGTCTTGAATCTAGAAACCTCCTCTCCCAACCCAAAGGAAAAAAAGGGAAAGAGAATCTAGCTTCTTATGTCACAGGACACCTGGGCCATCCAGAGCTTCCTTGAGCCTGCAGGGCTCTCCCCAGGGGGATTTAGGGTTTAGGACCAACTTCCCCACCCCAGGTGAAGAACCAAGTTGATTCTGAGTGGTGCTGCTGTAGAACAGTTCCCTGGGTAGAGTGGAGGAAGGGGGATTGGCCTGCTCACCTTCCCCCTCTTCCACCAAGGAGCCCTTCCTTCTGCTTGGGACCCATACCTAGAGACCAGTTTAATCCTATAAAACCCCCTTGAGTCCCAGAAATGACGTCGGGTGCCCAGATTTTACCCAGAGATCCCAGAAACCCATGGGGAGGTCTGGACAAACTCTCCAAGTGCCCAAAATCTCTTCAGGGTTCCTGTACCATGGACAATCCCCTCGGAGGGCCAGATAAATGTCCTCCAGAGCCCTAGCGTAAAGGACACCTGAAATGTCCTCAGTGGAGTCCTGCTATTTGCAAGGACGATCCACATGGAATTCCAAGCTGTCCAACAATGAGACCAGTGGCTCAGTCTGAACTGAAAGAGGAGTGTGAGTCAGGGGCAGCTAGGTGGAGCAGTGGATAAAGCACTGGCCCTGGATTCAGGACTCCCTGAGTTCAAATCCAGCCTCAGACACTTGACACTTAACTAGCTGTGTGACCCTGGGCAAGTCACTTAACCCTCATTGTCCTGTAAAAAAAAAAAAAAAGTGTGAGTCAATGTGCTCAGGAGGAAGAGGACCTGGCTGGGTCTTCCGCAGACCTGGCTACTTTGGGTGCCCTTGTCTCCAAGAGAGGAGACCACTTTGAGGTCTGTGAAGCCCTCCACACATATTATCTCATTGATCTTTACCACAACTCTGGGAGGTAGGCATTGTTAGGATCTCCATTTACAGATGAGGAAACTGAGGCAGGCAAAGGTTTAATGACTTGTCCAGGGTCACACAGATAGGTACGTGTCTATGACTGGATTTGATCCCAGGTCTTCCTGACTCTAGGTCAATCCATTGTACCACGCCATAAAGAGGGTCTTTTCCACAGCATCTCCATCCTCTCCAGTCTTTGTCCACTTCTCCTCCCTGATCACTATCCTCATGGGGTTCATGGTCTAGGAGGGGACCAAGAGCACATACATGGATAAAGGGGTACGCCTTTCAGCTCACAGGAGAGATCCGATGCTGTTGTCTGGGAGGGTTTGAGGAGGGAGGCATCCCAGAGGCCTTCCTGGAGGAGTGGCCTCAGAGGAAGAGAAGGATGCTGACAGATAGAGAGAAGGAGGAGTCCACTTCCAGGCAGGGAAATGAGGTCATTTGAGGAGCAGTTAGCCAGAGAGAGGCCTATGGGGGCGACAGAAGGGAGTGGAAACAATTGTGGGACAGTCAGCTCCCAGAGGTAGGGCCTGGCTCAATCAATCAACACACATTTATTAAGCACCTGCTATGTGCCAGGCACTGTGCTAAATGCCCCCGGGATACAGAAAGAGACCAAAGACCTGGCCTCAAGGAGCTTGCTGTCCAATGGGGGAGACAGCCTCCAAACAGATAGTTACAAAGTGAGCTATATCTATATGCAGGATAAATTGGAGATTATTAACCCACGGAAGGCACTGGAATTAGGAGGGATAGGGGAAGGCTGCTGGCAGAGGGTGGAATTTTATATGGGACCTAAAAGTCATTGGTCCAGAGCAGAGGAGGAAGGGGAACAGGTGGAGAGAGCACCCAGAGCTGAACAGCCAGGAGGCCTATGGGAGCAAGGGGGACAGGAAGCTTGGAAAGGGGGAGGGGGCTGGGGTTTGAAGGACTTTGAAAGAGAATCAGAACATTTTGTATTTGTTCCTGGAGGTGACAGGGAGATGCTGGAGGGTGTGTGTGTGTGTGTGTGTGTGTGTGTGTGAGAGAGAGAGAGAGAGAGAGAGAGAGAGAGAGAGAGAGAGAGAGAGAGAGAGAGAGAGGCATGATTGGACTTATAGTTTAGGATAATCACCTCAGTGGCTGAAGTGAGCATGGAGTGGAGCAGGGAGAGACTGGAGACAGGCAGACCCCCTAACAGCTACTGTAATAGTCCAGGCTTGAGGGAAGGGGGGGCGGTGGTTCTGGGATCGAGTCAGAGAAGGGGGAACATTCTGGTGATGTTGCACAGGTGAAGTTGGCAGACCTTGGCAACAGCTTGGGTATGGGAGCTGAGAGGTGGTGAGGAGTCGAGGGACTGGGAAAACGATGCCAGCAGGAATAGGGAAGGGAGGAGGGAGAAAGATGATGACTTTTGAACATGCTGAGTTTAAGGTGTGTACTGGACATCAAGCTGGAGATGTCCAAAAGGGAGTTTGAGATGCAAGATTGGCAGCCAATAGAGAGATTGGGGCAGGAAAGGTAGATATGAGAATCATCAGCATAGAATCGGCCATTGAGTCCATGGTGGGTAGCTTTCTGAGATCACCAAAGGAAGTAGTCTAGAGGGAGAAGAGCAGAGGGCCCAGGACAGAACCGTGAGGGACACCTACAGTAAGAGTCCATGGTCTAGAGGAGAACCCGGCAGAAGAGACCGAGAAGAAGCAGTCAGAGAGGCAGGAGGAAAACCAGGAGAGAAGAGCATCTCAAAGAGGAGCAGATGCTCAACAGTGTCTAAGGCCAAAGAGAAGTCAAGGGAGAATGAGGACTGAGAAAAGACCATTGGATTTGGTCACTTTGGAGAGGGCAGTTTTGGTGGAATGATGAGTCTGGGAGCCGATCATAAGGGCTTAAGAAGAGGGGGAGAGGAGAGAAAGTGGAGGTGCCTATTGCACATGGTCTGTTTCTACAAGGAGAAGGAGAGATGTGGAACCATCATTATCTCAGATGGAAGGACCAAGTGAGGATTTTTCAAGGATAAGGGAGCCATGGGGATGTTTGTAGGCAGTAGGAAATGAGTCAGTAGACAGAGAAAGATTGAAAACAAGTGAAAGAGTGGGAATAACAGAGAGAGGGGGCATTCTGTTGGAGGAGATGGGATGGAATGGGGTTCATCTTGGTAAGGAGTCAGGCCACTTCATCATCAGAGATAGTGGGGGAAGGAGAGAGGGACAGAATTGTCTGAGTGGTAGGCGATGAGGAAGAGGAACCTCACAGAAAATCACCTCATATTTTTCTGTAAAATGTGATTAAGGTTCTCAAAGAGAATGGGAGAGGGGGAGCCATGGGAGGCTTAGGGAGGGATGAGAAAGTATGAAAGAACTGAGGTGGAGAGGGGAAGGGTGGGTTAATAAGGGGGGCATAGAAAGATTGTTTCGCAGCAGTGAGGTCCCAATTGAGATTGTGTAGCATAAATTTGGAGTGACCCAAGCAGAAGGGTTGTGTGATTTTTTTTCCACCTTCATTCAGCAGCACGTGTGTAGGCTTGTTGTTTGTTGTTTGTCCTTCATTCTGGAAGAGGACCGATGGCATCAGGAAGGTGATGTCATTTGCAGTGAATTGGATTTAAGTGAGGCAGGGCTGTGCAAAGTCACCAGCCTTACTCTCTCCTCCTAAGTGATAACCACAAATTTACTGAGAACTTGACGATCCCCACCCACTCTCCATTCCCCCGCCAATGAATTGCCGGAGGCTAACCGATCTTGTTCTATTCCAGACTCTCGATTGACTTAGGGATCTCTCCCTAACTATTCCCTCTCAAAGATTCCCCTCCTTACTCCCCAGGCTTTTGGTTACCAAGTAAAAGGGTTCATTTACATTAAGTAGTTTCTATTTAGAGTTGAGTAGCTGCTATACTTAACTCAAGGGCAGTCCCTTTGTTCTGTTAACCCCATTTAAACCCTGTCCTCAGTTCCCATTTTTGAGTATTCCTTGCATTCTTGCTTTGCAATACTCCATGCTATAACTCCTCTGCCCCATTAAAGACCCCATTTTCTCCTATATTGATTGTTTACATCAGGACCACTGGAGATGGCCCCTTTGCAGTGGGAGACCTTGGCATTTTTAAACTAAGGTCTTCCCCAGGTATGTGTTAGTTTGAGGCAACACCCATTCAGTGATTAAGTCTTGATAGAAATGAGGCAAAGAATGGCCAATCTGAGTGGGGAGGACCCTTAGGGTTTCTGGCCAAGCAGAAACAATAGCTATTTACACTCCCTCTGAGCCATTGGGATCCAAACAATGACCTAGTAAGGCTTGGGCTGGGACCTATTGTTGGCCAATCAATGAGAGCCTACTTGTGTAGGCGTGAAAGAGACAAATGGTGGGAGTGATCCAAGGTTGAGGTTGGCAGAGTGTAATCAGTCATGTGATTAGGGGGCTAAGAACTCAAAAGAAAAGGACACTGTAGAATTGAATTGATTTACTAAGGGGTTGAGATGGGCCAAAGAGAATAGACTAGTTAGTGCTGGGGAGATGGCTCAGGAGAGAACTAGGTCACGGTATGGACGGCCAGAGGGAGAGGGGAAAGCCATCCGATTAGGGTCAGGTAAAGGGACTTCAGAATTCTGGAACATGAACGTGGAGGCTGGTGCGTCTGTGGATGATGGCAAGATCAAAGGTATGACCATCTTCATGTGTGACTGAGGTGGGCTGGAGGAGAAAGTCTTAGGAAGGCCCCTAGCACGAGGATGGGAGCCAGGTGCTGAAGGAATGGGAGTGACCTGGGGGGGTCTGTAGACAACAGCTGCAGAGATTTTGATTGAGTGATAGATAGGAATAGTGTGAACCTCAAAGGAAGAGAGACTCCTGAGTGATGGAGGAGGGGGAGAACCAGGGAGAAAGGGGAGCACGGAGGATTCCGACGCTCCTTCCTTGACCAGGGAGGTGAGGGCAATGAGTGAAGGGCGTCCAGCGGGGCTGTCACTGGCGGGGAACCAGAGCTAGTAGGTGGAAGGAGGGGGAGTGGAAAAGATTGAGGATGAAGCAAAGCCTGTGGCCAAAGGAACAGGCATTTTAGGGGGCCCAGCAGGGGGCTGGGCAGTGTTAGGTGGAAACTTTAGGACTGAGGGGGAGGGGAATGAGAAATCGGGGCGAGGGGATGGGGGACTGGAGTGACTCGGATGTGAGGGTGTGACCAGGCAGGAGAAGGTGCCACTCTCTTCCCAACAGAGGCTGGAGACCAGGCTGGGGGGTAAGTGCAGCATGGGAGGTGTTAACCTGCAAATGAATGAAACAACCAATATTGGAGAAATAAGGTCTTTCATTGGGGCGAAGCAAGATGCTAGGAATAGCCAAAGATGGGAACTGAGGACTGGGTTTATTTGGGGAAACAGAACCAAGGGAACTAAAGGACTGTTCTTAAGTATAGAAACAACTTAACTCTAAACAGAAACTACTTAATGTAAATGGATCCTTTTACATAATAATAAGTCCTGGGAGTAAGGTGGGGAATCTTTGGGAGGAGATAGTTTGTTTGGGGGAGATCCGTAAGACTATCAAGAGTCTGGACCTGACCAAGATCAGTTAGCCCCAGGCAATTCATTGGCCTGGGAATCTGGGAGCAGATGGAGATCAGTCAATTCTCAATAAATTGTCTTTATCGGAGGGGAGGCACATGATGAAATGAAAGGTTCCCCCTTCCCTCCAAGGGCTGGAAATTAGGCTGGAGAAGGGCACAGTCTTTCCCCACCACCTTTCCTCTTCCCCTTCTGGCAAGGCAGGAGATGGGAGGCTGAAGTCCAAGGGAGGGCTGCTCCTCTTTGCATTGGAGAGCCTTGTGCTGATCTGGAGGGAAGTGGTTGCTTTGGGGCAGACTGAAGATGCCCAGCCCTTGCATCCCTCCCTCAGGGGAGGCTGTGCCCAGCGGCAGATGGACTGCACAAGGCAATTGGGAAGTCTTTGTATCTGCCACACCTGGTCTATAATTCCTCCTTAGGAAATACTCATTGATCGAGTGGGAGGCTTGGGATCCAATCCCTTGATACAACCCTTTTGATCTACTACTGTCTTTGCCCACTGTCTCACCCAGGAGGCTGAGCAGGTGTTATGGGCCCAGAGAACCCCAGAAGTTCTCTGGGGCACATCAAAGAACCTTCTCCTTGAGAAACTAAACCAAAGGACAGACACACCTAAAGAGATAAGTGGAACCAGATCCAATTGAGCTGCCTTCAGGACCTCCACCCTTCATTCTAGTCTCCCTCAACCCTGGGGAGATAAATTTCGGTGTGGCTGCTTCCTTTGGATCCTGAAGAGAGAGATGGCTTGAGAGATCCTCAGCCACCCCTCACCCAATTTCCCCAGCCACCATCAGTGGGGGATAGTCCTCCCTCACTAAGGGAACTTTCCACAGTCAGATGGTCACCCCCATCAGTCCTCTATAAAAGTACCTGCCTGTCTCCTGCTCAAGGAAATTAGTATCTCAGAGCCATGCTCTGTGCCATGCCTTTCTCCCCATGAGAAGTCTAAGGACTTCCATGGTTTCCCTTCCCTTCCTTTTCCCTTCCTCAGCCTTGAAATAAACTACTATCTTATTCTAACTGCTTTTGTGTGCAAGAGGGTGTGTAATTCTTTTTTTTTATTTTAGTGGGGCAATGAGGGTTAAGTGACTTATCCAGGGTCACACAGCCTAGTAAGTGTCAAGTGTTTGAGGCCGGATTTGAACTCAGGTCCTCCTGAATCCAGGGGCCCGAGGTGCTTTATCCACTGCGCCACCTAGCGGGCCCACCCCCACCCCCAGGTGTAATTCTTAAAGAGGAATTCCTAAGGACCCCAAATCCCTATCCCCTCCCAAACCCCCTACCCTATTTTCCCTTAGACACAGGGGAGGGAGGGTACCTAGACTTGGTGACTGGCTGGATTGGATCGGGGAGGGAGGAAAGAGGCAGGGGGGGAGGGTGGCCCCAAGATTCTAAGCCTCAATGGCTGAAAGGATGGTAGTACCTTGACAGAAACGGGGGTGCTTGGGAAAAGCGGTGGGAAAAATGAGTTCTGTGGTGGATCTGTGGATCGAAGGTACAAAGTGGGTCCCCGGGCTGATGCTCCTGGGGATCTCTGTTCTGTATTATCCATGCCTTAACCCAAAGGAATGGAATTCTAGGGGTTGAGCCTTGGGGCATTGAAAACTACAATTCCCTCATGGGGAGACTCTGGGGTGAAGTCTCAGGTCTAGGAAGCCAGGAGGAGCCTGATGGGCCATGAGGCTGACTTGGAAGGAAGCTAGAGAGAAGTGCCACCTCACAGGATTCCTACAACCTTGAGCGGGGCTGGGCTGGGCTCTGGCTTAGCCCTAGTTTCAGCCCTGATCCCACCCCTGAGGGCTTGGATGAGTAGTTCTGTGAGGCAGGACACTGGTGGTGTCCACCATCTGTCACAGCAACAGCCAGGAACAGTGATGAAGGCACTGGACTAGTAGGCATGGGGCCTGGGTTCAAGTCCAGTTTCATTGTGTGCCAATCCATAACCCTGAGAAAGCCCCTTGTTTTCTTGGGGCCTCAGTTTCTCCATATGTAAAGTGAGGGGCTCTGGCAGCCCTGCTGGCTTGGACATTGGGGTCTAGGCACAGGGGGCAGCTGGGGTGTCCTGTGCATCCCCTGCCCACCAGTGGGTGATGAAAGCTGGAGGATGACCCACCCCTCCATGGCATTCACGGGAGCCCATCCTGCTTCCTGCCTCTCCTGGAACTAGACCCTTGAGGTCACTGCTCCATCCATCCTCTTTATAAATGAGGAGGTCAAACCCAGATGGGACCCCCAGGTCAGCAGGGAAGATTCGAACCCAGCCCTTCTGACTCCTATCCAACCCACTTTCCAGTCTGGCCCATCTGAGGCAGCAGAAGTTCCCAGGCCTCAGACCAGAGTGGGACAAGTAGGCTGGATTCTGTGGGCAAATTGTGAAAAGTGCCCCTCCCCGGATGCCCAGGGGGTGGGCCTCCCTGCCTGCTTTTTTCATAGTTCATGCTGCTACAGCCTATGGGTGCCTCTACCCAGGCCCTGCCCACCACACACCCAGAAGTTACCTTGTTCCAGGCCTGGCACCTTGCCCTGCCCTTTGGGCATCTCCTGGTGCCAAAGCTGCTGCCTCCCAGGGAAGGGGAAATGTCAGAGGAGTTTGCTCGACCGTCATCACGGCCCCTGGGCCCCGCGGGCCCCTTGGCTCAGCCTCTGCGTCCTGCCTCCGTCACTGGAGAGTGCCTGCTGGCTGGCAGCCCGAGGTTTGGGGCCCACTGGGGGCTGGGGGCTTGACTTTGCTGGAGCCTCCCCTGCCCCCCAAGCTCCCAGTCTTGGCCACACCTCGAGGGGTACTGGACCCCCCCCAGTGTCATGACTCGCTCATCTGCTTATGCTCATCACCCAGCCCTCTTCCTCCTCCTGCTCCCCCAGGACCTGCTCTCAGGGGCTGCCATTTATCAGGCACACCCAGTCCTCTTGGGTCCCCCCTTGTGCTTAGGCCGTGCTGGGTGTGCTGTGACAGCTTCTGTGAAGTCTTGGGAACCCCTCTTGCCAAATCTGTGGGCCTGGGCCTCAGAGCCCACCCTCTGAGAATCCTAGTTAAGGCTTCCTTCCTGAGAGGGACAGGAGGGTGAGGCCCTCTGCTGGGGGTGGGGGGTGGGGATGGGCAGGCAATAAGGGGCAGCTCCCCTGCCCAAGCACCTCCGCACCACAATGTCCTCTTGTTCTGGGCTCTGGGCACCAAGGGGCAGCTGGCCTTGGGCCCCTTCCCTCCTCCACCCTCCTTTGCTTCCCCAGGGCTCAAGTCGGTCCCCAGCTGATGCCCAGGGCACTGCCCAGGGAGGATCGGTCCTCTCTGGGTGTCCTTATACAAATAAACACCCTGTTCCTTCTTCCTGGGCACAGAAAGTCCTGGCACACTTGGGCCCCAGGCTGGGAGGGAAGGAGGCAGGAAGGAGGGAGGGAAGGGAGAGGCCAGGTGGGTCCAGGGGGAGCCTGGGAAGGAGAATTATTACTTAGCACTTATCGGCCAATTTTCATCTTCAAAGCTCCTTCAGAAGGCCTTAATTAATCCTGCCAACATCCGGAGGAGCTGGCCAGTCAATGCCATTAGCTCCACTTTGCTGAGGGCCTGGGTTAAGTGGCTGCAGGGGGAGGGGGACAGGGAAGGAGGCTGGTGGGGGGGGGGGCCTGCGGGGTGGCCAGGTCCCTCTCCTCTCTTCCCCCTCTCCCTCCTCTTCCTTCCTCCTCCCCATCCCTCTTTTCTTCTCCCCTCCCCTCCTCTCTTCCTCTCTCTCCCCCCTTCTGTATCTCCCCTTTCCTCTCCTCAGTATTAGGGATATAAAGTCAAAATAAAATAGTCCCTGCTCTTACTTACAAGAGAGTCCTGTACACGCAAAATATATTTACAATCGGGGAACCACTAAGTAATAGGGACCTGGAACCTCCAGGCCTCTAGCCTTCCCAGCCTGGGGCACTTGAGAGGTGAAGTCCAAAGAGACCAGAGAGGGGAAGTGATTTGCTCATGGTAGCATGGCTAAGAAGTGGGACTGGAATCCAGGTCTCCTGACTCTTACCTCTTCGTTCTATGTGGCACTGTCTCCCTTTTACACCCAAGGAGACCATAACTTCCTAAGTTCTGCTGAGGGACCCAAGAATCAGGAAAAAATACCACAACTACACAGTGCCTACCCGCTTGTCTCTCACCCTTCCCAGGTATCAGAGCAGCCCAGCTTTAGGGCTGGAAGTGACTTCAGAGGACACCAAGTCCATCAATTTATAGAGGAGGAAACTGAGGCTCAGGTCAAGTAACTCACCCAAACCAGGACATACAAATACCAATATTGATGAGCAATAGAGGGAGGATTAGAACCCATGCCCTCTGATCTGTGCTCTGGCCCCTGTCCTAAGCCGACCCGGCTCACTTCTCAGACCCTCGGAGGGACAAGCTCAAGGCCTTAGCCATGTTCTCTGTGTGCCTTGAGGCCGGCAGGCTTCCCTTTCCTTCCTCACTGCCTGAGTAAGTGGCCCTCCTTGGCATCCCCACACCCTGGCTCTTCAGCTTTTGCTTCTGGGCAAGTTTACAGAGTCTACTCCACAAATCAGCCAATCAACCATGACCATGGATACCTGGCCAGGCCTTGGGTCTCTTTCCTGTCACCTAATATTGTCCCATTCTCATAAGAGAGGCCTTGCAGCCTAGCCAGGAAAGTCCTGTGCTCTCTCCTCACCAATGTAGTCTCCACACAGCTGGCTATAACAACCTCTGTAAGAGATAGGTGTAGGGGGCAGCTAGATGGCGCAGTGGATAGAGCACCAGCTCTGGAGTCAGGAGTACCTGACTTCAAATCCGGCCTCAGACACTTAACACTTACTAGCTGTGTGACCCTGGGCAAGTCATTTAACCCCAATTGCCTCACTAAAAAAAAAAAAAAAAAAAAAGATAGGTGTAATCCTCTAACTCCCTTGTTCAAGAACCATCAGTGGCTCTCCTTTGCCTCTAGGATCAAATACAAACTTCTTAATCTGACTCATAAGTGCCTCCCTCCTCCTCAGTCTCCTCCAGAGTGGGAGCTCCATGAGGACAGGGCCTGGGGCTGCTCCCACTTTGCCACAGCAGTCAGGTGTACTGATGTGATCCATCATGGCCTGGTGGTTGTTTCTCTCGGGACCCAAAAGGCTTGGTCCAAGATGGCAAACAGTGTTTGGCCCTGCTTCTTGATTGTTGGTCCTGGGCCAGGGTGCATCCAAAGGCCCCGAGCCTCCTTGACCCTGGCTCAGTGCCCCAAGGCCTCTCTTGATGTCCCCTGCCTGGGCTAAGGGTAAATATTGATCCTCTCTTATCTTTGTGGGCCGGCCTCCTCTTGTATCGCCAAGCGATCAATTCCTCACAGGCTTCAGCTAAGGCTCATACCTTTCCTCTCAAAACAAAACTATCTTCCTGCCCTTAATCTTTAAAATGTCCAGCTGGGCCCACCCTTCTTGGGGAGGGTCAGTGGAATGGGAGACCAGCTGGTCCCATTTCCCAGAAGGGCCAGCCATGCCCACAGCCCTTGCTTTGCCCATTGCCAGAGCAATCTATCTCACACGCAAATCTGATCTTTTTCATCCTCTCCAAATCTCCCCATGGCTCCCTATTACTTACTGACTACAATTCACTTTCCTTAAAACCTTCAATATGGAACCTACTTTTTCAGCCTTATTCCATACTGCTGCCGTCCATGTATTTTAGGCTCTGGGCCTAAGTGGACAATTTCTTTGTCCCTGGAGCATATTCCTCTACTTTCCCACTCAGACCATTCCCTGGGCCTAGAACATTTTCCTCCCCTAGCTTACCTCATGAGAAGCGTAGAGCTGCAAGGACCTGAGTAGACATTAGCCCTTTTTACAGATGACCTTTATCAATCCCTCTCCAGCCTTTAAAAGTCCACTCAAACAGCACCTCTTGGGGAAGGCCCCGTCCTAACCCTTGCACAGAAATGACCTCCACTCTTGTTTGCTCAGTGACACAGTTCTCTGATGCCCTGCTCATAGAGGGGACCTTGCTCCAGAGGACAAATTCTGGATTTTCTTCCCTGCTTGGAAAGTTGGAATTCAGGTCCTATGGAGGGACCCCCAGGCCAGCCTGGCTAATCCAGGTGCTCACTGGGGTGGGGATGGGGATTTTCTGGCCATCCCCAGGGGACTTCTGCCTGTGTCCCTGGTGGGGAGAGAGGCTGAATTCCTGTCTGTGTCTCTCATCTCTGCTCGACTCTGTCTAAATTCTGTATTCCTGCCCCGCTTTCCCAGGCCCAGGGCCTAGTGCCCACTGGGCCCACTCAGGGCTCTGGACATAGTAGGTGATGGCTGGTAAAAGGCTCAGGATCCCACTTCTCTACTACCATCCCCTCTTTTCTCCCCAGGCTGGTCTTTGCTTGGAATCCCCCACTCAAGCCCCTCTCCTGGGTACCCAGGGAGCCCTCAGCGGTCACAGTAGTATCGGGAACACAGGAGTTCAACACCGATATGGGAAAGTTAGGTTTTGGGGGTATTTTTTACTTTCCACAAGCATTTATTGGGCACCTACTATTTATCCAGGCCCACGATGACCAGACTAGGAGTTTAATCCAACTTCTTGGATAACTTTGGATAACCTTGGCCTCCCTGTCTCTTACCTTTATCTCAGTAAAATGAGATTGTCCCAGAAGAGCTCTGAGGTCCCCCCTAGGAATCTCTGAGCCTGTGGCCTCCTGGGCTAGGGAATAGGGTTGGAGAGACCCCTAAACTTTCTGACTGTCCAACCTCGGCATTCTTTCCCACCCTACAATGGGCTTCTCTGGTGCCCAGTTGTGGGGCCTTGCTCTCAGCTGGGTGAGAAAACGAGTCAAGGGCAGATAAGCGTCAAAGTGCCAGCCCTTCCCGAGGCCACCTGGAGGGCAAGGGAAGGCGGAGCTCAGGTTACAGATGCTAAGTTGGTGACATCTCCCCCACTTCTCATAGGCCCAGAATGTGAGCTGGTGGGGACCTCAGTGAGAATCCTCCTGGAGTCTGTCTCTTCATCTGAAAAGGCGGACAGCAACCCTCCACCCCCTGCCTCTCAGGGTTTCGGGGGAGGCCCTTCTAGGTCTAATTTTCTAACTTCCCAGTGGCCCTAGGCCCTCCTCTGTGTCCCAGGGTGGGATGGACAGGGTTAAGAAGAGCTGGCAGGCCCCGCCCCCCGGGGTTACCTTTGGCTAATAATATCAGCCTGGGCCCTGGGCCAGGCCAGGCCCTGCTGCCATAGGAGGGTATTTGGCTCTGGCCCCGGCATTTACTAGGGATTATTTTGATTAAAAAAAACATAAAACCTGAAAGGTCATACAATGAGTGTCCCACACACTGTGAGGACAGAGTGTGCAGGGAGCGGTCCCTGCCAGGCCCCATCCAGCCCCGCCCCAAGCTCCCCAGCCCTCCTTGCCTCCTTCCCAGTGTGCCCCCCCCACCCTCTTCTCCACCATATGCTAGCGCCCCCTGGTTCCCATCCACCCAGAGCATCCAGGGCTGGCAGGAACCTGAGAACAGGGAGTGTGGGATGACCACTAGAAGGGGACCCTCGGGGAAGGTGACCTGTCCAGTGTCCAGTGGGCTTGAGCCCAGCTCCTGGACCTTGGGGATACCAGGAGGCAAGGGCCCTCAGCCCTGGGGAGAGGGCCTTGGAGGAAGAAGAGATCTAGGACTCTTGATAACCCTTTGTCATTCTGATGGTAACCCTGGGAGAGGTATGGGATGGGGTGGCTGCCCTTGTTTTCCAGAAGAAATTGAGACCTTCAGAATGAAAGGGATCTATCTTTTTTGTTTCTTTGTTGTTTAGGTTTTTGCAGGGCAATGGGGGTTAAGTGACTTGCCCAGAGTCACACAGCTGGTAAGGGTCAAGTGTCTGAAGCTAGATTTGAACTCATGTCCTCCTGAATCCAGGGCTGGTGGCTTTATCCACTGGCACACCTAGCCGCCCTCTGAAAGGATCTATCTTGTAAGGGTCAGACCCATTCTGGTTCCCCTGATCTCCTGTTTAGGGCTTCTCCCCCAGCCCAAATTGTCACTTAGTAGGTGAATGCTAAGGTGATAACAGCCTCCAGCCCCCACCAAGGGGCAGCCCTGTAAAAAGCCAGACAGAGGGAAGTGAGGCATGCCCTCCTCTCACACCAGGGAGGTCTCAGAGCTGTTGACCAAGGGCAGGCCTAGAGGAGGAGAGGCCTCTACTATCATGGAAAGGTCTCCAAATAGTCCTATCCTGAGCAGGGGGAATGTGTGAAGCAGGATTTGAACTCAGCTCTCGCCTACTCTGAGGCTGGCTCACTACCTGTTACATTGTGCTGTCCTCTCTTAGAAACCCAGAACATAAACTGCCTGACTCTGTGAGGTCATGCAGGGCACCCAATCTCCTCTTTGACCAATGGGGAGACCAGACTGCCCAGGAAAGAAAGGAACCCTCCTGAGGTTCCTGAAAAAGTGTGGAGGTCATGTTGCCTGATGCCTAGGCCTTTCTTTCGGACAGTCAGTAAAAGAGTATTGATTGATTGATTGGTTAGTAATCCCTTCTGAGTACAAAATCCCCATCCATCTTGTTGGATCCGAGCAGGGCTTTTGTCCAGATGTATCCCCTGCTTCTATGCAGTCTGCTGTGGCTCTTGCCGCGGTCCTCCGATGGCCGGGAAGGACAGTCACCCAGGCTCACTTCTCAATCCATCAATGCGCTAGTTGTTCCGTCTTCCTCCTCTGTCCTCCCTGCCCTGCCAAGCCCATCTCACCCCCTCTCCCAGGAGGCCTGCCCTGACAGCTTCAGCTGAGGACCCCATTCAGGGGAGGACATCCAAGTAGCAGCAGGTAAGGGCCTCCTGAGAGAAGGCGGCTGTTGGAGGAAAAAGTGATGGGAGAGGGGAAGGGAAGGAGGGGGGGAGAATAACCCTTTAAGCTAGGTGCTCTTACTATCCCCATTTTACCATAGAGGAAACCAAGGAAGGCAACGGGTAAGTGACTTGCCCAGGTAACACCCTAGTTCCTATCAGAGGCCGGATTAGAACTCGGGTCTTCCTGACTGACTCCAGGTCTTACTCTGTCCTGCACCACCAGCTTCCTGGGAGGAGGCCCAGGCCTGTTCCCAGCTCTACTTCCATTCACTCGGACAGCCCCTAGACCCCTAAGGGCAGGGGCTAAACCATTTTTGGTCCTTCTGTTCCCTGTGTATCTGCTCACTAAGTATGTGGTGAACTGAATTGTGGGATGTGAATCTGCTCTAGGATTTCATTTGATTCCATTGAACCTACATGAATTAAGTGCCTGCTATATGCAGAGGGCTCTAGAAGCCTGTGAGGGGCACAGAGGGCCAGTCCCTCTGTCCCTGCCCATAAGGCCTCCCTGTCTTGTTAGGTCTAGCATCAGATGGTATACATGGGGTGTCCAGGAGTATGGGCACCTCTAGGGTGGGGGCTGCTCATCCACCTTTGGTGTCCACCTGATTTACCCAACAGTCAGCTGTGGCAAGAGCAGTGGCCGTACCTGGGTAAAATCATTTGGGCATCTGGGCTAAACCCGATTGAGGGTAACTGGACTGACAGTTAGGGGGTGTCCCCCCACCAGCATGTGCAGACTTCCCCCAGGCAGAATGGGCAGATGAAAACACTGTTCCAATGGCCATGAAGGTAGCAGGTGCTTAGACGTCAGAGATGCCAAGGTTGCCCACTGCATCCTGGGTTATGGCCAGTCGTCCTGACTTTTGTCCTGCTGGAGTCTAATGACCCTGGAAGAGAGAGCGAGGCTGATGAATGCAGCACTACCTCACTTAAATCCAATGCACACACAAGTCATGGCCTGTGATGTCACTGGTCCTCTCAGAAAATGAGGGATGAACTACCCTAAGTCTCTGATATTAGCATAGAGAACTCCCACCCAAAGCCTGCATCTGCTAAGTAAGCACAAAAATGTTTACCTGCATAGAGAATTTGCTTTGAAGCTAAGGAGATGTGAGTGCAAATCCTGACCCCTAATGGCTATGACCTTAGGCCAATCCCACAACCTCGTGCTCTGGGCAATTCTCTGGGATGCAGAGAAGGTGTGAGTCTGCCTCGGCAGGGAGAGTTCACACCAGCAAAATGAAAGGTCCAGCCTCTTTCTCCTTTCTCAACTGTCCCAGGTAGTACTAAGAATTAGCCAAGGTAACTATCCCTCCCTCCCAGACCCAACTGGGCTCTCGTACTTTGTTAGGAGGGACACACTTTTGGAAGGACCTTGGCAAGCAGGATTGGGAAAGAGTCTCAAGATGAGGGCTGTTTAGCCTGGAGAAGAGGTGGCTCAGGGGTGCAACTGGGGTTTTCCATTGGAAGAGCTTTTGTAGGAAAGATTAGACTTTTTCATCTTGGTCCACTGGCCAAACTGAAGCCAGAGGAGATGGGAAAGACACCAATTTGGTCCCAGAGTTGGGAAAAGCTTCCTTAAAATTAGAGCTGTCCCCAGTGGACAGGACTTCTGTGACACATACTGAGCTTCTCGTCGATGGAAGTATTCAAGGGGAAGCTGAAGGATCACTTGCCGGAAGTGTCATGAGAGGATTCCTGCTCACGAATCCCACTCTGTAACTCTTGAGTCTGGCAGCCTTAGGGCAAAGTTGAGGGAGAGGATTGAGGGTGGGGCAGGGGGATACCAAGGAAGGCACTGGGACAGGGATGCCCAAACACCTCCACCTCAGGAAAGGCTCTCAGAATATCCTAAACCCCCACTGGGTGGCATTCTCTATCCCCACCCCCACCTCTGTTCCTAGAGCCAGCAGCCTGGGCAAGGGCCAGAGGCCCAGAGCTTGTTGGGGGCAGCTCTGCCAGGAGTGAGAGAGAGAGAGCCTTTTCAGACTGGCTGGGATGGAGGCTGGGACGGGTGGGGCAACCTGGTGGAGCCCAGTGCTGTTTGGATTGGAGAGGCAAGAGGGTCTCAGAAATCAGGCTGTTGTGTGTGTGTATGTGTGTGTGTGTGTTCACATATGCCTCTGAGTCCATTTTTTTTTTCCTTTGTGTGAAATTGTGTGTCTATCATCCTCTGTCTGCTTATGGGCAGCTCTATTTACTCTCATACAGAAGCCCCTGACAGAAAGTTAGACTAACCTGCAGAAAGCCAGCTCAGAACCCCACCTCCCCCAGCATACCTGGGCCAGCGGCTCACAGGAGCCCCCTCTGCAGGTCCCCTGCCCCAACTCGGGCCTTAGCTCAATGATCCCCCCACCTCACTAGGCTCTCCAAGGGCCGCTCTTACTCATACAAAGAGGAGATGACAATCACGGGAGTAAAAGGACAGTTTCCCATCATGGGAGGGCTCCCACTTGTCAGGGCTGCTCCAGAGAGGATTCTTGGCCAGAACCCAGATCCATTTGAAGTCAGGTGACCGCAGAGGGCCCTCAGCTAAGACAACCTGGGATTCTGCACTACCCTTACTAGACCGCCAGATTCTCCCTAGTAGAGTACACGCTCCTTGAATGCGGGGACTCTGATTTTCCACTTTCTGCCTTGTATGTGCTGGTATGTCTTCTATTTGTGAAAATGATTCTAGGGGCGGCTAGGTGACGCAGTGGATAGAGCACTGACCCTGGAGTCAGGAGGACCTGAGTTCAAATCCGGCCCCAGACACTTAACACTTACTTAGCTGTGTGACCCTGGGCAAGTCACTTAACCCCAATTGCCTCACCAAAAAAAGAAAAGAAAGAAAAAGAAGATGATTCTATTCCTTTAAGGCTCACCGCAGTGAAGCCTTCCCTGACTCCTCTCCCCTCGCCCCATCTGAAAAGGGTCCCTCAAATGATCATAGTTATTTGTCTGAGTCTCTTTGCCTCCACTACAATCTCATCTTCCCTTATAGAACATTTCTCTGTAGAGTCACAGCTGTCCCTAGTGGACAATTAGCTCCTTGGGGACAGGAATGGTGATGGGGACTTTCATCTTCCTAGCCTCAGGCTAAGCATGGAGAAAGTGAAATCTTCATTGACTTGAGTAAGCATCATCCCAAATATGTCAAACATCAGGCTTGGAGACTCAACATTGCCGTGGCAACGGACTACACAGCATCTCTATAAATTGTCCTGGTTCTGATCCCTTCACTGCATCAGCTCACAGGCAAGTCATTCCAAGGTTCTCTGTGCTCATCTTATCCATTTCTCACACCACATTCTGTCACCTTCACGTACCACACTTTGGCAGGCATTCATCAAATGCTGGGCATCCATTTTTTGCCAGTTTTTGGCACCCCCGAAGAGTTTTGTGTACATGGGATCTTCCCCTCTGTGTTTGATCTCCAAGGGATATATATATACCTAGTGTTGCTTGCTCTCCCCAGAGCAAAGGATAGACCAAGGTGTGACCTGATTGGTGTTACAGCAGCAAGACTGCTGCCTCACTTCCAACATTTTTGCATTTTCCTCTTGTCAAGTTCATTGCTGGAAAGGATTGTTTATTTTTTAACTGGTATCTCCCCTATCTATCCCAGTGTCCAGCATACTGGTTGCTTCATACATGTTTGTTAATTGATTGATAGGTCTTCCAATCTGTTGGGTGTGGGGGTCGAACCTCAGAGTTGTAAAATTTTTTATTTCTCTATTAGTGATTTAGAGAATCCTTTTGTGAGGATGTGTTGATAGCTTGCATTTTTTTTTTTAGAAATTAACTTAATATTCTGCCATTTCTCTATTGGTTTGGTTCTTTTTCTTAAATATTTGTATCAATTTCCTATACATATAGGATATCAGAACTTTATCAGAGATATTTGCCTCAAAGACTTTTTACATGTTAACACTCTTGAACCAGATGCCCTATAGACTTTTTTTTTCCTTTGGTTTTTGGGTGAGGTGATTGGGGTTAAGTGACTTACCCAGGATCACACAGCTAGTAAGTGTCAAGTATGTGAGGCTGGATTTGAACTCAGGTCGTCCTGACTCCAGAGCTGATGCTCTATCAACTGTGACACCTAGCTCACCCTGCCCCCCCCCCCGCCCCCGCCCATTGACTCCTTAAACTAGAACTCATTTTTCACTTCAGATCTTCTCTTCTTAGCTTCCCTATTACTACTGAGGGTACTGTTGCCAAAGCATGTGGGTTTTTACCTTTGCAACATCCCTTGAATCACCCTCCTCTGATATTACCACCTCCCTGGTGTAGACCCTTATCATCTCATGCCTGGATTATTGCTGGGGTGGGGTCTGCCTGGAGTCTCTCCCCAGTATAGGCCATCCTTCATTCATCCACAAAGTGATCTCCCTAATATACAAGTTCAGCTATGTCACTGCCCCCCCCTCCCCACCTGGTAAAACCACAGTGGCTTCTGATCACTTCCAGGATCAAATATACAAGCCTCTGTTTGTTCTCCATTACCTGCCACCCTCACTTTTCCAGTCTTAGACTTTATACCCTTCCACATGCTTTATGATCCAATGACACCAGCCTCTTTGAACAAGACACTCATTCTCCAACTCTGGGCATCTCCATGACTATTCCCCATGCCTAGAATACCCTATCTCTTTACTGCTATCTGGTTTTCTTTAAGTTCCAGATAAAATCCCAACCCTAGGCAAATCTTTTCCCAACCCCTCCACCCCCTTAATTCTAGCACCTTCTTTCTGTTGATTACCTCCAATTTATCCTGTCTATAGCTTGTTTATACATAGTTACCTATATGTTGTTTCCACCATGGGAATGGGAGCTTCTTGAGAGCAAGGACTGTTTTTGCCTTTCTTTGTATCCTCAGTACTTAGCACAGTGCCTGGCACATAGTGGGAGCTTAACACATGTTTATTCACTGATATTTTTCCATCTTATGTAATCAAAATGATCAATTTTCTATGATCACTATGTTCCTCATTTAGTTAAGAATATTCAGTAGAACAAGGCTCCTATTCTCTATTTCTTAGGCCATGACCATTAATGTCTAGGTTGTATGTCCATCTGTAGCTTCTCATGATATATTGTATAAGATCTTGCTCAAATTTATTACAGTTTTTATGGTGATTTCAAGCAAAAAGAGTCCTTACTTTGGCTGTCAGTGTTCTTAAATTGACCTAATATTAGGCTACTCCATCTGATTTTTTCTGGGTGTGATATTGTATACTCAGGCATTGCCATACATCATTTTAACCACTGGCAAATGGTTTTGAAAGTGATGATTTTATGGCTTATTTGAGATATTATAATGCTGGGTATTATTTTTTTCTATTTTAAAAATTATTTCCTTTGAGGTTCTTGATCTTTTATTTCTCCAGATGAGCTTCATCATTATTTTGCTTGGTTCTCTAAAGTAACCAGTCCCTTGGTAGTTTGATTGGCATGACATACCTCCATGTTATTGGTCCTCTTTGAAAATGAAGGGCAAATAACGATATAGGTATAACAAGTCTATAACTTAATTCAGGCAGTATTATCATGTTTTATTATATTAGCATGGTCCAACCATGAACAATGAATAGTTCTTAACTATGTAAGGGAAAGTGACCTTTACCACGGATGTCTAGGAAGTAAATAATAGCACTTGGATTCATACCCAACACCTCTAATCCCAAAGCCAGGGCTCTTTCCAAGCATATCCCCATATTGCTTCTCTTGCCTTAGTAATGAAGGGCCCAGAAAAGACTCCATATCTAACTGGAAGTTCTACAATGAAGTTGCATATTCTAGGGGTGATGCTGAGTTCACAGTCACCCATGTTTCCTCATCTTGTCTCCTTGGTACCTATTTATAATGCATCTGGGCCAAGGGACAGGGCTGAGTCTGCAAGCAAGGTTAGGGGCCAAGCTGTGGCCAGAGTTAAGGACTAGTCTACGGGCAGGGGTCAAGGCTCTGATTATGGTCAAGGTTAGGGATCATTGTAGGACATGGGTCAGAGCTCAGACTGGAGCTGAGAGGCATTGTTATGAGCATAAGGCAGTGAAGAAATTCCTATACAACCATCTAAAGTCAGCTCTGGTGTGTGTGTGTGTGTGTGTGTGTGTGTGTGTGTGTTTTAGCCTCCATGATATTGCTGGGGAAGGCAGGGCTGGGATAAGAGGGGGTGCCAAATGCATCACCCTGAGGAAGCCTCTGGCCACAGGCCAAGCTGGAGAAATGAGAGACTCAATGAAGAAGCTTTCCTTGTTTTTCCAATCTCTGGCTGTTATTTAATGTTTCCGGTGTTTATGCCCTGGCTTCAGAGCCAAACCACAGGCTCTTGGGAAGGGGGTGGCTGTTTGGGGGCTGAAAGGGGCATGGTCTTTACCTTTCTCTTGGTCCACATTTCCCCATGATGCCATGAGCACGGGGCCTTGCACACAGTAGGTGCTTAATGCATAGCCATGGGTTTTTCAAACCTAAATTAAGGATTGATTGAATTACAAGTGGGGGGCGGGGGGGGGGGGGGCAGCACCTGCCTACAATGGGAACTCTCTTCTACTATTTAAAGGGCTGTCCTGTGGAGAAGGGATTAACCTTGTTCTGCTCAGCCCTGGAGAACAGGAAGATCCTGGCTTGAGACAAGGAAAAACTTCCTAACAATTCGAACTGACCCACAGTGCGGGGAGCTCCGCATCCCTGGAGACTGGGTGACTTTCTCAGGGACATGGAAGAGAGGATTCCTGCTTGGGTGTGGGTTGGGCTCAATGCCTCCTGAGGTCCCTCCCAACTCTGGGATTGTGCCATGCTGTGATTCAGCCCAGTGACCTCTAAGAAAGTGATGGGGAAGGGGCAGCTAGGTGGCGCAGTGGATAGAGCACCGGCCCTAGAATCAGGAGTACCTGAGTTCAAATCCAGCCTCAGACACTTGACACTAGCTATGTGACCCTGGGCAAGTCACTTTAAACCCAAATGCCTCACTAAAAAAAAAAAAATTAAAAAAAAAAAGAAAGTGTTGGGGAAATAGGGTTGTCAAAGAGACTTTTTTCTGATTGGATGGTGACCAACGTGGGGGAGGGTCACACTACTTTGGGCTTCACAAGGGAAAGCGAAGCAGGAAAAAGCTTGCAATTCGATGATTGTTTTTTAAAAAGAGCATTTACCAAGCACCTGCCATGTGCATGCTCTGTCCTTAGCACTGGGGTACACAGATGAAATCCTCCCCTCCTTTGGTTTCCTAAAGGTGCCCAGAATAATCAGCCAAACCATGCTCCCTCCACCTCCCCTGACCTTCAAGGCCAGAACACTGGATGCTCCTGGGTGTAGTAGGAGGCCTAAATGTGGAGCAATAGGATTGTAGAGAAGGGAAGGGAGAGAAAAGAGAAGAGAACAAACATTTATTAAGCACCTGCCAGGCACTGCACTAGGTACTTTACCTCATTTATACATACAGAATTGGCAAGGGACCTTCCACATCATTTAGTCCAGTCCCTGAATTTTTCATACAAGGAAATTGAGGCCCAGAATGAGGAAGTGACTGGTCTAAGGATATCCAGGGGCTGGGTGGCCAAGCTGGGATTTGAGCCCAGGTCCTCTAGAATCCTTACGATGGCGTTTCCCTCCATTATAAGATGAGGTTTGGCTAGAAGAGTGAGAAAGAAAAGGCTTGTCAAAAGACAATAGGGTGTGGGGCAGCTAGGTGACACAGTGGATAAAGCACCAGCCCTGGATTCAGGAGGACCCAAGTTCAAATCTGGCCTCAGACATTCGACACTAGCTGTGTGACTCTGGGCAGGTCACTTAACCCTCACTACCCTGCAAAAAAACCCCAAAACCAACCATATGGAAGAAAGATAATAGGGTGGTGTCCATTTTTTTAATAGCTAGAGTTAGGAGACTTGCATGTGAATCTGAGCTCTGTTTCTGGCTCACCAGGTGACTGTGGAAAGGCCTTCCTCCTCTCTGGATCTCATTTTCCTCAACTGAAAGATGAAGGGGTTGGGAGGCAGGGGATGCAGTGTGCTAGGGACTGATGCAGAGCTCACAGAACCCAGAGCAGGACCCGGAGTCACTCATATTGTTGTTTAGTCATTTCAGTCGTGTCTGACTCTCCATAACCCCATTTGGGGTTTTCTTGGCAGAGAGTGCTTTGCCATTTTCTTCTCAAGCTCATTTCACAGATGAGGAAACTGAGGCAAACAGGGTGAAGTCACTTGTCAAGAGTTACATAGCTAGTAAATGTATAAGGTGAGATTTGAACTCAGGTCTTATTCTTTTTTTTTTTTAAAGGTGAGGCAATTGGGGTTAAGTGACTTGCCCAGGGTCACACAGCCAGTAAGTGTTAAGTGTCTGAGGCTGGATTTGAACTCAGGTCCTTCTGAATCTGGGACTGGTGCTCTATCCACTGCACCACCTAGCTGCTTCCGAACTCAGGTCTTCTTGAGACTGTACCATCTAGCTGTTGCTACTCATATTGTGGGGACCCACAAATTGGCTCAGACTACGGCCTGGGCCTGAGTGGCCAAAGGTATAGAAACAACAATAGTCAAGGCTCCAAGGTCTTCCTAAGGTGCTGCAGCGGTTCCCCCTCCTACCTCCACGGCTGAGCCAAGAGAGCAGGAAGCGGATTGATGACACGGCTCATGCCTCTTAAGGAATCTTCCTGGAATCCATGAAGAAACCGCTCTTTTGTCATCTTCTACGAAGACTTGGAGTGGAAGTTTATTTCCCTGGTTATAGAAAGGTCAGGAACATGGGCCAAGTATGAGAGCATGCTTATCTCAGCTCTCTGGGCCCCCTCCCACAGGTCAGTCACCTCAGAGCTGACCCAGATTGTTGCAGAGCCAGAGCCTTGGGCTGGGAGGTGGGCAGCCAAGGGGCACATCCCAGCCCTGTCTATGACTCCCCATGTGACCTGCAGACGTCATGTCATCATGTCTCAAAACTGGAAGGACCTCCATCAAGGACAGACAGTCCAGGTCATCCCTGAACAAAAATCCCCTCTCCAACTTACCTCAACAAGAGATATCATCCAACCTTAGCCTTTTCAGGACCTTGGGTGTCCTTAACTCATTCTGAGTTCTCTCTTTTTAAAAGTTCCATAGATATTCTGTTTTTAATATAATTTCTGAATATGACCTCCTCTCCCTCTTTCTAGAATTGAAGCATTTCTAGTAACAAAACAACAAAAAATTTATTGACTCATTGGTCTAGACTCCAAAGGGACCTTAGACGGCATCTGGTCCAAGTCCTCATTTTACAGATAAGGAAACTAAGTCCTAGAGAAATGAAATGATCTGACCAAGATCATACAGATAATACAAAGAGGAGCCAAAATTCAAACTTACTTTGTTTTTGTTTTTTGTGAGGCAATTGGGGTTAAGTGACTTGCCCAGGATCAACAGCTAATAAGTGTTCACCTAGCTGCCCCTTCAAACTTACTTTGACTAAAAAATTCAACATTCTTTCCAGTCCACTGCACTGCCTCCTGGTTAAGCAAAAACAAATGACCCTGTATACAACACTCTGCTCTTGTGGTCCCCCACCTCTCTGCTAAAAGGAAGGAGGTATGTCTCATCAATTCTTTATGGTCAGTCATTTTTTCAATTCTCAGAGCTCAGTTCCCTTTTAGCAACCTTTTCATTTACATTGTTGAAATCACTGGGTATATCATCTTTCATACCATTCCATATCAGTGCATGTGCAAATGATGTCTCATTGAATTCTTTGTATTCCTCATTTCTTGCTGATAGAAGAGGTGGGGTTGACTAGTTTGCTTAATCAATAGTATTTCATTGTTTTTACATACCACTGTTTGCTTAGTCATTCCCCAGGTGAGGGGGAAGCAAACCCAGCTCACTTCCAGTTCTTTGCCTTGAATACTTTGGTGTATATTACTCTCCAATCATTGGCTATCTTGGTATCGTCCAGTAGTTGTAATGGTGGATCAAAGGGTCTAAGAATTCAGTCACTTTTCTTGAATCATTCCAAATTGTTCAACAATCTTTAGCTCCACCAATAGTATATGAATGTGCTCATGTTCCCCAAAGTCTTTCGACATTGACTGTTTTGGGGGTATATTTTTGGTTTTGTTTTGCTTTTTTTTGTACTTTTGTTGATTTAGTCAGGATAAGGCAAAACCTTAGACTTGTTTTCATTTGCATTTCTCTTTTCTGTGACTTGGAGCAGGGCCATCGATAGTTTGACACCTTTTTTTCTCTTAAACATCATTTTAACTACTGAGAATAGTTCTGGTTCTACATATTTAATTCCTTGTGGGATTTGGATATCGGACATATCTGATGCCAAGAGTTTTTCCTCACTGGATGATTTTCCTCATTTTATCTTCATTGATTTTGTTCATGTAAAAATTTTAACATTTTGTGCAATAAAGATTGGCTCGGTTTCTATGGTCACTTTTTTTCTTGTGTTTGGTTAAGAATTCACCTCCAGGGGGCAGCTAGGTGGAGCAGTGGATAAAACACAAGCCCTGGATTCAGGAGGACCTGAGTTCAAATCCAACCTCAGACACTTGACACTTACTAGCTGTGTGACCCTGGGCAAGTCACTTAACCCTCATTGCCCTGCAAAAAAAAAAATCACCTCCAATTTATGAAAAGTCTCATTCTTTCTCCTTCCTCTCTCTTTTTTTAATGGACCTTTTATATTTTCATTGAGTATGTGGAGCATATTGTGGTATGTGGTGTAAGATGATGGTAAACATTTAATTTCCAACAAACAGTAAGTGGTTCCTATCCTGACACTGTTCTTACAGGATTATGGGAAGTTTTATCTTTTCATCCTCAATTCCCTGTCTTTGCTTCCATCTTTTTGAACTCTAAGATGGCCAGTGAGTTTTTCCTTATGTCTTCACTTCAGTCTCATGAAATAATTCCCCAATGTTGTTCTTGTTGTTGTTTTTGTTATCTCCACATTTTAAGGGATGAAGTTGTCTTTAAGGCAAGTCAAGCAATTATTAGCTGCTCTGCTTTTGAGGCGGGGAGAGATGCAGAGACAGAGAGACAAAGACACACACACACACACGCACACACACACACACTCATGAAGCAGATGTCTGGATAATTGAAGCACATCATCACTATTAAGCCTTTTGGCCAGGCTTGGACTCTGTTACCTTGTCTGCATATCTATTTCCTTTCTGACTCAGGTCTGTATTCTACTCTACTGACAATTTTGCTTCTATTTCTGCTCCACTGCCCTTCAACCAAAGATTTTCCTCTAGTTCCTAGATATTCTTAAGTGAGTATTTGTTCTTTTTTAAAAATTTTATTGATCTTTTGTTTTACATCAACTGCATTTCCCAATGTATCCCCTGCCACAACCGCCCATTGTAAAGAAGTATCAAAAAGGGGGAAAAGGAAACAAGTCGGCAAAACTAAAGCCAACACCGCAAAGCCCCAGTGTTCTCTGCCAGTCTTCCCCCTCTGTGAAGAAATGCTCATGGAATAGGATTGATTTATGCCTGTGCCCATCAGAAGCTCTGCCGGCTCCTTCCTAGGATCCGATGCACTGTCCTCAGATTGCCTCCTGAGAGAATGACGCCCTTTAGAGTGTTGTCTGGCAGACCCTGGAGACTTCCCAGCTGAGTCCCCGCCCCCAGCTTAAGAGAAGTTGCCTTCTAGGAAGAAATCAGGATGCAGCTTTGCCAGGAACTCTGCGGGAAGGAAGGCCCAGGTCTCCCTCAGAAAATGAAGTTAGTCGTCTCTGGAAATGTCTTTTGTGGATCTTCTGGCTCTCCTTCTGGGTCTCCTCTTTCTGGGTAGGCAGGCTCTCTGTTCACATGGCCAGTCTACCAGCTGACTGAATCTGGCCTCTCCAAGGTTAGTGATGGAGTCTTTTTTTTTTTTTTAGTGAGGCAATTGGGGTTAAGTGACTTGCCCAGGGTCACACAGCTAGTAAGTGTTGTGTCCTGAGGTCAGATTTGAACTCAGGTACTCCTGACTCCAGGGCTGGTGCTGTATCCACTGCGCCACCTAGCTGCCCCAGTGATGGAGTCTTAATAGCTCTCTCATATGGCCTTTTCTCATCCTCCCCATCCCCACTCCAACCTCTCTGAAGGTCTTTTCTAAACTCTGCTGACCACTTGGACATCTTCTCCACCCTCAGCTTCCATGACAATGTTCATTCCTGGTCCTCCTCCTACTGTCTGACTGCTTCTTCTCATTATTCTTTGCTCTCATTCTGTAAGCAGGGGAGCCTTCACCACCCACCCAGGCTCTGTCATGGGCCCTCTTCCCTTCTGTCTCTATACTACCTCAGTGACCTCCTTAGGTCTCGTGCTTCAGGCTTTAGTAGAAGGCAATGTGTCAGCCCTGTGAAGTGGCAGACACAAAGCTAATAGGTCTTAGGGTGCTGGAGTAAAGGGGGAGCGGGCTTCTGCCCTCTGTCCTGGTCAGCCCACATCTGGAGAGAAGCATGCTCAGTTCTGGGTGCTGTGCTTGAGGAAGGGCATTGCTAGGATGGCCCATGCAGAGGATGGGCACTGGAGGACTCCTCCAGTTCCTGCTTTGTGAGGATCAGTTGAAGGCCCTGGGGCATTTAGTTTGGAGAGGAGAAGGGGCACAGACATGATATGTGTCTTGGGAAAGAAGCTTTAGCTGTGTCCTGCTTTGCCCCAAAGGGCAAAGAGTCAGAAGCAATGAGGTTGGAGGAGTTTTCAAGAGACAAATGTTGGCTCAACATAATGCCGGTGACTAGAGTTAATGGAGTGGACTGCCTCGGGAGGTGGTGACCCTCCTCATCGACACAAGGGGAACATTAGCCATTGCCCTTCCCCCACAGCTGGGGCTCCTGTGAACAACTTGCCTTATAAACTCAATGAGGCTTTGAAGAGGCTGCTGACATCCAGTGCCTGTCCAGGACTGCCCCTCCCTCGTTCCCCTAGAGCTCTATCTGCCCAGGATACTTATTAGCTGTCCCCATAGACCCTCCCGCCTTGGCTGACTGAGGGAGCCATAGGCCTAGATCAGCCCTCAGGAGGGAGAGTGCTGGACAGTTCCTAGGAGGTGCGGAGAGCTTAAGCTAAGTGCCTACTCCCTTCTCCTCTTCCAGTCATTGCCTGGGGGAGGGAAAGGGATGGATGAGGACATCACCACCAGTCCTGTGGGGGGCTTAGGGGGGAACCCCCTGTAGACCATCCCCCATGGCACAGACCCATACCACATAGACCCACAGTCTCAGCACACTCACCTTCCTCGATTTACACAAATTTACTTGAACCCACACTTTCTCACAACACACTTGCTTATATCCTCCCACTCACACACAATCTGATACATTTGAATACACTCTCACAGGTGCACTTACACACATTCATAGTGCCATTCCCCCACTCACAATCTCTTCCTCAGACACATTCACACATGTAGCACACCCATACTGGATCATCACACCCCTTTCCTCTCAGTCTCTCCCTTTTTATTGGCTCCTTCACAGTAATTGTCCACACTCCCTGTCTCTACTTCCCTCTTCCACTGTCCCCAACTCATGTTTTTTTTCTGTTTCTTCAAGAAGACCAATATCTTACCTGCTGGAGTGGATCTGATGGTCTTTTCCTCACTTCTCCACCTTGAGCAATCTTCAGCTTTGAACACTGCTGACTACCACCCTTCCCCATCTGGATTCACTCTCCTCTCTGGACTTCCAAGCTTTCCTGTCTTGCCTCCTACCTATCTGATGGCTTCCTTTTCCATCTCCTTTGCTGACTCATTAACCATGTCCCGACTCATAAGGGTGGCATCATTCAAAGCTTTCTTCTGAGTCCTCTTATCTGCCTTCCTTCTCTTCTCTTCTCTTCTCTTCTCTTCTCTTCTCTTCTCTTCTCTTCTCTTCTCTTCTCTTCTCTTCTCTTCTCTTCTCTTCTCTTCTCTTCACTTCGCTTCTCTTCTCTCCACTTCCCTCCTCTCCTCTTCTCTTCTCTCCACTTCCCTCCTCTCCTCTTCTCTGCTCTCCTCTGTTCTCCTCTGCTCTCTCCTCCTCCTCCTCCCCCCTCCCACCTTGCTCATCTCAGTGGCTCCCTTAGATTTCAAAGTCTATCCATATGGCCCTTGTAACCATTGGAATGACGCCACCTGCTGGAGACTTACTGAAGGAAAGCTCCGACATGAGGAGAAGGCGCCTGAGGGCAAGCCACGCGGCTTTTCTTTGGCATCAGGAAGTGACGTTTGCTTGTGGGAGGAAGAGGGGGCGAGGCTGGTTCTCTCTCTCTTTTGCCTGGACTCTCGTGGAGAGCAGAGCAGAACTGTATCTCCCCGAGATAGATAGATTAATCTAGGCCTTTCTCTCTCACTTTACCAAATCCTTATTCTCCTTAATAAATGTTTAAAAGTCTAAGCTCTTGCTAAAGCTTATGATTTATTGGTGACCACTCATTAGATATTTTAGACAGTATAGCTAGAATTTTAGCCCCCTACATCCTAATTTCAACTCCAAACTTAAGTCCTCATCAACAACAGATCCCTGCGCATCTGGCACATGTCCAGAACAGAACTCGCCATATTTCTCCCAAAAGTCTAACTACCCTATTTCTATTTAAGGTACCATCACCTTTCCAGTCACCCAAGTACGCAACCTTGGAGTCAATCTTGTTTTTTTCCTCTTTCTCACCTCCCACCCCAAATTTAAATCAGTTGCTAACTTCTGTTGATTATATCTCTGAATCATCTCTCACATTCCATTTTCTCTAATCATTTGGCTACCCCCTTGGGCCATTAGAATAGCTTCTCCTTGGTCCCTCTGCCTCTGGTCTCTCCTCAGGTCCTCATCTTCCTTATAGCTACCAAAGTACTTTTACTCAAGCACAGATTTGATGAATTCACTCCCTGCTCAGAAAACATTCAGGTGCTCCTTATTGTCTCATGATCTAGCCTGGCACCCAGGACCCTACACAATATTGCTCCAACTTGCAATTTTAGATTCATTCCTGTTATTCCCCTTCACACATTCTATATTCTCACTGAACTGGACTGTTGGCTGACATCTCGACTCCCACCTCCATGCATTTGCATGAGCCATTCACCAGACATGAAATGCACTCACTCCTCTGAATCTGCAGCTCCCTTCAAGACTCATCTCAGGTACTTCCAATTCTGTGAAGACTTCTTGCATCCTCTCAGTAATCACTTCTTTGTCCTTCCTCAAATTACCTTCTATTTGTTATTCTTTGCATGGTTTTTATCTGCTTGGAGTGTGAGCTTCTTGTAGGCAAGGGATATTTTGTTACTGTCTTTGTATTACCCTGGACTAATCAAAGTGCCTGACACTTAGTAGGTGGTTAACATATGTTTGTTAGTCAACTAGCATTTATTTTATTTTGGTTTTTTAATTTTTATTTTCAGATGCAAATTCTCTACCTTCCACCAGCCCCTCCCCCACCCACCTATTATACATGAGAAGTCATGTAAAACATATTTCCACATTAGCTACATTGCAAAAATATTAATAAAGCAAGAAAAAAAAGAAAGAAGAAAAAGTCTGCTTCAATCTGTACTCAGACAGAGCTCAGTTCTCTCTCTGGAAATGGATAACATTTTTTTTTTTTAGTGAGGCAATTGGGGTTAAGTGACTTGCCTAAGGTCACACAGCTATAAGTGTTAAGTGTCTGAGGCTGGATTTGAACTCAGGCACTCCTGACTCCAGGGCCAGTGCTCTATCTACATGGATAACATTTTTCATCTTGAATTTTAGGAACTGTCTTAGATCATTGTCTTGATCAAAGTAGTTGACGCTCGTATAATAATACTGTTACTATGAATACAATGTGTTCCTGGTTCTGCTCCCTTCTCTTTGCATCAGTTCACATAAGTCTTTCCAGGTTTTTCTGAAACCATTCCCCTCACCATTTCTTACATCACAGTAGCATTCCATCATAATCATTGGCCATGTCTTGTTCATCCATTTCTTGACTGATGGCAGCACCCCCTCAGTTCTCCTTCTTTGCCACCACAAAAAGAGTTGCTATAAATATTTTTGTACTTATTTCTTTTTCTTTTTGTACTTTTCCCTTGATCTCTTCAGGGTACAGATCTAGCAGTGCTATTCCTATGGTCAACTAACATTTATTAAGCACCTACTATGTGTCAGGCACCATTATGAGTGCTGTTTAATTGAAGTAGGCTGTACCATGTTACAAAAATGGCTGGCTTATGAAAAGATGAGAAAGAAATGACCTCCAGGAAAGGGAGGGTCAGAAGCAGACACTGATCTGTCCTGAAAGGACAATGGGGAACAATGGGTTGAGAACCCACAGTCTGCCCTCGTGTTCTCCCACGACAAATGTTGAAAAGCATCAAGCAGAAGGTTCTTCACCTCCAGGAGGTCCCTGAATTTGGATGGGCAACAGATTGTTAATTTTAACATAATTGCTTTCCTTTACGATCCTGTGTTTTATTTTATGCATTTAAGAACATGAATCTGAGAAGGACCCAGAAGCTTCCCCAGACTCCACTTCCAAAGGGGGCCATGATCCCCACACAGAAGGCTAAGAACCCTTACCCTAGAGGAAGGAGGGCTTCTAGCCCACGAAGGACACACTCTATAGAGAATTTATGGGTGGGAACATAGGGTCCTAGATCTACACCTGGAAGGGCCCAACCTCTTTAACACAGAAGCCCCCTGAGGTTCAGAGAGTCAAAGTAATTTGCTCAGGAGGACATAGGTAGTAAGTGACAGAGAAGTGATCTGAATCCAGATCCTGCGGGCTTCGAATCCATCACTCTTTCTGCTCCATTATAGGCGTTGCACTGGATGAAATGGCTTGGATGGACGGCGCACCCATGTCAATGAAAGACACCAGGAATCCACCCACGTCTTAAAGTCTAAATAATCAAGTTGTACCCTTGGGTTGAAAAGCCCTGGACTCCCCAGTGACCATATGGGGGATGGCAGCCAGGAAGCAATTTGCCTGAAAAAGACCTGGGGTTCTCATGGATTGCAGGGTCACCGTGAGTCAGCAGCTTGATGTGGCAGCTGGCCAAACTTCCCTGAGAGAGGCCAAGTGACTGGTGGCCCGGCTAGAGGATATCTGGGGTCATGTGTCCAGTTCCGGGCATGGCGTTAGTGAGGAGGACTGGAAACTTTGCCCAGGGGAGGATTGGTCGAAGGGACTGGACATGTTGAAGCAGGAGAAGGGGAGCCCCAAGGCTGTCAGAGTGACCATGCCATCAGTCAAGGAGTTGTCACTTGGAGGAAGGATCAGCCTCGTCTGCTAGGCCCTGGACAGCAGAACAAGGAGCAGGTGGGGGGGGGGGCTTTGATCAAATTTAGGTTTAAGGATGAGCTTACTAACAACAGCACGGCCCAGAAGTGGACCTGGGCAGGGTCCCTGCCATCTGAGATCTTCAAGCAGAGGCTGAGGGACCTCAAGGACAGTTGGACCAGGTGCCTCAGAGGTCCTGCCAGCTCTCAGACTCTATCATTCAGGGGAACCACAGGCAACCAGGACAACACCTGTATCTGTGGCTTCCTTCCCCATGAGATAATAAGGTTCTTGGGGGCAGGGCCTGAGCAGCCCAGCACACAGCAAGGGACCTTGTAGACACTCAGTCAGTCAGCCAAGCAATGATTAAGACAGGCACTGGCTGAGTTCTGGGGATACAAAGAAATGGCAACAAAACATTTCTTGCCCTCAGAAGCTCACAGTCTAGTGAAAGCCAGTGAAAAAGACAAGAGATTGAGGGCCGTGTGTGAGGAGCAGTTGGGCAGCCAGTGACACTGGAAAAGAAACTGCATGAAGGAAAGCGCTATGGAAGGAAGTGACCAGGTCATGGAGGGCTTTGAATGATGAGCAGAGGACTTCATAGAGGTGCTTACTGGATAAGGGAGTGAAGCGGTCATGTGTTCGATGTAGGAAAATCACTTTAGTGGTTGAGTGAAGGATGGATTGGAAGAAACTTGAGACAGGCAGACCCCCCCAGCAGCTACTGCAATAATCCAGCCATGAGGGGACAAAAGCAGACACTAGAGAGACACCTGTCAGAGGAGAGGAGGCAGATTTGAAAGATGCTGCTGAGGTGATGTCAGCAGGTCTTAGCACCATATTGGATATGGGGGGGGGAATTCCAGTAAAGAATCCAGGATAACTCCCGGGGTGGGAGCCTGAGGGACTGGGAAGATGGTGGGCCCCCTCTACAGTGATTAGGGAGATAGGAAGAGAGAAGGGTTTAGGGAAAAGATCATGAGTTCTGTTTTGGGCATGTTGAATTCAGGACATAGACTTGAGAAGTCCAAGGTAATTCAGACTGGAGCTCAGGAGAGAGACTAGGACTGGATATATAGAACTGAAAATAATCTGCAGGAGATGATCATTGCACCCCATGGGAGTTGATGAAATGACCGAGGGAGATGATCTAGAAGGAGAAGAGGGACCATAAGTGGGGCTCAGTCTCTGAGTCTCTGGAGGAGTCAGAGATGGGAGCTCAGAGTGAGCTGCTGTAGCCAGGGAAGGCTTTGGGTAAGACGAAGGGGGTGGGGGATCTCAGCTGGGCCTGGAAGGATGAGTATAACTCAGGGATGGAGGGGTGAGGTGGGGGCTTTTCATCATTGGCAGCATAGGCCATATTGAAAGAAGTGAGGCAGTAAGGCTCCTGGGCTGAGTGCTTTATTCACTGTCACTGGAAATCAGGGGGGCACTAGGGGGAATAGGAGGGAGGTCAGGCTGGCCCCCAGCTCCCAGGGGCCAGCGATGCCTTGGCCCAGAATGAAATCCCATTGCAAGATCAGACAAAAAGCCTGGGCTGCAGAGAGGGGCAGCGGCCAAGTGGAAGGCTGGGAAGGGATCCCAAAGCCCACTGATGGCTGGGAAATCCAGGAATCCTGTTTGAAGAGATTTCTGGCTACTATGAATTTCTGGCAGCCAGTCCCGGATCTCTGTTCCCTCCACCTCTGGTTCTCAGAAAGGGCTGAGAAAAGCCAGGCAATCGCTGGGAGGAAATCTACTGGTGCCCAGGAGGATGTGAGGAGCAGGAAGATGGGGCCAAAATCCAAGGCCTATTGAGCACCTGGGCAGCTATTGCCTCCACCTCCCTAGCCACTGGCCTGGATTAGGCCCAGCCCTTTTCTTCTCAGGTGGAGCTGCGATCATAGAGATTGTGAAACTGGCGCTGACACCTTTCTCAAATCACACAGTAGGTCAATGTCCAAACCATCGCAGGGCCAACACCCCAGGCCCAACCTCAGTACCCCCATTTATACCAGAAGAGGATTGGACCTGACAGTCTCTATCAACCAACCAAGTGCTTACTAAGCACCTACTATGTGCCAGGGACTAGGCTAGATGTCAGGATTGCAAAGAAAAGCAAAAGACACTTTTACCCTTGAGCAACTCAATACAATGAAGGAGTCACAGTAATAATATAAATAAGCATTGCATATCACTAACTTTTACATAAAATAAAGCAAATAAATTCAGAGTTTCTTTAGTTCAATACCAGGTCTGTTGGGAGCCCCCATCAGCTGTGGCATCTGGGAAGGCTTCATGCAGAAGGTGACATTTGAGCAAGAAAGAGATGGCCTCTACAGGCAGTGGGAAGACAGGGACAAAGGCATGGAGGCCTCCACCAAGCCTGATGAGACTGGGCTTTCTCCTTTAAGAGGCACTCAATCTCCTCCATGTGGACATTCCCTCTGCAGGGGCAGATTTCGACCCCTTCCAGCCTTTCCACCCTGTACCCTTCATCTCCAGGTAGACACCCTTCACTGACAAAGAGCTGCCCATCTTCCTTCTTCCCAACACAACACAGCTTGGGGAAAGAGGACTAGGAAGTTCACTTTCTCCTGCTGCTGAGCCAAGTCTCTCTCCCTGGGATGAAAATTTCCTTGCTTTTACTGGGGCTGGGGCAAGAGGTCCCAGGGAGGGAGAGTGGAGGGAGCACCGCCCCCCCCCAGGTGGCCCAGGGGCCCCTCAGCTGCCTTGCCCAAAGGAGGAGGAAGAACCCTGTCGTTCTTAGCTCCAGTCCTGGTCCAGGAACTGTGGGCCATTGTCTGCCCGGTGCCTGGAGGCAGGGAAGGGACCAGGGGGTCAGGCCGGGAGAGGAAGGACTAAGAGAAGAGAGCTTCCCTTCTTCAGGGCCCCCTGCCCTATCATCTCTCTTCTTCACCGCCAACTAGAAAAACAGCTCCAGGGTCTGCCCATTTCTACAATAATTCCCCTACCAAACAACCCAGGGGGTATAGGAAGCAGCCCATTTTATTGCAAAGGAAACTGAGGTCAGTCTCTTCCAGGGTCACATGAAGATTATCCAAAGCTTACCCATACAAAGATGCCTTAGGACCTGGAGGACTGGAAGGGAGGGCTGGGTAGGAGACGGAAGCCTGAGCGGCTTTCCTAGAGAGGCCCAGGGCAGGAGGGGGGGGGGGAGAGTTACCGGGAGGACATTCTGGTTAGAGCTGGAGAAAACCGGGGCCAGCCCAACCCCTCCCCTCCCTGCTGAGGCAGGTTATGACCTCAGATCCCGGGAGCCTCCTGAGGAGCCCAGAGTCAGCTCCCAACATGCATTGATCTCATTCCAGCCTCACAACCACAGGGAGGGGAGGAGGGGAGGGTTATAGCCTTTATTACCTCCATTTTACAGATGAGGAAACTGAGGCAAAGAAAGGCAGTAGACCAAGGTCACACAAAGTCAGAGACAATGTTTGAACCCAGGTTTTTCTGAATCCATGTCCAGGGCTCTGACCACTGAACCACAGGACTTCTCAGTATCCCTATGAGGCTCAACCAAGTCACCCCACCTCACTTAGAATAAAGAAATAGTATATGTGTGTACACACATACACACTAGTATACACACATACACCTTGCTTAAGGTTTGCAAAGCACTTGACACCTATTGCCTTCTTTGATAAATGATAAGATGCTAAGCCCTGATACATGTCTTGGGTGAGAACACATCTCCTTTGTTTGCTAGGTGTGAACAAGGCCTGGAAACCTCCCGAAGTACTTGATGGGTCAGACTGGGATGGGGTGGAGGAGGGACTTGGTGTTTCCTTTGGCCCCCAGAGAGTTAGTGGGTTGGAGATCCTGAGAGGGATGAGAGAGCTGTTCCCGAAAAGGAATCACGGAAGAACTTGACCACACTGGCCTCCTTTCCCCGTATATACTAATAGAAGATGTCACTTCTGGGGAATGTTTTGTACCAACTGTAAATATACACCATTTACACCATGTACATAGACCTTCCTTTTAAAAAATTACATGTAATAAAATTATTTAACATTCATTTGTTTAAAAGTCTAAATTCTCTGAGTTCTAAATTCTCTCCTTGAGAAGGCAAGGAATTTGATATAGATTATAGATGTAAATAGAACCCTCTAAAAGTTAATTAAGTCTGGCTAAGTAATTGGTATCAACTAATAATTACACAGGAAATACCCCCATGGTGGATTGTAAATCTTATAGCATCAGAAAACCAACCCCTGGGGGCAGCTAGGTGGCAAAGTAGATAGAGCACCTGCCCTGGATTCAGAGGATCTGAGTTCAAATCCGACCTCAGGACACTTGACACTTACTAGCTGTGTGACCCTGGGCAAGTCAACTAATCCTCATTGCCCTGCCAAAAAAAAAGAAAGGAAAACCAACCCCAACCCTCTGGGCTACCCCTGGTAGGATGGGAGCCAGCCTGCTCATAGGAGGGAGAATACACACTAGCCCCAGAGCCTCCGGGTGTTACAGGGTAGATCTGTTTGGGGTGGGGGGTGGGGGGTTGGACTGTCAACCTATCATTTTATTTCTCAAACATTAAAGAAGAAAATGGAAATGATATTTTTATGATCTCTATTCAGTAACTCAGACCTTACCCTGCCAATGCTTCTTCCTTGCGCTGGATATTTAGACCCAAGAGCCCCCAAAATGGTCCTACTGGGAAGGACCTTAGAGGGTAATCTCAAACAATAGTAGCGGTGGCAGTGTAGTAGCATAGTAGTAGCAGTTGGCATATGTAGAGGCCCTACCTTGTGCCAAGCATGGTGCTAAGAGCTCTACAAGCATTATTTCATTCAATCCTCATAATAACTCTGGGAGGTAGTGGTGCTGTCCTTACCCCTATTTTATAATGAGTAAACTTGAGGTCAGACAGGGGCTAAGTGATGGTTTGACATATAGTCTGAGAATGTCAGAGCCAGAAAGGATGTTAGAGACCATGTTGTCCAATTCCCCTGTTTCCAAATAAGGAGACCGAGGCCCAGAGAGTGGCTCAGTCAAAGTTGTACAGTAAGGCCGGAAACCCAGAGCTCCTGACTCCCTGAGGCCAAAAGAGTCCCAGGGTGAAAAGGTTGAAAGAGCTGAGTTCAAATCCTGGCTGGATCCTCTTGTCCTCTGGGTCTCCTTCCAGCTCCAGACTGGGGATTCTGGGGACCTGGTGCAGGGAGCCAACAGTCTCCACAATTCCGTGGAAGTGCATCTGTCAGTGTTAACCTTCATGAGACAATATGGGATAAGACAGGCTGGACCCAAGCCTGGCCTGTGTGGGGCGCAGCTCTCAAGAGCAGGACAAGGCCCAGTTCAGAAAGATGCTCATGACCAGGCTGGACTCTGGGCTGGGCTCAGGGCATCTGGCCCTCTAGAGCCAGACACTGGCTGCCCTAGAAAACACTTCTCCACCCCCTTGATCCCTCCCATCAAAGATGGTATAAATGGAAACTGGGACCTGGCTAATTACACAGTGCATAGCGTGCCTCATGTGTAATGACAGGGCTGGGAAGCCCTGTGGTTGGGGCCGAGAGCCTGCCTCTGGATGTTTGCAGGCCAAGTGGGTCACTGAGAAAAACAGAAAATACCATGAAGGTGTTACTGTGATTAAGCCCAGGACTCTCAGGCTGTCTTGGGAGTCAGTGTGGTCTGTTGGTGGGCGGTCAGTCAGTCACAAATCTCTAGGCTGTCACATCTGACACACCTTATCTCTTTATCCTCCCAACAACCTTGTAAGGTCAGTGTTATTGCTCCTGGTCCATTTTATAGATCAGGAAACTGAGGCTCTGAGACACACCCAGGGTCAGTAGTCTATGGTGGGGACTTAAACCCAGGTCTCTCCCTGGCTGCAAACATCCTTCCAATTTCCAGGAAGATTCTCGAGGAATGGTCCCCTTCAACTCCCTCAGACCTCTCCCCTTGCAAAGGAGGGAAGGCAGTGAGACTTCTGAACTGCTCGCCCAAGCTTAAAAGCTTAGGGTGGGTTGCTCCACCCCGTGGAGCGCAGCAGGCACCTCCCGGGCCAGGCTGCAAAATGCCCCTCTTCCTGGCCTGGGGTCACCAGCATTCCTTGGGGATGCAGCATTCAGAGAGAGGAGGCCACGTGGCTCTCCCCACTTCAGCCACTGCCTGAGTGTCACCTTCAGGGTCTTGGCAAGCATCTCACACCCAGGCAGTCTGGGGCTCACTTTTGTCTCCAATGACCTGACATGATTCCTCGAAGACACCCAAGTCTCCCAGGACTCTGATCTGTGGGGACATCCCAGATGCTTGGCAATTCTGTCTCTTAGGTATCTTAGGAGCTGGCACTGCGTCGAAGCCCTCCCATTGTCTCCCTACCCTTGGAGAGACCCCAAGGTTGATCTGGGACATGTGTTGAGTTTGAGGGAGGTAACAGGGGGTACATCCGAGTTGGGAGGGGGCTGCAGATAGATGGAGATGGATAGAGTGCTGGAGAAGAGCCAGGGCTGCAGATGGAAATCCTGGGGTCTCTGCAGCAGAAATCTCCAGGATAAGGGGAGTGACCTACAGGTAAGGGAGGGAGCCCTCTCCAAGAGATGGGGATCCAAGGTGAGAGCAAAGCCAGCAGCAAGACAGACTGGACACCTGATCAGCAAATAGCTGGCTGACCGGGCTCAATTCCCTGGGCTTTCCTTGCCCCTCAGGGTGGGGATCCAGCCATGCTCAAAGCTCATTCTGTTGGGTTCTACCAGCTAAGTCATCTGTATCAGTCAATCAATGTCCACTAACTGACTGATACAGGTGTCTGAGCAGCTAGGTGTTGCAGTGGATAGATCATTGTGCCTGGAGTCAGGAAGACCTGAGTTCAAATCTAGCCTCAGACACTACCAGCTATCTGCTTCAGTTTCCTGAACTGTAGAATGGGGATAATAACAGCACTTACTTCACAAGGTTGTTGTGAAGTAAAGCACTTCACCAATATGAAGTAAAGTACAATGCTAAGCACATAGTAGGCACTATATAAATACTGATCCCCTCCCTTCCCCTTCCCCATGAAGTGCCTCCTATGGACTAAACCCTGTGATAAGCTACACTGTGGGGGAGATGGGATGAAGAAGGTCCTTAGTACCTACCAGACTATTTGAGGAATACAGTACACATAGTAGATGCTTGTTGAGTGAATAGATGATTGGATGAGTAAATGGACACCCCACCCCCAAGGATGAATGAATGAATGAGTGAATGAATGGATGGATGAAAAATATTAAGTATTTATGAGTCCAGCCCTAGAGACACAAATACAAAATGAAAACTTCCTATCCCAAAGAGATCATAGAAAAGGGAAAAGGACCCACATGTACAAAAATATTTATAGCAGCTCTTTTTGTGGTGACAAAGAATCAGAAATCAAGGCAATGACCATCAATTGGGGAATAGCTGAACAAGTTGTGGTATATGAATATAATAAAATACTCTTGTGCTATAAGACATGATGAGCAGGTAGATTTCAGAAAAACCTGGAAAGACTTAAGTGGACTAATGCTGAGTGAAATGAGCAGAACCAGGAGAACATTGTACATAGTCACAGTAACATCATGTAATGATCAACTGTGATAGACTTGACTCTTCTCAGCAGTGCAATGATCGAAGACAATTCCAAAGAACTCATGATGGAAAATGTTCTCCACATCCAGAAAAAAGAACTGTGGATTCTAAATGTAGATTAGACCATGCTATTTCTACTTTTTGGCTGTTTTTTCTTTTCTTTTTTTGAGGTTTTTCCCTTGTGCTCTGATTCTTCTTTCTTTTTTTTTTCTTTTTCTTTTTTTCCCTAAATTCCATTTATTAAACATTAAGTTTACAAATGAATGAACACCAATTAGCGGTTGATTCTTCTTTCACAATATGACTAATGCAGAAATTGGTTTAATGTGATTATGCATAGATAACTTATATCAAATTGCTTTCTGTCTTGGGGAGGGGGAGGGAAGGGAAGGGAGGGAGGGAGAAAAATTCAGAACTAAAAATCTCATGAAAACAAATGTTGAAAATATCTTAACATGTAACTGGAAAATAATAAAATACTTTTATGATTTAAAAAATGGAGACTTCCTGCCTTCAAGAGCTTACATTCTAAGGAACTCATAAGGGAGAAGAGGTCCTAGGAACGGTAAGTCAGAGACATGATGCATCAGCCTTGGCTCACCCTTTCCTAAAACGTAGATGATGTTCATTTGATTACAATTCCTCACACAAAAGCAGGGAGCGGGACGCGTGAGCAGCAGCCAGGTGAACGGTGAGGGGACGTCTTGTGTTTTCTGCAGGACAGAATGTAAGGCACAGACTGGGCTAGCAATGGAGAGAGCTTGTCTTGGGACACTCACACCAGGCAAAGCTTGACCCCAGGGTAGGAGTGTCTCAGTCAATCAATTAGTACAAGGAGATTTAAGAGCTGCCCCTGGGGGTGGGTGACAAGAGCTCCCCAGCTTCAGTGAATCCTGGGGGCCCAGAGGAGGGGGTGAGCCCCACTCAGATCTATATTCAAGTACTGAACTTGGAGATATCAAATCTGGGTTCGAATCCTGCCTCTGCCAAGAACTATGCCTGTGACCTTGGGCAAAACACCTTCTGGACATTGATTCCCTCCTCTCTAAAATAGTCTTAGACAAAATGGTCCCTAAGGCCCCTCCCACTCTCGATGGAAGCTACTCTCAGGCTCATCAGGAAGGGCTTTCTAGAGGAGGGAAGAGAAACTCAGGGTCTCATTCTTCACTTACTGACTTTTTTATGAGGGAGTGGGGTCTTAGAGCATTCAGGAAATCCATGGCCAAGGACCCAGTGGGTCTCTCTTGCCAGAGCTAACTCAGTGTATCTCTGAGTCCTAGTCTTGGGCTGAGATCGATTTGGATCTTGGCCTCAGACTGAGCCCCAACTTCAATGCTAGATTGAGCTCTTACCTTGGTCCCGGACTGATTTCTAACCCTGCCCCCAGAATGAACCCCAACCCTGACCCCAAACTGTGCCCTTCCCCTGATCCCAGAATAACCCCAGCTCTGGCTCCTGGCCCCAGACTGAACCTAATCCAGGTCCTGGACAGAGGAGGGCAGGACAGGACAGGACAGGATGAGGGACAGATGACAAAGTGGGACTGAAGATGAGACTCTGCCTTCCTCGGTGTGGGAGGAGGGGCCTGGAGGCAGCTGGAGGAGGGAATGAATCTTATCCCTTGCAAGAGCAGGGGCAGGAGGGGGAAGACAGGGCGAGATGAGGCACCTTTGGTTTCCTGGGTGGCAGCATCCCTACTCTGTGCAAATAAAAGCAAGGGGTGCCTTGGGTCCTTCCTGCCCGGGCCGGGGATGCCATGGGTGGGAAGGGAACCTGGAGCCTCTATCTGCAAACAACGAAGCTCTAACCTGTTCCTCCCTCCCACCCATATCTGCTGGCAAAGTGTGGCCTGCATCCTGAGGAGGACCTGGAAGCAGGAAACTGGCTCTGGGCACCAGGGCCAGCGGTGCAAGGAATTGCTACCAGGTGAACACTGGCCCAGGCCCCATTTCTAGAAATATAGTCTGGTGAATGAGAGAGACAGAGAGATACAGAGAGACAGAGAGAGACAGACAGAGAGAGACAGAGACAGAGAGATAGACAGACAGGCAGAGAGACAGAGAAAAAGAGAGGCAGAGACAGAGAGACAGACAGAGACATAGACAAAGAGACAGAGACACAGAGACACACACACAGAAGAGAGAGAGAAAGCAGAGAAACAAAGAATGTGTATGCCTCACGTGGGGGGGAATGCATTTGTGTGAAAGCATATGTATATGACACCCACATGGGTCCTTGATCAAAGAGGTCATTTCCTGAGGGATCAGGCCCCGGCATAGGCAGAGTGGACCCCTATCATCCCATGATCTCTCAGGAGTCCTAGGAAGGTCCTCCAGGTACCCCAAACACCCTGAATCCTGCTGCATCTTCCCCAGCTCAGTGGGCTCATCCCAGTGCCTGGAATTACTCCTTTGGAGCTGAATTCTTTGGGGACTGGTACGCTTTGCTTGACCCGTGGGTGCAGGACCTTGAACAAGGAGATGTGGGGAGAGGGGAGGGCAGGGTGTTCAAAGGAGCAGATTTAAGTTCTACTTAAGAGCCTCCTGAAATGTGGAGTAAGGGGCCATGACGGGAAGTCTTCAAACAGAGACTGGACGTCAAGGATGCCATGGCCAGGGGCTGAGGGGCTGAGGGGCTGAGTCTCCACAGCCCTTTCCAGCACTGAAGTCATCTTCAGCTCTTGAGCGTTCATTCCCAAACTAGACCAGCCGAGGAAGAGCACTGCCAGGCACTGAAAGCAGTTTGGTGAATGGGGTGAATTGGATGGGCAAGGGAAGGGAGGGGAGAGCCAAGAGGGAGACCACCCTCACCCAGATGGGCCCAAATTTGGAAGAGCCAGGGGCAGGGCTCCAGTAGGAGGATGAGATGAAAAATAGAGAGTTGGAAAGCCCGAGGTGATGTGACAAGTGCATCATGGAGGGACAAGCCAAGTGCTCTGCTGACCAGAAGGCCCAGGGAAGTCTTCCTGGCAGAGGCACCTTCAAAGTTTGGGCAGGATTCAAGTGAGGAAGGGGGGGACATTTCAGGCCATGGCAGCTGTCAGGAGAGTAAACTCAGGGCTGCTAGGGGTCCAAGGCATCCAGTTTGGTTAAACTGTAAAGCACGTGGGGGCTGCTGTTGAGATAGAAGGCTGGAAGGGACAGCAGATCATGGGGGTCTTGAATATCAGGCAAAGGATGCTAACATCGACTGAGTAGGCAGTATTGAAGGCTTAGGAGGAGAGGAGTGACAGGACTATATTTTTGCATCAGAGATTATATTCTCTAATCCCAGGCTCACTCCTGATGGAAAGGATGATGGGGCCGGCCACAATATTCTGTATTTACTTAGCTGACTACCTTCCTCAAAGAGGGCAAGGGAATAGAATGACCTGCCACATAAAGTTTTCCCCACACCTTTTTGTAATTGAGAAAGATTAGACAGCTGGAGGCAGGGATGATGTGCCAGGCCTCCTCTCCACACACGGCTCTGATTTCTCCTGCCAGGTTTCTGTATTGTGAAAGCATTTCCTTGCTCAGAGGTTGGAGGTGAGGGGTGTTCTGAGATCTACTAAATGCCATGGATGTCAAGTGTTTGTGGGTCAAAGTCACGTCTGGGAGATTACTGTTATCATCATTATTCTTGTTATTTCTGGGGTCCTGGTCACCCCAGCCTTTCCCCACAGCCAGAGCTTACCAATCACAACACCCCTGCACAACGTACCTGTCCCACCTGTGCTGGGGGCCAGCCCCAGCTGACCTTACTCATGGTTTCTTTGCTGACAAGTCCTCTGAGGTCAGGTTGGGCTAGGCCAGAGGTGTGCGGCGGCAAGTGAGGACATCATAGGTGTTGGTGTGGGCAGACGTGCCCAGCCTCCAATTCTGAGTTCACCTGCCCTGCCAAGATGGGGAAACTAAGTCCACTTAGTCCAGAGCCTGAGGCATCCCTGATGCAACCACCTGCTTGGTCTGGAAGGCTGGCTAAGGACCTTTTGTCTTTGGTTCCCAGGCTGCCCCTTCTGAGGTCTGAAATTTGACTTGGGGCCCCAGTATGCCCCTGCCCCACCCCAATGGAGATAATCTTGGTTCCCAGACCCAGATGACAGGATCCTAAGTCTAGAGAGAGAAAGGCCCCCAGGGGCCACCCAGTCCCCCCATGGGGATTCCCAATAGCACCTGTGCTTGGACACCTCCAGTGATGAGAAAGCCCCCACCTCTGGGGCGGCCCTTCCACTTCCAGATGATTCTCATCCTTGGTTCATTGGTGATCAATCAGACTTTCTTCCTCACATCAGTCCTCCCCTCTCTTCTCCTTGTTAGGTCTCCCCCTCCCCAGGCCCTCCCTCTGCCCAAGGTTCTGCCCTTTGGGGCCAAATAGAACTGGGGGAATCCTAGGACAACCCTAACTTCTGGGATTAATCAATAAAGAAGCATTTATTAAGTGCCTGTTGTATGCTGGGCACTGCCAGGATTGAGATAGTTGTCATGTCCCGTCCCCCCTCCCAGCCCAGGGTCAGGCCCCCACTCCCTCCCACCCTGGCTCCCCCTGATTCCCTTTCCCTCCTCCACTGGTGCCATTCCTTCCCCCCAGACAGACCCTGAGCACTCACCTCCCTCTGCCCTTCTCTACCCCAGATGCATCGGTGTCCCTTCTGGGACATATTGGTCAGTGGGGAAAGACTCTAAGCCAGAGAGAACATGGGACATATTTGGCTCAGAGAACCTCTCTCCTCCACCTGGCCCCTCCCCGTCCTGTGGCACCCCAGGCTTGCTGTCCAGCTGGGGACCTCAGAGGGATGATCCAATCCCTTCAGGTGACAGGGGAGGAAATCAAGGCTTGGCCAGGGAAGGAGCTTCCCCGAGGCCATGAAGCTGCAGAGCCTGATACTCAGATCCAGGTCAGTTTTTTCCCACACTGGTCACCCTTGGAGTGTGGCCAAGTAGGGCAGGCCACTGAGGGCTGGCATCCAGCGCAGGGAATTGATCAGGGTTCTCTCCAAGACAGGCCCAAAATGACCAGAAAGGCCCCGGCCCTTCTGTGTCACACAGGAGAGCCTCTCTCTGCCAGTGGCCTTGTCCCTCCTGTCATCCCCACACAGACCCAAAGTCCCCTTCTTAGCGATGCACAGCTCTGACTGTAACCACCCCGCACTCAGCACCCATCCATGACTCCCTATTGCTTACAAGGTCAAAACCAAAGTCGGCCCGGCAATCAAGGACCCCCGACCTTTGCAGCCGCTGCTCTGTTCTAACCTGGCCCAGCACCTTCATCTCACCTACCTCGGATGCCTTCAATCCCTGAGGACTGAAGACCAGTCCTAGGTGCCAATCTGCCCCATTTAACCCTGAGGGCAGGACCCAGGGTTCCCCCTCTGTCCCCCCCACCTCCAGACAGGAAGTTCCCTGAGGGTAGGGGTGGGACTCCTTCTCCTGTGTTGGAGGAGATCCATAAGTTTTATTGACTGGACTCCGGGCCAGAAGCCTTGGCCACTCGGTCGGGGCAGATGCCCTTTGTGGGTTTGGAGTCAGTGACACAACTACTTACAACCTGTGGGACCCTGGGGCAATCATTTAACCTCTCTGGGCCCCAGTTTGCTCGTCTATGAAATGGGGACCTCACTGAACTGCTGTTACAAAAATGCATTTTTATCTTCAGGAGGCCGAGAAGATGATGAGACCTTTGTCTTCGTTACCCTGAGCCCTCTTCTGCCCCAGAGCCTCTCCAAGATACCAGGCCCAGGGCTGGTCAGAACTACAGGTGACCAGGGATGCTCTCGGCCTTCAGTGGTCCCCGGGCCCCTCTTCGGAACTGAAATCCACCTCCTATCACAGGCTGCTGTGGAGCCCACGGCATCTGGCTGGGGCTGGGAGCCTCCTCCCCCAGGGTCATTTGCACCGGAGTCTAGATGTGCTTGGGACCTGTGGGCTGTGGTCCTGAAGACCATGGACAGCTCATGTGGGAAGAGGAAGACCAGCTTCAGGCACACCCAGAGAGTGTCCCTGAACCCTGGAGGGACCTGAGAGGTTCTGAGAACGCAAGTGTGGGTCCTCTGGCCTAATCTCTACCCCTTGTGCTAGTAAGCATGCGTACATGTAGGTGTACGTGTGCGTGCGTGTGCTTGTGTGTGTGTGCGTGTTCACGTCTGCATGTTTGCATGTGTGTGTGTGCCTCGTGTGGGGCTCATCCTAAGGAGGGGGCAGCAGCAGTGTGGGCTATGAGCCCAGGACTGAGCCTTAGAGAGCAGAAGGATTCCAGGAGTCTGTTTGTGACTGGACGGGGCAGTGGGTAAAGAGGGAGACCCACAGTTAGGAACCCTGCATTGGCCACGTGCTTTGGGGCCCCCAAGCTTCCCTTTCCTCATCTAAGAAATGGGCATGTTGTCCTTGCCCTGTCTCCCTTGAAGGGGTGTGATGTAGCTCAAAGGATAAGAAGGTGCTCCGAGGAGTGGGTGGGCTTCCATGCATACAGCCTGGGACCCTGAGCTCCTGGGCCAGAGGAGGGGTCATCTTCTTGTGTGAATATGAAGTTCCTGATAGTTCCTGCCTCAGTTCCTTTGCTTATGTTGGGCCCCCTGCCTAGCATGCTGTCCAGCCCTAGTCACTCTTCCCAGACTGGTTCAAGGCCCCCAGCCTCCAGGAAGTTTTCCATGCAGAGCAGCCATGTTGCTTCAGCCCAGGGAGGGCTCCCTCGTGCCCCCAGCCCAGCCAGACTAATCCCCATGTACAGACTCCCCCTGCTTGGCTCATCACCGCCCCCACCCCCCATTCCCTGACAGCTTAGAGGAGTACAGGGGGTCTCTGCCTCAGGCCCAGGGACACCTCATCCTGGGGGCTGACCAGCTGGCCTTGTAGCATGCGGCGGGGGGGGGGGGGGGCGGGACTTGGAGACCAAGTCAGCACTTGTTATCATCTGCTCCCCCGTGATAGTGGCAGGGGCATAGCCGGAGGCAGGTGAGCTCACTGCCTTTTCCCCAGTGTAGAATGCCAGAAGGGGAGATGGGGAAGGGCAGCTCCTACACTGACAGAGGAGGGATGGTTGTTGACAAGCACGTCCAGAGCAGAGGGGCCAGGAGGCACTGCAAACACTCAGGCTGGCAGTTCTCAGAACAAGCCCCCACGGGGTGCTGGGGTCATGGAGAAACTGCACGTTCTCCCTGTCTAGGAACTGTCCAAGTTGGCAGGAGGCAGGGGGGAGGCCAGCCCCCCCCCCCCCCCCCCCCCCCCCCCCCCCCCCCGTCATCCTGGGGCCTCCTGTCCAGGTCCCTCAGGCTCAGTCGCTGCCACTCCCAATGGCTCTAAGCAGCCCTGCAAACACTCAGGGAGCTGAAGTAAACTGGACGGAATTGGCCTGAGCCCTGCCCCTGCCTCTCTCCCTTCCAGGGAATGTCTGGCTCCAGCTCCCTTTCTTTCTCTGGCTCCCTCCTTCAGGGAGGACTTCTTAAACTTTCCACATATGACCCTTGGTATACAGGCATATAAAATAGGCATAGGCATACGCAACCTTTTACTCTTGTCACATTCTCCACGACTCCCATTTGGGGGGACCCACAGTTTGAGAAGCTTTGGTCTAGACCACCCGCCTATCTCCAGCAGCTCACAGGGCCGGGAAGAGTCTGTGGGACCTTAGGATCGCAGGGTGCTGAAATCCCTGCCTGTCCATGGACAGTATAGAGTGGGATCTCTGCCGGGCGGCAGCCTGGATAAGGCTTGGAGACGTAGTGACGGCCAGATGTTTCCATGGCTCCCACAAGGCACTCCATTTCCCAGCTCTCTGGCCATTCCCCCATGCCTAGAATGGCTCCCCGCCCCCACCCCCACCCCCACCCCTCTGGCTCATAGAATCCCTTCACGTCCTTCAGGACTCAGCTCAAGCATCCCCTTCTGGGTGAAGCCCTTCCCACTCCTGAGTCTTAGTGCCCTCCCTCCCAACCAGCCTTGGCTTTATCTTGTGTTCATCCTAAACCTGCTTATAGATATAAATGCAGTTTCTCCCAATAGAGTGGTCGCTCCCGGAGGGCAGGGGTGGATTCACTTTTGTTTGGAGAATCCACTTTGGGGATGGCCAGACCTCGGGGATGGTTCACTCATCACACACACACACACACACACACACACACACACACACACAAAATGTCCAGCTGGAAAGGACCCTGGAGGTATTGCAGCGTCCACCTCCTGCTGGGCAGTGGGTTCTCTCAGGCTGCATCTGGCCCCGCCGCACTCCCCATGTTGGCCTAGGGGGTCTCTGAGAGGAGACGAGACTTTCCAAAGTCATCCCCGGGGCCAGAGGCAGGACTGAGCTGGGGACCCACGTTGGCTGGTCAGCCCAGAGCCTCATTGCGTAGGACTGCCTCCTTGAAGATGGGGAAGACTGAGTTATGACAAGAACACATCTCCTCAATGGCCTGGGGGAGGCCTATGGGCAGGGCCGGGTCTCCAGGGCTCTGCCTTGAATGGAGGATGAGTGACAGAAAGGGCAGGTGGTTGTTCCATCAAACTGTCTCATGCACCATGGGGTGGCTATGTACCATGGGAGTGCTGCCCCCCTACAGGGCTATGCTCTCAGTGTCACCAACCTGGAATCTGCCACCAAACACCCTAAGAGGAAGATTATGGTGGAGCTTCTGAGGACTGGGGACAGTTCTCTGTCCTCCATTTTGTCGATTTCACCCTCTCTCCTTGACCTGCAAATACTGGAAACGTTTGCTTTTCTCTCTGGGGCTTTGTGCCACCTTTGGATTTCCTGCACAAAGTTCACAAAGATCACACTGAGAGTTGCTTAGTAAGCGTGTCTCCCTTTGTCTCCATCTCTTTGATTTATGGACTATGGATTAAAATATGGATTGACAAGATCTGGCCAAGAATGCCGTGCGGTCCAACAAGAATTGGTAAGACTACATCTTCCCATCTAAAAAAATCAGATCCAAAGGGCTTTAAAACTGAAGTGAATGAGGCAGGGAGAAAACTATGTTGATCCACCAAGTTGGACCACCAAAGAGAATAATTACAGTGTATGAAGAAGAAAAGCAATAGAGACAAAGAAATTCATAGGAAAGAAAATGTATGGTGAGATGGCTACAAGGTGACTCTGAATAGATGTAGCCTGTGGGGGGAAAAACACCAGGTAAGGCAAAAGGAAAGTAGAGAAGGACAGAATATATGTAGAAGATGTACGCATGTAATGAAATCCAGTCAAAGGGCAGAAGCAGAGTGTAGAAGTCTTGAGCAAAGATCATCAGTAGCAGAAAGATAAATAATGTTGACACAGGACTACAGACCACCTGGTCAGAAAGAAGAAATAGATGAGGTATTTAGAAAACAGACCCCAAACCTGGCACTAAGGCATACATCATGTGATAGTAGTGATGGATTTCAATTATCTGGACATTTGGATAGCTCTCTCTAAAGATATCAGAGCAGCACATAAAGTCTTGACTTGTCTTAAAGGATGATTTCATTCCTTAAAGAGTAAAGGGACTAAAAAGAGGAAGTCCTATTTTTAGATCTGAAGTGGAATTAGCTTCTAGGCTTGTTTTTCCTTTGTTTTCCAAGAGGAATAATGATGTCACGGGTGATATCTTGGCTTGTTCGTGAACTGGATTTAAGTGAGGCAGAATTGGACAAAGCCATCAGCTTCCCTCTCTCTTCCTGAGTCATCTGAGCCCAGTAGCAGGACAAAAGTCAGGATGACTGGCAATGGCCCAGGATGCAGGGGATGACCTTGGCTGTCTTTGATGTTTGACCAAGCTCTGAGCACTTGCTTCAGCCATCATCATGACAGTTGGAACAAATCATTGTCATCTGCCCATTCTGCTGGGAGAAGTCTTCACGTGCTTGGGGCAGACACCCCCTAACTCACTTATGGGCTTGAGGTCCCCTGGTTACCCTCAACCTGACTTAGCTCATCTGCCAAGGTGCTTTTACTGGAGTGTGGTTGCTGTACATCCTACAGCAAGAGCTGGGTGACCAGCTGGACACCAAAGGTGAATAAGCAGCCCCGAAAAAGGCTCAGCAGCTCTCACCCCAGAGGTGCCTGTCCTTCATCACCTAATACACTCCAGCTTCTGGTGGAGACATGATAAAAATCATGGGAAGGAGGCGGGGTCCATCTTAGAGGTTATGATATAGAAGTAGAATGCTGAATATTTAGGTGGAAAGATTTCAAAGGGTTCAGAAAAAGGCATGACATTTGAAAAGGAAAATCAGCACAGAAACAGGAAACTGGGAAACACTAAAAGACTCATAGCTTCAGAGGTGGAAGGGAATTAAAAAACAGCTTGTCCAACCCTCTCATCTTACATTTGGGGAAACTGAGACCCAGGGAAAAGTAAAATAAACAATTTTGGTAGGAAAGAAAATGAGGAATGACATGAAGAAATGGGTGTGGATGCACAGGAAACTCACCAACCAAATTAGATTTTAAAAAGACAAAACCAAGGGCAAGCAGATGAATATAAAAATGATATACCCTTCAAGGACACTGTCAAGAGTTCTAAGGCTCAGAAAAAGCTGAGATTGATAAATTTTAAGCTTTTCAGTGCCTTTAGCTACATTGGAATGGGTATGGGTGGGTGGGAAAATGAGACAGAAAGGATAGGACCACAGCTAGGGGAGTAATGGAGAGAAGGTGGAACTAATCAATTCTTATTTTGCTTCTGCTTTTTCTTTTCTTTTTCTTTTTAATTTATTTAATTAATTTATTTAAAGTTTTGAGTTCCAAATTCTATCCCTCTCTCATTCCCTCCCTCTCTCCCTTTCCCTCTTCCCAAAGTTGCAAGCAATCAGTATAGGTTATACATGTGCAAGTATGTAAAACATGACCATATTAGTAATTTTACATAAAAAGACTCAAGTGGGGGCAGCTAGGTGGCGCAATGGATAGAGCACCGGCCCTGAAGTCAGGAGTACCTGAGTTCAAATCTGGCCTCAGACACTTAACACTTACTAGCTGTGTGACCTTGGGCAAGTCACTTAACCCCAATTGCCTCACTAAAAAAAAAAAAAAGACTCAAGTAAAAAAAAAGAGAAAGAGCAAAATAGCCTGCTTCAGTCTGGGTTCAATCAATATCAGTTCTTTCTCTGGAAGGTGGATAGTCTGCTTCATCATGAGTCCTTTGGGATCGTCTTGGCTCATTGTATTGCTGAGAGTAGTTAGTTATTCACAATTACTCATAAAACAGTAACTGCTGCCACTGTACACGGTGTTCTGGTTCTACTCACTTTCCTATACATCCGTTCATATGAGCTTTTCCAGGTTTTTCTGAAATCATCCTGCTTGTCATTTCTTATAGCAACAATAATATTCCATTACAATCATATACCACAGCTTCTTCAGTCATTCCCCCAATTGAAGGACATTCCTTCGATTTCCCATTTCTTAGTTAGCCACCACAAAGAGGTTGCAATAAATTTTTTTTGTACAATTTTACCCCCTTTTCTCTTTTTTACAGCTTCTGCTTTTTCTATGAGGGAGAAAGATTTTTAGACTAGAAAGGGAGTCTAGGTTCAAGGAAGCATAAACAGGGTGGGGTGCACAAGAGGAGGGATTTATAGCAAATTTTTTCTGATAAAGGTCTCATTCTCAACTATATAGAGAATTGAGTCAAATTTGTAAGAATACAAATCATTCTCCAATTGATAAATGGTGCAAGATCTAAACAGGCAGTTTTCAAACAGAGAAAGAAAAGCAATTATTATATATGAAAAAAATGCTCCAAATCACTATTGATTAGAGGACTGCACATTAAAATAACTCTGGATGTACCCACCTCATACCTATCAGATTGGCTAATATGACAACAAAAGAAAATTACAAAAAGTTGGAGGAATGTGATGTGGAAAAATAAGGACACTAATGCATGTTGGTGGAATTGTGAACTGATCCATCCATTCTGGAAATCAATTTGGAACCATGCCCAAAGGGCTATAAAACTGCACATCCCCTTTGACTCAGCAATACCACTACTAGGGTCTGTAGCCCCAAGAGATAGGAAAAAAAGGAAAAGAAGTTATATAACCCAAAAATATTTACAGCAGCACTTTTTGTGGTGGCAAAGAACTGGAAATTGAAGGGATGCTCATCAATTGGGGAATGGCTGAACAAGTTGTAGTAGATGAATGTAATGGAATACTATTGTGCTATAAGACATGATGAGCAGGCAGATTTCAGAAAAACCTGTAAAGACTTACATGAACTGATGCTGAGTGAAGTGAGCAGAACCAAGAGAACATTGTAGACAGTAAAGCAATAATGTACACTGATGAACTATTCTCAGCTATACAATGATCTCAGATAATCTGAAAGACTTCTGATGAAAAATGCTGTCCACCACCAGATAAAGAACTAATGGAGTCTGAATGAAGATTGAAGCATACTTTTTTTTTTTTTTTTTTTTGGTGAGGCAGTTGGGGTTAAGTGATTTGCCCAGGGTCACACAGCTAGTAAATGTCAAGTGTCTGAGGTTGGATTTGAACTCAGGTCTTCCTGAATCCAGGGCTGGTGCTTTATCCACTGCTCCACCTAGCTGCCCCACATTTTTTTTTTTGAAACATATTTTTGAAACTTAATTTTTCTTGGTTTTTATAAATTGCTTGCCTTCTCAATGAGGGTTATATGGGGAGGGAGAGAGGGAGGGAGAGGATTGGAACTCAAAAAATGTTTAAATGAATGTTGTAATTATTTTTACATGTAATTGGAAAATTTTTAGAAAAAGAATGACATGCTTGTATATATACACATACACACACAAATATTACACACACACACACACACATACACACACACTGGAGAATCTGTCAAACTTTTATTTTTTTCTTTCTTTCATTATATTTTTTAAGTAATAAACATTTTTATTTATAGTTTTGAGTTCCAGTTTTTATCCCTCCTTCCCTCTCTCCCCTCCCTCCCTCCTTGGGGCAGTAAGCAATCAGATATGGCTTATACATGTGTGATTATTTTAAATTTTAAATTTTATTTTTAATTTTGTACAAGAAAACTTGAATAAAAGAAAAAAAAGAAAGAAAGTGAAAAATAGCCTGCTTCCGTCTGTGTTCCATCAATATCAGTTCTCTCTTTGGAGGTGGATACTGTGTTTCATCACTAAGTCCTTTGGGACTGTCTTGGATCATTGGTATTGTTTGAGAATGGTTACGTCATTCATAGTTCTTCATCAACAATATTGCTGTCTTCATGCACAACATTCTCTTGGTTCTGCTCACTTCACTATATATTAGTTCATCCCATTCTTTCTAGGCCTTTCTAAAATCATCCTGCTTATCATTTCTTATAGCACAATGATATTCCATTACCACCATATACCCACAGCTTGTTTAGCCATTCCCCCAGTCGATGGGCATTCTTTTGATTTCCATCCTTAGCCACCACAGAAAGAGCTGCTATAAAATATTTTTGTACAAATAGGTCTTTTCTTCTCCTTTTGGGGGATATCTTTGGGATATAAGACCTAGCCCATTGTATTGCTGGATCACAGGCTATGCACTCTTTGGGCATAGTTCCAATTACTCTCCAAAATGATTGGATTTTTTTCACAACTCCTCAGCAGTAGATTCATCCTCTCCAACATCCAAGATTTTCTATTTTTGTTCTATTTGCCACTCTGATAGGTGTGAGGCGATACCTCAGAGCTGTTTTAATTTGCATTTTCTCTGATCAATAGTGATCTAGACAAGCTTGTATATTGAAAGCATAGACAAATGGGATCGTTGAGCCACTGTCACTGATCTTTGGAAAGATCATAGGAGAGGGCAGCTAGGTGGCAGTGGATAGAGCACCGGCCCTGGATTCAGGAGTTCAAAATCCAGCCTCAGACATTTAACACTTACTAGCTGATGTGACCCTGGGCAAGTCACTTAACCCCACTTGTCTCACTAAAAACAAACAAACAAACAAACAAACAAAAAAGAAAGATCATGGGAAAACCGGAGGAGATAGCCCAGGATTGGCAAAGGTAAAGGTTCAGATTGTCCCAAAGGGAAGGGAATAGTAGGGGGCGGAGCTTGCTGTGATTCCTGCCAAAATTCTGTTGTTTATTATTAAAGGGATGGTAAGTGAACATTCAGAAAACCAAGCAGTGGGGCAGCTAGGTGGCCACAGTGGATAGAGCCCCAGTCCTGGATTCAAGAGGACCTGAGCTCAAATCCAGCCTCAGACATTTAACACTTACTAGCTGTGTGACCCTAGGCAAGTCACTTAACCCCAATTGCCCCGCAAACCCCCCCCCCCCCCGAACACCAAGCAGTGATCACTGAGAGCCAGCCAGCATGGCTCCAAGAAGAGGGCATGCCACACTAACCTCATGTCCTTTCTTTGACAGGGTTGCTAGACTGATCATTTAGAATTTATGTACATTTTAACAAAGCATCTAATAAAATCTCTCATGCTCTTCTTTCGGAGAAAATAGAGAAATGTGAATTAGACAAAATTACTGTGAGGTGGTTTTAGAAATAGTTGGATGGCTGGATTCGGAGAGTAGGGTATTTCTAAGTCACGTTGGCAAGAGGCCTCCAGGGGAGCACCTGGGGGATCTCTGCTCAGTCCTGTTGTTATGGGCCTGGTACCTCGTGTGAATGGTCCTGGGTACCCCAGAAGTTTTTTGGTGTTAATCAAAAGAACCTTCTTCTTGAGAAACTAAACCAAAGGACAGACACACCTAACCAGTCTCCCTGACCCCTTGGGGAAATAAGAATAGGTGTGGCTGCTGCTTTTGTGAAGTGAGGAGCAGAGAGATGGCTTGAGAGATCCAGAGCTCACCCAACTTCCCCCAGCCACCCCCAGCGGGGGATGGTCCTCCCCCAATAGGGGAACTTTCCACAGTCAGATGATCTATACTCTATAATATACTCTATAAAAGTATCTGCCTATCTCCTGCTCGAGGAGATAGTTATCTCAGAGCCATGCCTTCTCCCCATGAGAAGTCCAAGGTTTTCTCTCTTGGTTTCCTTTCCCTAGCACCCTAAATAAACTATTATTTTATTCTAATTGGATTTGTGTACAAGAGGGTGTCATTCTTGAAAGAGGAATTCCTAGGACCCCTATCCCAAACCCCCACCTATTTCCCCCATAACACTGTGCCATTTAACCTTTTCTTGAGAGCTGGCTAGCAAGCAGCAACCTGGCCTGCTTACCAAATCCCTAGGTTGGCACAAGGCTAGGAGGCCAGAGCTAGCACTGTATGACACAAGCCAACGATGCCTTAACAAGAAAGAGCTCTGGGACAGAGATGGGAAGTTTGAAAACTAGGGTTCCCAACATGAACCTTCCCTATTGTGAAATAGACCTTCCAAAAGGATTGGAGGTTCTGAGGCTCAGGGCAAGTCAATGCTGGTGGTTTTACCTCAAGAAATGCAAGTGATTCCTCATTGAGATCAGAGTCCTGAGTGAAGGAGGCTGCTGATGTCCTGCTCTCCTCTGTCTTGGGTTACTGGGTTCAGCTCTGGGCACCGCTCTTCAGGAATGGCGTGGACAAGCTCCAGAGTCTCTCAAGGAGGGCAACCTGACTAAGGAAAGGTCTTGAGTTGGTGAGCCATGAGGATTCACGGAAGGAACTGGAGAAGAGAAGTCTAGGCAGTGATGGCTAACCATTTTCAAATCTCTAAGGGCTGACATGATGGAGGCGAGTTAGGCTTGCCCTGTTTGGCTGCTGGGGACAGAAACAGAAATGGGGAGAACCAATAGGTTCCAAGCTCCCTTCTGGCCCTGAAATTCTGTGATCACAAGCGACCACAGCAGATCCAGTAGGCTAGCCCTGAGGACGTGCGCAGAAGCATCGAAGGGCAGGGCAAATGCGTAGGTCAAGGCCCCGGACAGAGCTGGCCACAGGAGGCCAACGGCTGCTTAGAAAACAACATTTACAGATCATACGGTCCAAGGCCCTCACTGTCCAGATGAGGGAACTGAGGCCCCAGAGGGGAGGCCCCCAGAGGCATGGGCTTCTCAGGGACGGTGGCAGCTCTGGGCTGCCAGTTGGTCCTGAAGCCACAGGCTCCCTTCACCCCTCTGGACACAAGGGCACCCAGCAGCTGGAGGAAGGGCTGAGTGGGGGCACCCAGACTCCTGCCCCTCCCCGCCTTCCAGGCTTCAAGGAAACTGGCTTCTGGCCTCAGGTACTTTTTCATGCAAATGACTTCTGCAGAGCAAATTTGCACCTTCCCAGGGTTCCCATAGGCAAATATCACTCACCAGGGGCTTGGCCCCAGGGAGGCCAGGAGGAAGCCCCAAAAGCCACAGGAATCCTGGCCCTTTCCAACTGGAGGCCTGGAGAGAAAGAAAATGGGGGGAGGATTGCTCAGTGAGGGGTGAGGCCTCCAGAAGTCTGGTGGAGAAGAGATGCTCAGAGGACTGACACTGGAAGAGCAGCCCGGCCTGCCCTGGGGGAGGCCCTCTTTGGGGCCTCAGTTTCTTTCTTTCTTTCTTTCTTTCTTTCTTTCTTTCTTTCTTTCTTTCTTTCTTTCTTTCTTTCTTTCTTTCTTTCTTTCTTTCTTTCTTTCTTAGTGAGGCAATTGGGGTTAAGTGACTTGCCCAGGGTCACACAGCTAGTAAGTGTTAAGTGTCAGAGGCCAGATTTGAACTCAGGTACTCCTGAATCCAGGGCCAGTGCCTATCCACTGCGCCAACCCCTAGCTGCAGGGCCTTAATTTCCTCAAGGTGTCAAGTCAGAGGGTGAATGGGAGACCCTCTTATTTTCCCTCCCTTCTACTATCCCTGGGATCCTTTGGTTGTTATGAGAAGGTCACATGTCATAGCCCCTTGTTCATGTTCAGAGGGATCTGGGGCAGGCCCAACAGGCTCAGTAGACCATCCTCTCAATCTTTCCTCCCTCCAATCCCTGCCCACCCCCCTCTCCCAGATTGATGGGGTGGTGGAAAGAGCAACACCCCTGGAGTCAGGAAGGACCAGACTGGGGTCCGAGTGCCATGGCCCAGATCCTCCACCTGATGTAGGAGGCAAAAAAGGGGTTAACAGAAAAACCTAAGACCCAAGCTCTAATTCAGATATTAGCTCTCAAAGGGATTCAGATCCCAGGATGCTAGGTTATCTTACCCATAACGGGAACAGAGGGAGCTAGGCCATGAAGACCTTAAATAAAATGACAGGCTATAGAAATTCTAATGAAAAATGAAGATGTTTTGAAACTAGCTATGGGAACCAGAAAGAGACATGTGCAGAAAAGGCCAAATTTGTCCCCAGATTCACCTTATGACAGGTAAACCCCCCAAACACACCTCCACAGGAAAAGGTACCCGCCTCGGGGTTGGCTTAGGACCCCAGGAACTCCAAATTAGGATAAGCCCTCCCCTGAAACGCCCCTAGGTGGAGATTATTGTAATGATACTGATAATCAGTTTATCCATACTATGAATATAACTGTCTTTCCTTTCCTTATTTGAGAGATACCTTTCCACTTTCCTGGTTCTCTCCTTGTGATCACTCACAGTAGTGCAATAAAACTTGGGAAACTGAGTCACTGAGTCTTGTCATTCTTTTGGGGCCACCCCCGATCAATCTGACCCTAATTCCATCCCATATCCCACCTTCTGGGCTTCCTTCCTCCGTTTCCTCCTCTGTAAAAGGAAGGGGTCAGATGAAATGGACCCTCTCCTGGGCCCTTCAGGCTTGCAACCACATCCTGCCCTTTCTGACCCTAATTCCATCCCACTATCCCACCTTCTGGGCTTCCTTCCTCCGTTTCCTCCTCTGTAAAATGAAGGGTCAGATGAAATGACCTCTCTGGGCCCTTCAGGCTTGACAACCACATCCCAGGCCTTCTTGGGGGTCTGCAGTGACTCCCCCCATTGGCCATCTGTCAAGTCCAAATTTTACTCTGCATTCAAGGACCTCATCAAATCCGGCTCCCCTTTTCCTCAAAGTTGGTCTTCCCATTGAGCAGCCCCTTAGGGTCCCAGCCCAGGTGGCCTCCTGCATGGGTCAGGGCCTGGATCGGAGGCAGTGGCCACTTCTTGGTCAGGGCTGGCTGGGCAGAGAGGGGACGTTCCCACAACAGAGTCTTCCCAGGGCAGAAAGATCAGGTTTCAGCTCCACACATCTGGCTTCCCTAGTGCCCTCCTGCCTTTGCCAGTCCTGGCAAAGGACCACCAGGTCAGGCCGGAGAGGGGCACAGAGGAAGGGGGAGCGACTCTAGAAGGCGACTTTGATCATAAGCCAGCGGGCAGCTGTGGGGCCCTGTGCCAAGCCTGGCTGCCAGGCCTTTGTTGGCCACAGCCACACCTGGGGAAGGTTTAAAGAAAGCAGAAACATCATGACTCTGGGGGATCCACAGGCTTGAAGGTCAGCCAGGCTCTCATCTCCAGGATTATCTCATTTGCTTCCCAGGTTGGAGATCATTGCTTAACTCCATGCTGATAACCGGGACTCCAGGCATTTGAGGGGTGGGAAATTCCTTCCTTGCTCTCCCATTATTTGACAGAGGGGAAACTAAAGCCCACGATTATCAAGGAACCTACCCAAGGCCACGCAGTCAATTTGAACCTTTGAATCCCAATGCAGGGAGCTTCTCCTCTGTTCTCTGAGGGGCATTGCCTCTCGGCAGGCCACAGGGCCCATGGCTTCTGTGAGGCCCATGGCTTCTGCGGGGCCCATGGCTTCTGTCGGGCATCCCGTTTCTATGCTGGTCATTGTGTCTCTGCCATCCATTGGCCTCAGGGCTGCCAAGCTTCTCTCTGCTAACTTACTCTGGGCTCCAGCTTCTCAGATCGATCCACTCTGTTCCCTGCCTCCATCGGCCAAGGTGTGGTGACTAGGAGGTCTCTCCCTGACAAAGGCTCTGGTCTAGATGCTTTGGGAGTCAAAACATTTAACTACAGAGGAAGGGGGAAAGCAATAAGCATTTATTTGCACCTACCATGTGCCAGGCACTGTGCTAAGTGCTTTATAAATATTATCTCATTTTATCTAAAGGCAGAGGGCCTTCTGGCTAAGATTAAGTCTATTTTTTAACTACCTACATCTGGTGCTGATTCGAAGTCCATGCATGGTCCAGACAAATATCTGACTTGGAAAATGCTGATAATTCCTACTTAATTCCCATGAGGATTCTGTGTTCCCCAAACAATCAATCAATCATCAGGCCTTATTGTTACTGTGTGCCAGGCACTGTGTAGGAACCCCATTTGGGGGGACTCCACCAAAAATAGGGTTCTGGGGCTCAGTTGCTAACTGTGCTCTCTCTATCCCCCTTGATTGACATAGAAATGAAGTCCATGATCAGCCCCCCACCCCCACCAACCACCAGCCTCCAGGCGCACATTCCTGCTTCCTTATGTATCGCTGTCAGCTGCAACAATAACAAAAACTCTTGACTTTCCTGTGGTATTGGGTCCAGCCCAAAACCCTGGAGTGTCCCAACATAAAAATGACAACACTCTCTGGAATGTGAGCAGACCTATTATTTCCAAAGTTATTTCCCATCTCCGGGGAGCCGCCTTGAGATAGGCCAGATAGGGAGTCAGGAGCAAGGCTGATGGAGTGTTTTATGCACATCGGCCAGGGCAGCAGGCCCGCGTCAGAGCACACCAACCATCGGGAGCAGAGCCTATTCAAATCTAGGTGTCCCAGCTCCCCCCTCTCCAAATCAGGGCCTCTTTCCATTTAGGATGGAGTCAGGAAGATATGGGTATCTTTGAATCCCTAACCTTGCCCGGCTTGGGTGTTAAAAAGGGCTTGCTGAATTGAATCCCCAGGGCCCCAGTTTTACAGGTGTGTAAACCGAGGCTCAGAGAGATGAGGGTTTTTGCCCGAGGCCACACAAGCAGTAGATTCAGGACAGAGCTGGAGCTGCGTCCCACAGGCTCCAACGGCAAACCTAGGTCAGCGCGGTCAGTAAGGCTTCCTGGATTTCCCTAGTCAGGCCCCCACCCCGGCATTCCCTCTGGGCACGTCTGTATGTGCCAGTTTTCCTCCCCTGCCTCTGGATGTGTGTGTCCACATGTCTGAGCATACATGTCAGAGTGTGTTTCCCCTGTGCAGGTGCTGCCCAAGCCCATTAGGAGGAAGGAACTGGGACTTTGATGTTTCCTGGGCCTGGGGCGGGAGCTTCAAGGGGGAACAGATGTTTCAGATCAAACGGGCTTAAGGACAGGGGAGGACAAAGCGGGCCAGACCTGGGGGAGGAGCAGGGAGGCCCAGGCCCCCCACCTTCTCCTCGTCACAGCCTTCCCGAGCCCTGCCCCTCGGCACCGTGGGGCCCCCAGCCCTGGCTGGCGGCCTCTTCCCCCAGTACCGCCAACTCCCAATGAGAGGCAAGGAAGGGGGGCCTAAACTGCTTCACCCTAAGGAAAAGCCAAACCAGCTGATCACTGGTCGGGGCTGGGGGATAACCGGTAGAGGGGGGTGGAGGAGGAGCAGACCCCGTCTTCTGCTGAGGCCCAAGACTCCCACCCAGGAGCAGGGGATGGCCCAGACCTGGGGACAAGGGCTCAGACTCTAAGCCAGACATAGAGGAGTTAGGCTGGGGAGACGCTGAGCTGGGCTCTAAGGGGTGCTCGCTAGGATTTCAGCAGGCAGAGAGTAAAGCAGGGGCTGGGCCGCATGTTTGGGCCATTTGTCCTTGTGAATCTCCTTCTGCCCTCCCAGACCCAGAGCTCCCTGAGGGCAGGGCATCTCTGGTTCAATAGAGAGGGGTCTGTAAGGTCAGAGGTCAGGGGAGTCAGGAAGGCATGCAGAGATCACATGACTACAAAAATCTAAGGGCAGCTTGGTAGTGCAGTGGATAGCACCCTTGGCCTGGAGTCAAGAAAACCTGAGTACAAATGCAGCCTCAGACAGTGTGTGACCACTTCACCCTGCCTACCTCAGGTTCCTCATCTTTCAAACGAGCTGAAGAAGGAAATGGCAAACCCCTCCAGTATCTCTGCCAAGAAAATCCCAAATCTGGGCACAGAGAGTCAGACACAACTGAGCAACAGCAGAGACCGGGAGTGGGAACAGGGTCGACTTTGGAGTCTGGTTTGAAATGGAGCTCGGACCTGAGCCGTCAACCAGAGTCTCACTTGCCTCATCCGTAACATGGGAACCATTGATCCTTGCACCACTTAGCTCACATCTGAGCTTGTTCTGATGCAGAATGACATCTAATTAGAAGCAGCCAGGATTCCTCCTTTGCCATCCCCAGTCTGGCCAGAGCTGCTCCTGGGGTGGCGGTGGGGGTCAGTTTCCCTCCACATGCGGGCCTTGTCCTACTTCCCACAAGGCCCCAGGGCAGGAGGGCTGGGTGGGAATGAGACAGAGAGGCTGAGGAGAAGCCTGATTCACAGCCCCAAACCCTCAGCCTGCTCTGCAGTTCAGGAATGCGGCTCAGTCTGTCCTGACCGGGCGTCTTGCCCAAGACCAGACCTTCTGGAGTAGATAACCCCAGGGTGACCCAAGAAAGTTGCAGGTGCTGGAATCTGGCCCAGGCAGTGACCCCTTGCAGAATCTGAAAACAACACCCTCCCCTCTCTTAGTCTGGCCACACCCCACACTCCCTGGACTTCCCTCTGAGAAAGGGCCCGGGCCTTCACTGGGGAAACCCTGGGACCAGCAGGAAGTAAGAGGTTCTGCCTGAGCAAATAACAGCTGAGCACCAGGCAGGACAGGGCAGGGCAGGAGGAGCGGCCCAGCCAGCTGTCACCTGGGCTGGAGGTGTGCCAGGCAGCCATGGGGACAAGCACAGGACCAGCCTGAAATCACAGAACTGCAGGGGACAGAAGCATGCTTTCAATGGGCCTCAGGGACACTCACTCATTCATGCATTCAACACGTATTTACCAAACAGAGACCTTCCATCATCTGGAAGAGGGATGGGACCCCACCATGTCCTGCTAACTCTACCAGAAAGGGATAACCACAGTGCTCTGGGAGCCTGGGGTGTCTCCAGTTAGAAGCATCAGAGAGGGCTTCCTGCAGGAGGTGGCACTTGGACAGGGCTTACATTTTCACAGGTGCCGATGGGGAAAAAGGGCACAAGGCAAGTTCAAAAGGCCATTGGGGGGAGGGGGCAGCTAGGTGGTGCAGTGGATAAACACTGGCCTTGGATTCAGGAGGACCTGAGTTCAAATCCAGCCTCAGACACTTGACACTTAACTAGCTGTGTGACCCTGGGCAAGTCACTTAACCCTCATTGCCCTGCCAAAAAACAAAAGGCCATTCGGCATGGCTGCAGATTATAGTGTGAGGAGGGGAGTGAGGTGAGCTAACACTGGGAAGGAGGGGGGCACCACCTAGGAGGTTTCAAAGGGCAGTCTTGGATGGCAATAGAGAGCCACCTAAGAATTTTTAAAAATACATTTTTGTAGGTTTGGGGTTTTTTTTTGCATCACTTCATTTCCCATTAAATCCTTCCCTGTCACCTTCAAGAGAACCATTCCTTATAATAGAGAAGAAGGGCAGCTAGGTGGCACAGTGGATAGAGCACCAGCCCTGGATTCAGGGGACCTGAGTTCAAATCTGGCCTCAGACACTTGACACTTAGGCAAGTCACTTAACCCTTATTGCCCTGCAAATTAATTAATTAATTAATTAATTAATATATATAATAGAGAGAGAAATGGAGGGGGGAAAATCATCAAAGGAAACTAAGGCACAGGAGCCGTACATATGGTCAAAATGATTCAGAGCATAAAGGGTGATACCATAAAAGTTGTAAAAAAATTTTTTATTTTTTAAAGAAGTTTACCTCTCAGATCTATGGAGGAGAAATTTATGACCAAGAACAAGAGATAGAGGAATAGTATAAAAATGCAAAATGGTTGACCGTTTGATTACATTAAAATGTAAAAAGGGAGTTTGGTACAAACAGAAGCAAACGTCTGCCAAAATTAGAAGGGAAGCAGAAAGCTGAGAAACAATTTTTAGTTAGTATTTCTGATAAAGGCCTCATTTCTAAAATATATAGGGAACTAAATCAAATTTATAAGATTGCAAATCATTCCCCAATTGAGAAATGGTCAAAAGATATGAACAGGCAGTTTTCAGATGAAGAAATGAAAAGCTGTCTATTGCCATATGAAAAAATGCTCTAAATCACTATTGATTAGAGAAATGCAAATGAAAACAACTCTGGGGTACCACCTCACACCTATCAGATTGGCTAATGTGACAAAAAAGGATGTTGGAGAATAAATAAATAAACAATAAATGTTGGAGAAGCTGTGGAAAAATTGGAACACCAATGCATCATTGGTGGAGTTGTAAACTGATCCAACCATTCTGGAGAGCAACTTGGAACTGTGCCCAAAGGACTATAAAACTGTACATCCCCTTTGACCCAGCAATATCACTACTAGGTCTATATCCCAAAGAGATCATAAAAAGGGAAAAGGACTTCCTGGCAAGCAGTAGGTGCTTAATAAATGTTTATTGGGTTGGATTCAATACAGAAACACCTTCCCTAGATTTCAGAAGAACCAGCCTTGCAGCAGCCATCAATGTAGATGTGGCCACAGTTGCTTTCTATCAGGGCCATGCTATGAAGAATAACATCCCTTCTTGTTGTGGTTGTTTGCCCTTCGTTCTCCAAGAGGACCATGACATCAAGGTGTCATGACTTGCACTGAATTGGATTGAAGTGAGGCAGGGCTGTGCAAGGTCACCAACCTCACTCTCTCCTCCAGAGCCATCTGGGTCCAGTGGCAAGATATTGATCAGGAAAATTGAAGATGGCCCCAGATTGAGGGAATCAGGGTTAAGTGACTTGCCCAGGGTCACATGGCTAGTCAGTGTTGAGTGTTTAAGGCCAGATTTGAACTCATGTCCTCCTGATTCCAGGGCCAGTGCTCCATCCACTGCACCACCTAGCTGCCCCTAACATCCCTTGTAAAAAGAGACCAGGCACCTCTAAAGTAGCTTGCTAGCTCAGTGGATAGAGCACCAGACCTGGAGTTAGGAAGACATTCTCATGAATTCAAATCTAGCCTGAGACACTTACTAGCTAGCTATGTGACCCTGAGTAAGTCACTTGATCCTGTTTGCCTCAGTTTCCTCATCTGTAAAATGAGTGGGAGAATGAGATGGCAAACTGCTCCGGGATCTTTGCCAAGAAAACCCCAAATTGGGGAATGGGCAGTCAGACACAACTGGAACAACTGAATGGAAACAGAACAAAACAAAATGCACCTAGGCAGGCAGGTAGTGAGAAGGCTGGGTCCTGGCCACCAGGGAGGAAAAGCTCTTAGCAAAATAGAGGTCATAGACATTGGGGGACTTCCCTTCTCTAGGGATCTCAGGGACCACCCCAGGGCTATAATCTCCTTGAGGGCAAGGACTGTCTTTCTTTTTATTAATTATTGTGTTACTTCCTGGCAAGCAGTAGGTGCTTAATAAATGTTTATTGGGTTGGATTCAATTATGATCTCCTTGAGGGCAGGGATTAGGCCACTTTCCCTTTTGTTTCTCTCAGTACCAAGAACAGCTCCTGGAGCACGGCAAACACAATAAAGAAAACCTAACCCAGTCTAGGGAGGTCAGTTACCTCAGTTAGCTGCCCGTTGCTGCACTCCCACTTGCAGTTTTTATCCCCAGGGAACACTCAGTCTGGTACAAAGATAAGGCCCACCCAGCCAACACGACTCAGTTGCCTCCTCTGTAAAATGAAGCTGTTAGATTTGGTGGCCTCTGCAGTCTTGATGCTTTTGTAGATGGGAATACTAAAGCTCGAATGTTTGCCCAGACTCATGCAGCCAGGGAGTGTCAGGCAGAATCTGAATATGGGCCTTCCTGACCTCAAGGCCAGTGCCTTACCCACTATACCACACTGCCCCTTCTGTACAAGGCAGGAGGTGCTACATGACTGAGTGGCCTGGACAGGGAGGGTTTGGTGTGACAGGGTTCATGAGGGAACCGAAGTGAAATCTGGTTGGAATGCTCCTTGGAGAAGATTCTGGGGCTGGGCTTTGGAGGATGGTGGATTCACGCAGAGGGAGGAAGGCAGCCCTGGCATGGATGACTACGGGGCGTGTATGAGAAGCTAGGAAGTGTTCCATTGGCTGGAGATGGGCAAAGTCGGGAAGAGAGCGGAGAGAGGAACTGTGCCTGGGTGTGGGGAGATGGTCAGTGTGAAGAGCCAAGAGCTCAGGTGTCACTGGGATCCAGTCTCCCTGCTGATTTGCAGCCTGGTGCTGCAGGTGGGGGTAGCGCCAATGGATTGCAAGGCATCGATGTCCAATTCAAAGGTTATCTCAGGGGACCATGGCAGAGGAGCCCATGCCATCAGCGACATCTGCTTCTCCTTCTCCATAGCACCCCAGTCATACACACGGATGTCCTCTGGACTGTGTTGTAATAACAGTTCCCCAGGGTCAGGGTTGTGGGCAGCAGAAGGTGAGTGAGAGGTCCTTGACTGGCTCAGGAGCCATTTCTGCCCCAGGCACACGGCTCCCTGCCAACTCCTTGTTCTCCCCAGCCTGGGCCTGACACCAAAAGTGAGCCCACCTGAGTGGAGGGCCAGCTGAGGAAGAAACAGGTTTGGTCAGCTCTGGGCATGGCTAAGAAACACAAGCCACTTTTCTTCTCTTGATTAAAAAAAAAAAAGCCTGAAAAAACCATGCCTCATGTCCCAGAAACCCCGGGAGGTGAATTCCAACACCCAATTCCCGAGGTCCGGGCCTCTGGAGGAATCTAATACCAGCCCATCCATGGGCAGTGCCAGGCTGCAGCAGCCCTGGCTGTGGTCTGAGCAGGCTTTAAGACATGCCCAAGACCATTGAGCAGGACAGGAGAGAGTCCCGCCCTTCTGCCGCCCCCCAAATCCCGATGAGACCAGAGGGAGCCTCATCAAACAGTGAAGAGGGCTGGCGTCAGAGTCAAGTGAGCCGTGAACTTGGAACTTGCCAAGACAAACACGCACACACAGCCATGTCACTGTCGGGCCTTTCATTTATTTGTCCGTCTGTCTGTCCATCGGTCCGTCCATCGGTCCGTCCATTCATCCGCTCATTGAATGCTTCTCTCTTTTAGCCCCGGAGAATCCACTTGGCACGCATTTAGTGAGCGCCTGCGGAACACAGCTCAGGTCCTGCCCTCAGGGAGCTCCCAGTCTAGGGAGACATAGCCGGGTAGCTTTATAAAAGACATTAGGCTTTAGGTTTAAAATTAGGGCATTAGGTTTGAAGTCAGAAGACCTGTGTAATCCCTTGTGCACATGTTTTCTCGGCTTCAATTTCCTCGTCTGTAAAACGGTAGGGGGATGTTGGGTCAGGTGATCGCTAGGGTTCCAAACCTAGAGGATCTCCTGACTCCATGGGGCTTTGTGGGTACGGGAATGACAAGGAGGTTGGCCTGGCGTGGAGGGGAGGGCACCCTCGCCCGCAGCGGGTAAAAACCAGAGCGAGAGGCTTTGGGACGATGGGGAGCCATCTCGGCTTCCTGAGCAGAAGGGGGACATCGGGAGGTGGGAAGGTCCTCCGCTGGGCTTTGGATCATCGCAAGAGGGAGTGTCCGGCCGAGGCCCGGGCTCCCTGCTCCCTTTGTTTACCGGGTCAGAGGGGAAGGATGGGGCCCAAGCTTAGAACCCTCCCCAAGTTCTCTTTGTCAATGTCAGTAAAGGCTTCCCATTTCCCGGAACAGAGGCTCATAAAGCAGCAAAATAACGACCAGGTCAGGGTTTCTCTGATAGCAAACAGCCCCGCGGAGGGGGCGGCGATGAGTAAGTTCCCGAGAATGAGAAGCAGGCGGAGCAAACTTCCGCTGATTGGCCTCCAGGGACCAGCTTGTTTTCATCCCTTCTCCCGGAGCCAACGCGGGCCAGCATTGTTTTGGACCCCGCTGGGAGTTTGCAGATCGTGTCTGATGGGAAACCTGGGCCTCTTTCCTCTCTCCTATTAGTCGTACAAATGTTCACTGTCCCACCTTCATCCTCTGTCCTGGGCACCAGGGCTTCAGTGAGTTTGTGCTCAGCCAGTTCCCCTTCCCCCATAAAGAGATTCTATGTGTGGTCAGGCCCCTCCCTGGAGCTCTCTGGGCTAAAGGAGATGTCTGAAAATGTCAGGGGCTTCCTCAAGGGGAGGTGTTCAAGCAGAGACCAGATGAGCCCTCCTCCTGCATTGGGGAGCAGATGGAGTTAGATGAAGCCTCTCAAACCTCTGGTTTGTGCTACCTCAAGCCCTGAAACTACCTTATGGAGCTATTTGTCCCTCTGGATACTATCCCAGAATCTCTGAGCTGGAAGTGATAACACAGGGTATCTAGCCCAAACTTTACCCGAACAAGAATCCCTTTTAAAACATGCCTGGCAAGTGGTCATCCAGAAGGCACTTACTCCCTCCCAAGATGGCTTGTTCTGTTTTGGAAGCTCTGAGTCGAGTTTACTCTCTAATTAGACTGTGAATTCCTAGAGAACAGGGAGCTCTGAGCCCCCAGCCCCAGATTGCACTCTGACAAAATACCAATTTTCTCTCTCTCTCTCTCTCTCTCTCTCTCTCTCTCTCTCTCTCTCTCTCTCAGGCATTACTTAATCACCTCTATGTTGCATTCGAATAACCAACACACACAGTTTAGCAATACAAATACTTGTAACCTGAGTCCCAAAGTCCATTGGTATGGGACTCTCTCCCCATTAGTGGAGATCAATGGCCTAGGCCTGCTGTGGGGGAGGTTGGAATTGGCAAGACTTCACAGCTCCAAGACAACTCTCTCCACTCCTCTTTCCTAATCTTGATGACTCTGTACTACCCCTCACTCAAGACCAGAGTATTGATCTCCACCTTGAGGAGAGAGTCCATATGAATGGGCTTTGGACTGCAGTTACATTCTTTTAATTACAATTGCTAACATAAGACACAAAGCAAACCTTTAAACATAAAACAGATAAACAGGTTTTCAAGAAACAAAACCAAACCTCCACCTCTGCCCCTCATCCCCAAGGAAACAGGCTCACATCCTCTCAATAGAGAGGGGCAGGGAGGGAGGGAGAGGGAATTGAGCATTCACCATCTTCTGTGTGGAGATAAAGTGGATTTCACCAACACAGTTTCTTCCCACACCACCTTGGTCCCCGAATCCAGTGATGGTGATCTTCTGGCTGTGGTCCTTCTCCTTTCATGGTGTTCCCTTTATCTTTCCTTCTTATTTTCTTTGTCCTTCCCACAAATCAAAAGGCTAGGACAGGGTAAGCCTATTGGTCAAAGTCAGGGTAAAATTCCCCCTGGCAGGGGCCGAGGAGGACGTTGGGATCTCTGCATACCAGGTATCCATCTCTGGCATCCTGATCTCTGTGGTGCTGCCAAAGTATGCTCTAAAAGTGGCCCATGACTGCATTGGGTTTTTTGTCTTCCATATCACACTGTTGACTAATGTTGACCTTGAAGTTGAACTGCAGACCCGTGCAGTGCCTGGCACATAGTAGGAGCTTGATAAGTGTTTACTGATTGATTGATTAGAGCTTCCAGGTTTCTGCTTCTGTCAAGACAGATATTCCTGATTCATAGAGGCGAAGAGGACAAAGTGAGTCCATACACAGCTCTATCATCCTAGCAGGGAACTCAGCTGCTATTGGCTGGGTGTGTTCTGACACAAAGGTAGCCTCAAGTATGGGAGCCATCTTGAAAGAGGTCTCCCACAGATAGGAGAATTATATCAGACCAAAGCAAATGAATTAGGTCTGTTGATGAGCTCAGTCATAAATTAAGCAGTAACCAATCATGGTTAACTAAATAATGTACCACACTGTACCTAATGTCAGCAGGCTGCTGGGTTGTAGGATCAGTCAGACATTGATTCAACCAAGGGAGGTGTGTGTGTGTGTGTGTGTGTGTGTGTGTGTGTAGAGACAGAGACACACACACACAGAGAGAGAGAGAGAGAGAGAGAGAGAGAGAGAGAGAGAGAGAGAGAGAGAGAGCATTGTCAAGGCACTGACTCTGGGGAAAGGCATTCTGGGGTAGAAGTTGGGAGCAGCTGCTGATTCAGCAAGTTAATGCAGTCATGGTGGTCTTGAAGTGTCCTTGGCTCCCTTCACTGGGCTTAAGCTCTCCATGGTTCTGAGTGACCTCCCCTCCATGAGGTATGAAGGTAAAAAATGTGTTTTGCTTCCCTGAGGACAGTAAGCACTAGAATGTCACTAAACTGATCTGTCCAGAAGTGAAGCAGCACTGAGAGAATCTGACCCTCACCAGGGAAACTGAAGAGCCACAAGGTGCTTGAGCTCAGGTTCAGCTGCATCTCCAAAACACCTGCCCCAGGAGGGTGCCCACAACGAAGCTTCTCCCTCTTACATGGGAGTTTTGTCTTGAGCTTTGATCTAAAAACATCACTAATGATGATGACGACAACAATAATACTGGAATGTTTGTAGCTCTTTGAAGTTTTCAAAAGTGCAAACCCATATGGTCTCATGTGAGCCTCAGATCTCCTCTGTCATTATTGTCCCCATTTTGTAGCTGTGGCCCTAAGAGGCAGAAAAAGGGAAGTTACTCGTCCAAGGTCTCACTTGCCTTTTTGAAGTACCAGGGTCGAGATTTGAAGCTAGATTTCTCCAGGCTCCAGGCCTGGTGCCATCGACTCCTGCTGCCTCTCTCTGATGCCCCCCTTCTAGAAATTTGTTTTTAGCAATATTGCATTCAGTTGTTTTATCACACATTCAACTTTGGGGGGGGTTTAAATAAAATTATTTGGAGTGAAACTTTCTAAGTTTCTTGACATGGAGGGCCCCCACAATCTGGCCTCACTGTGCCTTTCTCACCATGTCACAGTGAGGGTCAAGAAGACCTGGAGCTGGGCAGCTAGGTGGCGCAGTGGATAGAGCACCAGCCCTGGAGTCAGGAGTACCTGAGTTCAAATCCAGCCTCAGACACTTAACACTTACTATCTGTGTGACCCTGGGCAAGTCACTTAACCCCAATTGCCTCACTAAAAAAAAAGAGACCTGGAGCCAAAGTCTGGCTCTGAAAATTATTGCTGTGTGTCCTTGGCAAACTCCCACCCTTCTCTGGTCTTTAGTTTTTTCATGTTAAAAAAACCCATGAATTGATCCAACTAGATTGTCTCTAATAAAGTACCAGGCTTCATAACTGTGTGACCTGCCCCCTCCGGCCAAGCTGGTCTACTTACCCTCTTATCTTTGTTTGCTCGACTCTGTGCCTTTGCTTGTGCTGTCCCCAGTTCTTCCTCCCTCTCTTCTGTTGAATCCCTCCCCATTCTTTTTTAGTTTAGTTTAGTTTTGGTTTTTTGTGTTTGTTTTTTTTTGGTGAGGCAATTGGGGTTAAGTGACTTGCCCAGGGTCAATGTTCTGAGGCCGGATTTGAACTCAGGTTACTGGTACTCCTGACTCCAGGGTCAGTGCTTTATCCACTACGCCACCTAACTTTGCCCCCCCCCATCCTTTTTAAAGCCCAATGCAAATGTTTCCTCCTCCAGGAAGCCTCCTCTGGACTCCCAAATTCCTAGAGATCTTCCTCCTCAGGCCTCATACAACTCATTGTTGATCCGCTCTGGGATGCTTACCCCACCCAGAATATTGTGTGGTAGAGTTAACTGTTTGTGTCTTATCTGCCACCAATTGATTATTCCATCAAGCATTTGCTATTACTATATGCCAAGGACTGCTAAGTGCTGACCCCTATTAGGCTATAAACTCCTTAAGAGCAGGAACTGTGCCCTGTCTAAGCATCGCAGGATCTATCACAGGGTTCTACATACAATAAGTGCCTGGTAAATGTTGGCTGAATGAAACGCAGTTGAACCAGAAGACTCCAATCATTGAGCCCCACTGCTCAGCTGGTGGCTAGACCAAGCCAAGGACCCACTGGGGAAAGAGCAGCTCCGGGAGGACTGGACCAGCATAGCCAGTGTTCAAAAGTGCCCAAAAGAAGGAGTTCAGGTCGTCACTGACCCTCGGCAGCTCCACTCTTTGGCATCACTTATTAAGAAAGGTTTAAGATTTGATCTCCCCTGGCCCCTGTGGGGGACTTGGAGGGTGGGAGAAAGGAAGGAGGATGTTGTTGTGAATCTAGGGAGAGGGGGCAGGAAGGGAGAGAAAATCACGAGGAAAACTGATGGAAGGTCACTGTGGGCTGATCATCTGTGATCCACCTAGCTCTTCTCAGAAATATGATGATCCAAGACAATTCCAACAATTCTCTACATCCAGAGAAAGAACTATGGCATCTGAATGAAGATGGAAGCAGACTAATTTCACTTTTTGTTTTTGTTTTTTTCTTTTTCATGGCTTTTCCCTTTTGTTCTGATTCTTCTTTCACATGACTAATGTGGAAATGTATTTAGCATGATTGTACTGTATGACCTATATCAGATTGCCTGCTGTCTTAGGGAGGGAGAAAAATCAGAAACTCAGAATCTTACAGAAATGGATATTGAACACTATCTTTACATGCAATTTGAAAAAAATCAAATACTATTAAGAGAAAAAAGAAAAGAAATTAATGGAAGGAGGCAGTGTGGTAGAGTGGGCAGCCCACAGGCTCTGGAGTCAGGACACTTAGGGATCACATTCCAGTTCTGCCCCTCTGTGACCATGGGCAAGTCTCTTCCCTTCTCTGGGCCTCAGTTTCCTCTTATGCAAAAAGAGCAGAGTGGATTAGATGGTGTCTAGGGTTCCTTCTGGTTCTAAATTCTACGTACGTATTATGAAAGACAGGGAAAGCTGACCTAAGCCTGGGGAGAGTGAATTAGCTATACCAGACCTGCAGTGGCCCCAGCCTGGCCCCCTGTGATGCAGTTCAGTTCTCTGTGGCACCCCGTTTCAAACCTCATGCTTAACATTGCCTGTTCTGTCCGGGACTCACACACACCCTCAGACAAGCCTGACCTGAGATGCAGCCCAGCCGACTTTTCCATCACAAATTTATCCCATTGCTTAGTGCTTCGTGCCATGCAGTAGGTACTTATTATAGTAGATGCTTATTTACTGACTCACTGAGATTCTCCTGTACTACAAAGTTGTCCCCCTATCACCAGGGAAGGTAACCAGGGCAGGCACTTGTGACCTGAGCTGGAGAGGACGCACTGCTCTCCTGGCTTCCTCCCTACGGATCTGTGTGCTCTGGGAAAAGACACAGACATAACTGGGAGTCGCTAGCCCCATTCAGCCTGAAGTTGGCCTGAAGGCTAATCTGGGACTGAACCTCGCTCTAAAACAGTTAAAGATGAAAGTGGGTAGCGTCCTTGTGGCCGGTCTGATCATCCCTAGGAGTAGTCACTGCTCTCCCACCTCCCTAAATATCCCAGCTCGATACTGCCCCTGCAGGGAGTGGGGCTCAGCTCTTGGCACCTCCCTAGAAGCTTTCCCTAGCCATGGTGCTGACATGCGCCCTGGGCCTAGTCAACAGCACAGGCCTAACCATCCATGGGATGGGACAGGCTGGCCCGAGGTCTCTTCCCAGACAAGTCCTTTGTCTAGGGAGGTCCTCTCCTGGCTAAGCCTCCAGGTGCAGCATCCCCCACTAACAAAATGCAGCTAGTCAGGGTTTATTTTGTGTAACTACCTCTCCCCCCATCCCAAGATCCCCTCCTGTTTCTGAAGGGGTGGGGTGTGGAACACTGAATCTGGGCAGTCCCCAGTGGGTAAAATTTTGTACATGAGGAATTTTCATAGGATTTTAAGTTGGAAATGCCCTTAGGGATTACCTGGTGCTATCCCCATAACTATGTTCCTCAGAGAAGGAAATGGGAAAGAAATGATAGAAAATTCCCTATGTTCTGTGCCCTGTAATATCTCGGCTGGAGGACTATGCTAAGTTCCAGTCACCATATTTTTTGGAGACGCACTGTCAGATTGATTTAGGTTGACCAAGATGGTGAGGGTCCTGATGATTGAGACATAGGAAGGAATGAGAGGGTGTTTGACCTGAAGAAGACCGAGGAGAGAGAGGTCTCTTCAAGTCTCTGTCAAGAGCCAAGAGAGATCTCTTCAAGTCTGTCATGGAAAGGAGGGGTTAGACTCACTCTTTTTGGCCCTGTGGACAGAACTGGGAGCATCGAGGAGAAATTGAATAAACACAAGGAACTTCTTTCTTTCTTTCTTTCTTTCTTTCTTTCTTTCTTTCTTTCTTTCTTTCTTTCTTTCTTTCTTTCTTTCTTTCTTTCTTTCTTCCTTCCTTCCTTCCTTCCTTCCTTCCTTCCTTCCTTCCTTCCTTCCTTCCTTCTTTCTTTCTTTCCTTCCTTCCTTCTTTCTTTCTTTCTGCAGGGCAATAAGGGTTAAGTGACTTGCCTAGGGTCACACAGCTAGTAAGTGTCGTGTCTGAGGCTGGATTTGTTTTTTTTTTTTTATGAGATATTTTATTTTTTCTGTTACATGTAAAGATAGTTCTCAACTTTTGTTTATACATGCTTTACAATTTCAGATTTTTCTCCCTCCCTCCCCTCCCTCCCCCCTCCCCTAGACAGCAGGTAATCTGATATAGGTTATATCTATATATCTCTATACATATACATATAGATAAAATGTATATACACACACATATATATACACATAATAACATTAATCCTATTTCTGCATTAATCCTGTTACAAGAGAAAGAATCAGAGCAGTGATGCAAAACCTCAAAATAGAAAAAAAAAAACAACAGCACCCAAAACAAAAGAAATAATATGGTTCAATCAGCATCTATACTCCACAGTTCTTTCTTTCTTTTTTTTTTTTTCTTGGATTTGGAGATCCTCTTCTATCATGAGTTCCCTGGAACTCTTCTGTACCATTGCATTGGTGAGAAGAATATAGTCCATCACAGTAGGTCAACACTCAATGTTGATGATACTGTGTACAATGTTCTTCTGGTTCTGCTCATCTCACTCATCATCAGCTCACGTAAGACCCTCCAGGTTTCTCTGAACTCTTCCTGCTCATCATTTCGTACAGCACAATAGTATTCCATTGTATTCATATACCACAACTTGTCCAGCCATTCCCCAATTGATGGGCACCCCCTCAACTTCCAATTCCTTGCTACCACGTAAAGAGCAGCTATAAATATTTTTGTACATGTGGGTCCCTTTCCCCCTTCCATGATTTCTTTGGGCAAAAGACCTAAAAGTGGGATTGCTGGGTCAAAGGGTATGCACAGCTTTATCGCCCTTTGGGCATAATTCCAAATTGCTCTCCAGAATGGTTGGATCAGCTCACAGCTCCACCAACAATGCATTAGTGTTCCAATTTTCCCACAGCCTCTCCAACATTTATTATCTTCCTTTTTTGTCATTTTAGCCAATCTGATAGGTGTCAGGTGGTACCTCAGAGTTGTTTTAATTTGCATCTCTCTAATCATTAGAGATTTAGAGCATTTTTTCATATGGGAATAGATAGCTTTGGTTTCTTCATCAGAAAACTGCCTGTTCATATCCTTTGACCATTTCTCAATTGGGGAATGACTTGGATTCTTATAAATTTGATTTAATTCCCTATATATTTTAGAGATGAGGCCTTTATCAGAAGCACTGGCCTCAAAAATTGTTTCCCAGCTTTCTGCCTCCCTTCCAATTTTGGATGCATTGCTTCTGTTTGTACAAAAATTTTTTAATTTAATATAATCAAAATCATCCACTTTGCATTTTATAATATACTCTATCTCATGTTTGGTCAAAAACTGTTCTCCTTTCCAAAGATCTGATAGGTACACTATTCCTTTCTCTCCTAATTTACCTATGGTATCACCTCTTATGTCTAAATCATGTATCCATTTTGACCTTATTTTAGTATAAGGTGTCAGATGTTGGTCTAAGCCTAATTTCTGCCATACTATCTTCCAGTTTTCCCAGCAGTTTTTGTCAAATACTGAGTTCCTATCCCAGAAGCTGGAGTCTTTGGGTTTATCAAACACTACATTACTAGTGTCATTTACTACTGCATTTCCTGAGCCTAGCCTATTCCATTGATCTACCACTCTATTTTTTAGCCAGTACCAGATAGTTTTGATGACTGCCGCTTTATAGTAAAGCTCCAGGTTTGGTACCGCTAACCCACCTTCCTGTGAATTTTTTTTCATTATTTCCCTGGATATTCTTGATTTTTTGTTTTTCCAGATGAATTTTGTTATTATTTTTTCTAGCTGTATAAAATAATTTTTAGGTAGCCTGATTGGTATGGCACTGAATAAGTAAATTAATTTAGGCAGTATTGTCATTTTTACTATATTAGCTCTGCCTATCCATGAGCAATTGATATCTTTCCAATTATTTAGATCTGATTTGATTTGTGTGAAGAGTGTTTGGTAGTTGTGTTCATAGAGTTCCTGGGTTTGTCTTGGCAAGTAGACTCCCAAGTATTTTATATTACCTACTGTTACTTTAAATGGAATTTCTCTTTCTATCTATTGCTGCTGGACTTTGTTGGTCATGTATAGAAATGCTGATGATTTATGTGGATTTATTTTATATCCTGCTACTTTGCTAAAGTTGTTAATTGTTTCAAGTTGAGGCTGGATTTGAACTCAGGCCCTCCTGAATCCAGGGCCAGTGCTTTATCCACTGTGCCATCTAGCTGCCCCAAGGAACTTCTTTCTAACACTTATCTCAAGGTAGAATGACCTGGCTCATCAGATAGTGGCTTCCCCTTCACCAGAGGCAGCATTTGAGTGAAAGGGAGATGACCATTTTCTAGGATAACGAGTGGCTTCCTGTGTAGAGAAGGGTTGGGCCTGGGACGTACCTTTGAGCTCAACCCTTCTGTTATTCCCTGACAGCAGGTGAGGAACAGAGCCAACAGTAGACATCAACTCTCCTGACTCTGTATTCAGTGAATTCTCTTTCCATTGCTCTCATAATAGGTATCCAAGAAAAACAATGGAATTCAATGGAAATAGGACAAACATCCCTCCTGACATCATTCTCACACTCTCACTTTGCTTGGCCAGTCCTGTTCTTAAAAGCAAATTCCTTCCCAGCCTATGGTTAATCCATGGGTTAAATGATCCCTCAAAAGGAGCCTGACCCAATGTCCCACTTCCTACCCCCACACATTTGAATTACACTGTGCCCTCTGCCTGAGATGCTTTTATTCCTCATGTCTCTCAGAATCTCTAATTCAGCTCAAGTGCTATCTCCTGCACCAGGCCCACCCCCCAAATACCTCTAGAATGATCTGACATAGAACGATGATGGTGGTGATGACAATAGCTAAAACGTATATGCTGCTTACTACGTACTAAGTGCCTTATACATATTATCCTATTTGATCTTCACAAGACCTCTAGGAGGTAGGTGCTATTACTACCCCCATTTTAAGGTTAAGAAAACTGAGGCAGACGGAGCTAAAGTGACTTGCCCAGGGTCACACAGCTAGTAAGTGTCTGAGGCAGGATTTGAACTCAGCTCTTCTTCAGTCCATGCCAGGCCATATCATCAATGAGCTTCCAGCAGAAAGGGAGAATCCCCTGAGCTCTGCTACTGACTTATTCTATGTGTTTGAGTAAGTCTCTGTTCTTCTCTGGGCCTCAGTTTTCTTCTCTGCAGGATGGGCAGAATCTCCTTTTCCCTGCATCCCTTCTAGGGTTTTGCTGGCTGCAGAGATGTGAGGAGGGGTGGCCTCAACTCACAGCAGGAGTCTGATTTGATGAAGTTGGGAACACACCAGGACTTTCCCAATAGTTGAAGGAATCTCTGCCAGATTTCTGGGTCCAGGGCCAGGAACTGAGCCAGGTCAGCCTGGCCCCAGGCTGCCTCCCCTTCTGGCCACTCCCCACCCGGTGAGATCATGGTGCATGTTGGGCTTGGAAGCTCAGCTGGCCGCCACCACTGCCCGTGACTCACTCTCAGTGCGGCCCCAAAGAGCGAGGCCTCCTGGGACAGGGGCCAAGAACAGCCCCCATCCTCAGTCCAAACCCAACTGTGGTTCTGGCCATGGAAGGCCCCCAGGCAATGTCTGTCTGGGGAAGCCCTTGTGGTGGGGGATTCCCCTGAGCAGTGCTGTTGTCAGAGCAGCTCTGTGCTCCCCTCTCTTGTGCTGCAAGACTGGGGCAGCCCAGGGGGAAGGGCTTGGCCAAGGTCAGCCAGAGAGGACGTGGCAGGCCCAGGATTCAAACCCAGATCTTTGGGTGTCCTCCTCAGTGCTCCTCCCCCCACACTGCACTGCCTCCAACTGTACCACCCATCCATGTAGCTGCTTCCTTCTATTCCGTGAGGGCAGCATAGCTTAGAGAAAAGGGACCTGGGCCCCAATCCGAAGGCTCTCTGACATGTCACAAAATCTGAGTTTAGGAGGCTCTCAGAAGCAGCTGGTCTGAGCAGGAGTCCTCACTCTAGAAATCAGCCAGATGGGCATCCAGATTCTGCTCGCAGACCTCCAGGGACAGGGAGCTCATTACCTGTCAGGGCAGCCCATGCCACTTTTGGACAGCTGTCATCATTAGGAAGTTATCCCTGATACCAAACCTTTATCTCCCCATGGCTGCTTCCCCCAGTGCTCCTTGGGAGCTACACAGAGGAAATAGAATCCTTCTGGCTACAGGACTTATTTCTGACAGGATCCTGAGCAAATCACTGAGTATATTAATCATCTGTAATAATATTTCGCCATCTCCCTCTTTGTATTAACAGTTCTAAGTACAATACCTGCAATACAGTAAGTGCTTAAAAAATACCTATTGACTGACTGGTGCATAAAAGGAAAGGTATTTTATTAATCTTAAAGCCCAGAGAACAGGAAGCTTATCGACATCAGCCTATGAGTAATGGTAGGGGGGGACACCTGAAACACTGCAAAGCCTAATCATTCATTCATTCTCTTTCTTTCTTTCTTTCTTTCTTTCTTTCTTTCTTTCTTTCTTTCTTTCTTTCTTTCTTTCTTTCTTTCTTTCTTTCTTTCTTTCTTTCTTTCTTTCTTCCTTCCTTCCTTTCTTCCTTCCTTCCTTTCTTTCTGCCACTTGGCACAAATTCTGTGAACAATTGCTGTCTGCAGGGCCCAGTTCAGGGCACTGACAGGGAGGTATAGATGGATAAACCTCTCAGGCCACTGCTGTGCAAGGGAGAATAGGACTGGTGCCTTCAGAGAAGTGCCAACAGGGCAGTATGGGAGGACTTTAAGGAGGTCACCTTTGAGCCAAGTCTCAAAGGTTAAATCTCAACAATCTTTCCCTGTTTAATTGGGAGTTTGGAGTTGTTTGCTACTCATTCCATCAATCTGGGGTGCAGAAGAAAGCACCTTGGGGCTGGGAGTAGGAGGACGTAGCTCTACAATGGGACCTCCAGAAAGGCCTTTCCCAACTCTGGACTTAGTTTTCCCATCTGTAAAATGCGAAGATTCTAAATCATACTTACCCCCAGGCTCTGATTCTGCACTTCCTTCTATGTTGTTATTACTGGGGGGAGGGGGGTGATAGAGAGAGAAAGTAGCATATTCTGCCCCTCCATTGTTCTCCACAGTCTAGCCTTCCCAACCCCAGCCCTGACAGCAGGGGTGCCTTACTTAGCCTTCCCTATATGCAAGACTATTTATGGGACACATGCTTTCAAGGGAAATCCCATCTGGGTCAACAAGACCCCAGGGAGCTCTTCTATCTGGGCATCTTTGGGGCAGAGAGCCACTCTGCCCTCTGAGGGCACCGGGGACTGACGGCTTGGCTGGGCCAGGCTGCTGGGGTCTAAGTGGATGAGACCATTGGGAAGCTACAGATGACACTGAATTGGCAAAGGGAAGAGACATCCTGAGAGGAGGAGCCTCAGGGCCCACCCTCAGGGAGCTCTCAGTCTGGAGGAAAGGAGACTGGCACCAGGGGCAGGACAGGCTTCAACTCAGGGTTCAGCCCAGAACTCAGGCCACGGGGCTGGGCAGCCTCCAAGACCTTGAAAAGTCAGAGAGGGAAGAGATCAGCATAGAAGAGTGAGGGCAGGCTTTGTGAAGGAGGAGCAGGGGTGGGGAGAGGAAAGAGGAAAGACGAGGAGGGGAGAAGAGGAGGAAAAGGAGGAAGAAGAGAAAGAGGAGAAGGAGGAGAAAGAAGAGGGAGGAGGTTGTGGTTGTAGTTCTTTGTCCTTTATTCCTGAAAAGGACCGTGACATCGGGGTGATGTCATGACTCACACTGAATTGGATGTAAGGGAGGCAGGGCTGTGCAAGGTCACCGACCTCGCTCTCTCCTCCAGAACCATCTGATTCCAGTGGCAGGATCTACATCAGGATGACTGGAGATGGCCCCAAATGTTTGAGGCAATTGGGGTGAAGTGACTTGCCCAGGGTCACACAGTCACTAAGTGTCTGAGGTGAGATTTGAATTCAAATGCTTTCAACTTCAGAGCCAGGAGAAGGAGAAAAAAGAGGAGGAGGAGGAGGAAAAATAGAAAGAAGAGGAGGAGGATGGAGGAGAAGAAAGAGGGGGAGAAGGGAGTGGGAGGAGGAAGGAGGAGAAGGAAGAGGAAGAGGAGAAAGGAGGGAGGAGGGAGGAAGAGAAAGAGGAGGGAGGAGGAGGAGGAAGAGGAGGCATGAGGAAGAGAAGAAAAAGGAGGAGAAAGAGGAGGGAGGAGGAGAAGGGAGGAGGGAGGAGGCGGGATTGGGCCAGTCCTGGGAGGATTGAAGAGGAGTATAGAAGCTATTGCAGGGGCGGAGGTTGGCTGGATCAGGTCAGAGAAGAAGGGCAGGATGAAAGAGTTGTACTCAGTCCCCTGAGTGGTATTACCTCAGGAGGACTCTGAGCAAGGGTACCATTCCAACAAGTGCCCCAGGCCCCCTAGGGTGGGGCAGGGGCCAGGGCTTGGGCCTGCCACACCCTGCCCTCTTCCTGGGCCTGGCCCCCAATCCCCCTGCACCCCCCCCCCCAGCCAGGGCTGATCCCAATTAGCCAGGTCTGTGTCAGTGACAGATTCCGAAGGATTGGCCTCTGCCTCCCTGGGTCTGGGATTACGGCAGCTCAGGGTGAGCACAGATGGGGAGACATTAAAGTTTTATAGGCCGACCATCTGCTCGGGGTGGGTGGCTCAGTGCCTCCCCCCGTGCCTCCACGCACCCAGGGCCAGGCAGGCTTGTGGTTTCTCAGTCCAAGCCCCTGGGGTCCCTGCTGTCTGTGCCTGCCTCCACCCACATGCAGACATGCCCCCATGTGGGCACACACGTGTTGGTATGTGTCCATGGCCAGCATGCATGGGTGTGCTCCCATGAGTATCTGTGCATCTGTGTGCCAGTATGGGTGTGAGAGCAGGTAGTGTGGCTCCTGAGTGGACATGTGTGTGCCAGTGTGGGCCTGAGCCCTGAGGGTGTGTTTGAGGTCACAGACCACCCCTGGAGAACCAGGGGATCCCAAAAGGCATCAGAGACCCCTGAGGAGCAGGTTATAACCACAATAGAGGTAGAGCTGGGGCAGAAGAAGCTGTCCCAGGAGAAGACTTCTGTAAATGGTGCACTCGTACTTAGCAGCAGGCAGAGAGCAGGCTGGGCTGGCCCCAGCGGGAGCCTGAAACCCTGAATCTTTGGTTCCATTATTGTAAGTGTGACCCGTGGCCTGAGATTGAACCTCAGGGTTTATTTGGCCTGGGTTCTGTCTTAGGGATTTCTCTCTGACATCTCTCTGGCCCATGCCCTCACCTAACCTTCCCCTGGGAACATCATCATTTAGTTTATGTTTAGCAGAAAGCCCTCAGCTCCCCCACAAGTAGTCAAGCCATTAAGCCACCAAATACAGGACTGGCATTATTTTCCCCAAATGCCAAAGAGAAACAACTGCCAGCCAGACCCATAAAGGGTCAAGCCAACCCTTCCCAAAGGAATCCTCCACACTTAGAATAGTACCATCGGTGGGCACCTCACCCCCCCCCTCCTCCCAGGGTTACTGGACGGTCAAGTGACCTGTCCCTTCCTCTAGTCTCAGAGTGACAGCTATGTGTGCTAAGGTTGAGGCTGCTACTCCGGGTCACTGCTGAGACTCACACAGTCTGCAGAGCTTCCAGGACCAGAGAAGGACCAAGGCTGGGCTTGCTCCCCCAGCCCATGTGCCTGGCCCAGCTTCTTCTGGACCCCAGAACTCTCCTTGGCCCAGGAAATTGTCACTGTCCATGAACTCATCTTCTGAGTCATGTGCAGTCTCATCATGTCATTCTCTCTCTTAAAAATTCTCAGTGCCACAAGTCTGGATTCCAAAGAAATAAAAAGGCGGGGTGGGGTAGGGGGTCAGGACCTATGTGTACAAAAAGACTTGCAATAACTCTTTTGTGGTGGTGAAGAATTGGGCATTGAATGGCCAAATAAGTTGTGGCATATGATTGTGATGGAATAATATTGTGCTGTAAGAAATGATGAGCAGGCAAATGTCAGAGAAAACTGGAAAGACTCACATGAACTGATGCAGAGTGAAGCAAGCAGAATCAGGAGAACATTGTACACAGTAATGGCAACATGGTATAATGATCAACTGTGACAGACTTAGCAATCCTCAGTAATGCAGTGATTCAAGACAATTCCAAAGGAAAATTTCCATGAGGAAAAATGCTCACCCCTCCAGAGAAAGAACTGATGGATTCTGAATGCAGATTGAAGCAGATGGTTTTTCACTTTCTTTATTTTTCCATGTTTTTTTCTTTTGGTCTGTTTCTTCTTTTACAACATGACTAATATGGAAATATGTTTTACATGATTGTACATATAAAACCTAGATCAAATTGCTTGCTGTCTTAGGGAGGGAGGGAGAAAATTTGGAACTCAAAAAAAATTTTTTTAATGGATCTTAAATATTGTTATTTATTGTTTTTAAATGGATTGTTAAACATTTAATTAGGGAAAACATAGAACATTATTTTTATTTTACTTTTTTATTTTTTGTTTATTTATTTTTTTTTGCACGGCAATGAGGGTTAATTCACACAGCTAGTAAGTGTAAAGTGTCTGAGTCCGGATTTGAACTCAGGTCCTCTTGAATCCAGGGCCAGTGCTTTATCTACTGTGCCACCTAGCTGCCCCCCAGAACATTATTTTTAAATTTAAAAAAAAATGCTTTCAGTCAGTCCCTTACCTCTAAAACAATATCTAACATTTAAAACTGTTCAGAATTTGGGGCCAGACTTTCTTTCCAGAGATCTCACATGATTTCCCTTCTCATATGGAGACAAACTGGCATATTTGGTGAAGGGATCACACATTTATTAAGCACCTACTATGTGCCAGGCGCTGTGCATTGCAAACAACATCTCATACTTACTATTCTCCCAAACCCCAGGCTGGAATGCACTTCTCTGCCTCCACCTCTTAGCGCTTCCCTGAAGGGTGATCTCCTCCCAAGGCTGTTCCTGTTCCTCAAGGCCTCTCCTTGTTCCACAGATGATCATACATCTGTTTATCTGCTCTGGTGTCTGCCCCCTTCCCCCCACCCCAGAATCTAAACTCCTTGAGAGCAGGGGCTGGGTTTTCCTCCTTAATTGGGCCTTTAAGTGTCCAGTGCCTTGTACCCAGTGGAGACTTGATCAGTATTTGCTGAACTGGATTGGACCCATCCAAGAAGTTTGCTCACTGACCCAGGGCCTCCTGCTACTCCTAGGCCACTACCAGAGGCTCAGCTTTCCTGTCTTCCCGCTGCCACCTCTGAGCCAGAGGGCTTCAGGGGGGATGGGCAGGCCTTCTCTAGGGGAGCCAGTGTCCTGAGACCTGGAGACTTCTCTCTGGCCCCCTTAGCTCTGTAACTCTCCCTCTGGTCCATCTACATCTCCTCTACCCTTCCTAAAGGCCAAGGCCTGGGAGGTCACTGAGGTCAATGACTCACCCTTACTATGGATTAGTAGGTACCCAGACAAGGGTCCTCTCCCAGGAAGGAGGCACTTTTAAGGTTAGAAGTCTCTGTTGGGGAGACCCTGGGGAAGTTTCCACCTTTTCTTGGGAAACCTCTCATCCCCTTCATTGCCAGGACAAGGGCCTGCTCCTAGCTTGAACGAGGGGCTAACCCTGAGCAGGTAACCAGCTGAGGTCCTTGTGGGAACGGAAGATTCCAGAAGAGAACTGGACCCCTGGGCCTCTCTGCTATGAGACATGGGTCCCTTAAATGGGGATTGTGTAAAACATCTGGGGCCCTGTTGTAGGGGAGTCTAGACCCAGAGGATCCCCCTTCAAAGACAGATGTTCATTCATTTATTTACTGTGAGAAGGAGGCAGAGGAGTGGCCACTGCTGGCTCTATACTCTGGGACAGTGGAGACAGACACATGCCCAGTGCAGAACTCAGGAGGGGTTGGGGGATTTAGCTGGACAGACATTGGGTCTCCAGAGGCTGGTCAGGAGGGTTGGCAGCCCTGGGGCTGTGGCTATGGGCCCCCTGCCACATTTCTTGACCAGCGAGCTTTGGGTCTGTCTGTCTGTCTGTCTGTTCTTGGCCCACTGGTGCTGTGGTTGGAGAACAGGGAGACTCTGGGAGAAGAGGGTTACCCAGAGTCCCTAAGGGCCAGTCGAGCCAGGCACACTGAAACACCATCAGTCATCTAGACCTGGCAGGGCAGGTCTGTCTCCTCTCCAGGGCAGCCTCTGTGGCTGGCTGGGCCTCCCAAGGCCACACAGAGCCCCCAGTGTGTGCTGTGAGCCCAGCCCAGCCTCTGGCTCCACTGTGTCCTGAAGACAGACCCAGCCCCTCCTTCCTCCGCACAGGGGCTCAGCCCAGGCCAGGAGGGGCGAGAAGCCCCAGGCTGGGCCCTGCCTGCCTCCCTCTGGGCTCTTCCAGGAGCCTTGGAAGAGGGAATAAAACAGCAGACTAGGACACAGAGCAAAACAGAGACAGAATCAGAGAGAGGGGAGGGACATAGAGACAGAGACAGAGAGACAAGGAAAGAAGAGACAGAGGAAGAGACAAAGGAGAGAGAGAGAGAGACAGAGAGAGAGACAGAGAGAGAAAGAGACAGAGAGAGAGAGAGAGAAAGAGACAGAGAGAGAGAGAGAGAAAGAGACAGAGAGAAAGAGACAGAGAGAGAAAGAGAGAGACAGAGAGAGAGACAGAGAGAGAGAGAGACAGAGAAAGAGAGAGAGAAAGAGACAGAGAGAGAGAGACAGAGAGAGAAAGAGACAGAGAGAGAGAGAGAAAGAGAGAGAGAGAGAGAGCTGGTTCCCAAATGTGTCCCCTTTAAGGTCTACCAGGACCAACAACTTACACCCAATTTGAGGAAGTTCAGACAGAAAAGGAATTCTCCCATCAATCAATAAGAATTTACCTAACACGAGGTTCGAAGAAGAGACCGAACCCCATCCTTTGGCTTCGAATCGGATGCTCTTTCCATTATAGCTCACCATCCTAGGAAGATAGAGACAGAGGGGAGAGAAGAGAGCAGGGAGAGGCAGGGAGGGAGGGAAGACAGGGATGGAGAGATAGAGGCATTCCTCTCCTCCACAGGGATGCATCTCAGCTCTCTGGAGCATTCAGCCGCCCTTGATCAGGAGTGCAGACTGCAGAAGAGGTCGGCAAGGCTTGGGCAGCTGGACTACAGGGGGCAAGGTGCTCAAGGGGACAGGACAGTGCAAAGTTGAACTGGACAATGTGGCTGATGAAGGGAGGAGAGTGAGCTCAAGGCAGGAGGGAGAGATAAGGGGTGGGGAAGGTTCCAGAGGTCAAGGGGAAGGGAAGGAGTTGGTTTGGGAGGGCTGAGGCAGAGGGACAGAGCCAAGGATAGGAGGTTTTGTGAGAAGAGGTTTTCCTGGGTCAGAATCATCAAGGTGCTAGTTACAGATGACCATAAAATGAGCATCTGGAGAGGTCCTGAGTCCAACAGACGTAAAGGTCACTGTGGCCGGCTCAGGGTGGGGGTCTGAGAGGAGGGAGCTGCCTCTAGGCTGCTCCCATTAGGACATATCACAAGAGCAGCAAAGTACAGGTGGGCAGAGGAGGGGGTCATTGGGTTCCTTGAATGCCCCAAACTTAGAAAACAGAGAGAGCCCTGGTAGCATGCAAACTCCTTCCATGCGTGCAAGCCAGCAAATGGAACACTCAGGTAGAAAGAATGAGGAGTTACACTAGCAAGCTCCTATATGGCCTGGGCACCAGGGCCCCTCCTCCTGGGCCTTCCTCCACACTGCTTATGTGTGTGTGTGGGGGGCATTGGCATCAAGGACCTAGTCTATCTTACAGATGGGGAGCTAAGGCAGGGAAGAGAGCTGGCCAAAGTCACACAGCAGGATTGGAATCCGGGTCCCTCTGACCCCACAGCAGCACTCTGTCCACCTCTCTACGCTGCTCCCTCCCCTTTCCCTCAGGCGGGGTCCGGAGAAGCCCCAGAAATCCTTCTGGTCCCATGCGGTTGAAGGAGGCCGGGACTTGGGCTCAGCAGACCAGCAGTCCGTGCTTGCCCTGCCTATTTTGAGCCTTGGTCTTTTCAGCTGTGAAATAGGGCTAGTGGTTGTCAGGGATGCCCTCTGAAAGCCCCAGAGCCTGTGGAAGGAGAGGTCATGGTCCCAGAGCAGTCCTGGGGGCATCATCAGGCCCATTTCATAGATGAAGAAGCAAAAATCAAACAACTAATAGGTGTTGGAGCACGTCCTCCAACCCTGGCCTCTGCTGGCTCTGGCACCTGGCTTCTTACCCCTCCACCAGCAGCAGAAAGAAGGGCTGGGCCAGGAGCCTGCGCACCTGGAGGCCTGAGGCTTGAAGATGGGAAGGAGAAGAAGGAAGGGCCTGGAACAGCCTGGGGCCGTCCACCGCAGGGTCACAGACCCACGGTCCCTGCTCAGAACACACACAGGCCAAGCAGACCAAGGAATCGGGCCCAGCTCCTGAGGAGCCCATGCTGGGGGCCGCCATGGAGACCTGGAGAGAACGATGCACCGTGGGGGCTCCAAGGGCCCTGCTGTGTGGCCAACCTCGGGACAGGCCCTTCTCTACCATCTGGGCCTGCCTCGGTTTCCTTCTCCCTCATCGATAGCCACCTCTCAGGGATCAGGCGTTCAGCCTCAGCACCACTTCCCCCTCTCTCCCCCGGAGCTCTCTGTGCCTCAGTGTCCCCATCCGTGGAAAGGGAAAGATCCCCTCTGGCTCTCAGTCTATGCTCCAAAGACCTTGCCTGCCCACAGGCTCAGCCTGGGGGAGCTGTCTTTAGTGGGGCTCACAGAGGGAGAAGGGGCTGGGGGGCGGGGGGGGGCTCTCAATAAATCACTAGGATCGAGTCCACAGCAGGTTTGGATGAAGAGAAAAGACCCTCAAGCTTGTTGGAGATGGAGGGGGGGAGGTCTTGGGGAATTTGGGGCATTTCAGCTATTTCAATGAGGAAGTGTGGCCTGGCTGGGGCTGGGGGCTGCAGTGGAAATCCCCCAGCCCCAAGGCCAGGGCGCCCAGTGGTGCCTGCAGTGTGTGGGTGGGAGGCTCTGAGGGGCTGCGGGGTGAGTGGGTGCCAAGGGAGCGGAGCTTACCAGCTCCCCAACACACACTCTCTCTCCCCTCCATCTTTCAGTATTTCTGGCTTTTCCTCCTCCTCTTCCCCCTCCCCCTCCTCTTCCTCCTCCCCCTTCCTCTCTCCCTTCTCTTTCTCCTCCTTCCCCCTCTCCCTCCCTCAATCCCTCCTCTCCCTCCTCCCTGTCTCCAGCTCCTGCTCAGTTCCCCCAGGGGCTGCTTCAGTGCGGGCTTGGATCTAGGCAGGCAGACCCATCACGTGGCTGCTCTGTTATGTCTGGCTGCCTGGGAACTGGGTCACCGAGGCCTGGTCTCCCTCCCTGAGCTTCCCACTGAAGGAGGAGGAGAGCCCAGCCTCCCTCATAGCCTCCTGGGACCCAGGCCCCACCCCCAGGGCATGGAGCAGAAAGATAGACAGACAGACAGACAGAGGTTCAGAACAATCCTACCATAGCTCTCTGAAGAACCCTCCCTCCCCTCCCCTCACAGCCTCTCCTGTCACCACCACCCCCCAGGAGGCAGGCAGGAAAGGGCAAGGCATAGAGTCAGATTTTACCGTTGGGGAAACTGAGGTCCAGAGAGGGGAAGAACATTGCCCAAAGTCCAGCTGAGAGGTGGGAGCAGAGGCAGCCCAGTAGTGCAGGGGTCCTGCTTCCCTGCACAGGGGAGGATCCCAGACAGGAAGATGAAAGTAAAGAAGATGAAGGAAGAAAAGAGGTTTGGGTAGTGAGGGGCGGGGCTGTAGTAGACTGTGTCTGAGAGACAGCAGCATGACATAAAGCCCAAAAGCTTAGAGCCAGCTCGTGGGAGGCCTTGAATGCCAGAACCAAGAGCTCTGCACTTGTCCTCGGGGGCCAGATGGTCTGATTTTTACATGAGTGCCCCCCCTCCACTCGAGTGCTTAAAAAGCACTTACTATGTGCCAAGCATTGTGCGGGACACTGGGGATGGAAAGACAGAAGAAAACAATCTGTGCCCTCTTACATCCCCAAACAATCACCTGGACTCAAGGGACCTCAGGCCCAGAGACAGGGAGAGACTTACCCAAGGTCACACAGTTAGTAAGCAGCAGAGCTAGGATTCGAACCCACATCCTCTGACTCCAGATTTATCCACTGTTCTACCCACTGTTCCACACTTCCTGGGTACCCTGAGTAGCAGCAAGCTAGAGGAAGAAATGGGCTACACTTGGCATCAGAAGATCAGAGTTTGAATCCTGCCTCAGATCCCTGCTAATTGTGTGACTGTGGACAACTCATTTCACATTTAGTACATAGTAGGCACTTAATAAATGCTTATTTAATTTATTGAATTGCATGTCTCCTCTCAGAGCTTCAGTTGCCTCATCTCTAAAATGCCCCCTCCCCTCCAGTGTTTCCCCTTTGCACTTATAGAGTTGGCATGACTCCTAGTCATAGCAAAAGGACCAGCGGAGTAGCTCTTCAGTGCAGGTGGTGCCCCATTGTGCCAATTCTTCTTCCCTTTTGGGATCACAGTCAGTCAGTCAATAAGCATTTATTAAGCACCCACCATGTGTCAGGCATTGTGCGAGGTGATGGAGGATTAGGGCTGGAGTTAGGGCTCCAAAGAGATCCCTAACCAGATCCTAACCACACAGATGGTGTAGCCTGACCCCTCTGTCTCATCTCCTGCCTTCTCTCTTCAAGGCTATCTTTGGGTCAGTCCCCCAAAATGTACGCGGTTCCCTGTAGAGTGATTGTAAATGTGAAGGTATCCAGGTCCAGGGTCACGAAGAGACCCTCCTCTCCTTCTGCTTCTGTCTCTATTTGCCTCATCCACTAAACACTTCCTAGCTGTGTGACCCTGGACAAGTCCCTTCACCCTGCTTGCCTCAGTTTCCTCATCTGTAAAATGAGCTGGAGAAGGAAGTGGCCAAACCACTCCAGGATCTTTGCCAAGAAAACCCCCAGTGGGGTCACAAAGAGACAGACATGACTGAAGCGACTGAACGATGACAATTTGCCTGCCTCTGTGCGTGTCTCTCTGCCTCTGCCTCTGCCTCTGCCTCTGCCTCTGCCTCTGCCTCTGCCTCTGCCGCCCCTTTTTAAACATCAAAGTTCAGGGCAGACACAGGGAGCCAACCCTCAGATGCCTGAGGTCTGAACTCAGTAAATCTCACTGCACTAACTCCACGAAGAACTCTTTAGTGAAGATCCCAAGGGGGGAATCTGCCCCTTGCCCAGAGAAGTCACACCGTGTGTGTGTGTGTGTGTGTGTGTGTGTGTGTTCACACCTGGACCAGGAGATACCCAGGGACCTGTTTCCCTCTGCTCTTAGTGAGGGCCTGCCAAGTCCTCCATCCCTTCAACAAACCCTAATCTTGTTCTCCGGTGCACCTGAACCTTTCTAAAACAAAAGGTGGTGAGGCTCCAGATGGCTTCTAGGCAAAAGGTGATGAAGCCTGAACAACAAACATCTTAGTATGATTAGTTAACAGCCTGGTGAGAGCAAGGCTGTTATAAGCAGCACCAGAGGAGAGGCCTATAATGAGGACTCTGGGAATAGGATGGGGGTGGGAAAGTGGCTTTCAGTATCCTCTCTTTCCCACCTCAGTTCAGAAGGGAAGCAGTTGAATAGGGGAAAATCTTTGTATAAAATGTCAAAGCTCTTCACATCCTCACCTCCACCTGTATTTCCAGCTTCCTCAGACAATATTTCCCTCCTGCAGTTTACGATCCAGTCAAACTGATCCACCTCCCATCTCCATGTCTTTGTACTGGCTATCTATCCCCTGTGCCTGGACTGCCCTCCCTCCTTCTTCTGCCTCAGAATCTTTCACTTCTTTTAAACTCAGGTACCCCCATCTTTCCTGATTCCCCCCCAATGCTGGTGCCCCCCAAATGCCCTTGTATTTTACTACTTTGCATATATTTGTAGTTATTCTAGTCTAAAGTGTAGAGTTCATATGGCTGCCATATATGCATATACATATACTTGTCCATCTATATATCACAGAGGCTAGTTGAGTCTTTTCAAGGTTGCCTATCCACGTTCAGTGTCTGCCTTCACCCAACTCTTACCTGTGGCTCCAAGAAGCTGGCGTATACCCACCATCTCACAGATGGGCTCAACCAGACGGAGGGTAACTGATGGGCCTCAGACCCTTTGGCGAGTTAGTGAGGTGTCTGCTCCAGGCATGGGCAGATTCCTTCCCCCACCCCAGGAATGGCTGGTTAAGGACGATTGGTTCTAATGGCCAGCTGCAACTGGCTGAGGCAGGCTCTGTGGAGCGCTCAGAGCTTGGTCAAACATTGAAGACGCCACGGTCACCCACTGCATCCCAGGCAGTCACTTGTCATCCTGACTTTTGTCTTGCCACTGGAGTTGAATGACTCTAAAAGAGAGAGTGAGGCTGCCGACTTTGTGCGACTCTGCCTCACTTAAATCCAATTCTCCAGCAAGTCAAGGCATCACTCTTGTGATTTCATTGGTCCTCTTTTAGAAGGAAGGACCAACAACATCTATCTACTTGTTATCTTCCCCATTTAAATGCAAACTTCTTAACAGGAGGGATTGTTTCATTCTTTGTACTTGTCTCCCCAGAGCCTAGCACACAGTAGGTGCTTACTAAAAGCATGTTAATTAATTAATTACCCAATTGGTTGGCTCTGCAGGCTGCGTGGCACCTACTATCTGCCAGCTGTCAGAGCAGCCCTGGCCAGAGCCCCTTGGCAGCTAAAGCTGGCCTCCACCATGGCAATAGATCAGCCAATCTTTTACAGGAATGAGCTGAAGGGGCCCTTGAAAGGCCTGGGCCGGGAGCCAGCCACACTGATCAGCTGATGAAGCAGACTGGGGTGGGCAGGGCCAGACCATCATCCCGTAAGGAAGTTCTTCTCCAGAACAAGCCGATCTGGGAAATGTGCCTTGTGTTGATTCAGGCTGAGTGGCAGCTGGATTCCAAGCCCTTCTGCGGGAATCCTCCTCCCCAGGGTCCTGGGGCCTAGCACCAATGGCCAAGTATATGAACAGCGTTCTGCCTCTTCCAGCCATCGTGAACAATCAGGGAATGAGGGCAACAGGAAAAGCCTGGCCAGAGGCTCCCTGGAGCTGGCTGCTTTAGGAAGCTAGCTTGGAGGGAGGGCCCTTGAGGACCCCTCAGGGCCAGAAGAGAGACTAGGAGGAGCCTCTCCTCACCCCCAGCCTGCCTATTGCACCCCAAAGCCCAGCTGTTTCATAAGGAGATGGTCCAGGGGACACTCATGGTCCACGTATGCTTCTCTGCAGTCAGAGAGAGCCAGGACCAAGGTAGAGAGAGCCAAGGAAACATCCAGAGAGCAGAGAGAGACCCAGGGACACATAGGGAGAGGCAGAGAGCAAAGAGACCAAGGCAGGCCTAGAGATAGGCAGCCAGAGAAACACCCAGAGAGATATTGACAGAAAAGCCAAGAGACACAGAGAGCCAGAGAGACAAAGAGACACCCAGACAGAAGCCAAACACAGAGCGACAAGGAGAGACAGAGAACAGGGATGCCCAAACCATCAGCCCATCTCCTCCTGCTAGAAACAGTTGGTGCTCCAGGACTGGAGCCCAGGAGCCCCCAGGGCTGTCGAGGAGAGGCTGCCCACGCTGGGCTTGGCTCATGAAGGCAGCACTGTTCAGACACAGGGGCTCACGCCTACTCATCCCCATGCCTACAGCCACACGGCCTGCCTAAGGTCTGCTTAGAGGCATCCAGGAGATGCTGGCCCTCCTACCTTCCTGGGTGTCCCTAATTCCCCCATCTGCAGACTGTCCTTCCAGGCCAGCTCAGGGGACACCTCCTCCAGGAAGCCTGACCAGACACCATTAGCTGGAGGCCATCCTGATTCTGCCACTCAGACCAGGAACTGCCTCCCAACTTGGCTTCAACTGCACATCAGATAGGCAGGGCATCTCTGCCTCTATCCAAGTCATTGACAAGGTCATTAAGCAGGTCAGGGTCAAGCACAGATCCCCAGCATGCTCCACTGGACACTTCCTCAACCAGCTCTGTCTCCACAAACTGGAGCCCTCACCTCTCCATTTGTCCAGGAGGACCCAGTGAGTGGTTTTGACTAAATGAAGCCCCAGGCATTCCTCTGCACCAACAGGTAATAAATATTTGTGAAAAAGAAGGAAGCGAGGTTAGTTTAGAATGCGCTGAATGAGTCCTTGATAGGAAGGAAGGAAGGAAGGAAGGAAGGAAGGAAGGAAGGAAGGAAGGAAGGAAGGAAGGAAGGAAGGAAGGAAGATCTGCTTCTCCTCTGTCTTCCTCGGACTAGAAATTCCCTAGGACAGGACCCGAGACTGATCCTCCTTGGGAGGAACAGGAGCAGGGCAATGAGACAGAGTCCCTTTGGATGCCTGCAGATCAGCACCAGATGCTGATGGATTAAAAGTGAGAGTCTCTGCTCAGACCAGGACCACAAAGAAGGCATTTCTTGGGGGCAAAAAGGGAATTTCAAAGGAGCTTCTCTTTGCTAGAAGGCTATGGAGGCCAGAGGAGCAGGAGTCAGTCCCTCTCAGCCTCTGAGGCTGGGCCTCCCATCTTCCCTCCCTTCCCCCAGCCCTCCTCTCTTTCTCTCTCCCTCTTCTCCTCTCTCTTCTCTCCTCGGGTTTCTCAGGCAGCAGAGAGATGTCATGATGCTCCAGGAGGTGTCAGCATCTCTGGAGAGCTGCTCCCTGCTGAGTTGGTCAGAGGAGCTACCTCTCTCTCTCCTTCTCTGGCCTGGAGCAGCCTGGGGCTGTGCCATGGCTCTCTTCTCCCAGAGCCCCCCCCCAAAGTCGGGGCTCAGCCCCACCTGGGGCAGTTCCTCCAGTTATCTTCACTCCTCCCAAAGCATCAATCCTGAGATGCTCCTGGGGACCCCGAGGAGCTCCTGGGAGACAAAGAGGCCAGTCAGCCTCCAAGTATTTAAGTGAGCCCCTACTATGTGCTAGGCACTGTGCTACAAAGAAAAGGAAAAGGCAATCCCTGCCCTCCAGGGGCTTCCAGTCAAGGGGGCAGGGGAACAACATGTGAATAACTAGCATACAGGAGAGAGACAAGAGGTCATCTCAGGGGAAAGCCATAGCAGTTGGGCTGGGGGTTGAGGGGCACAGAGAAAGGCCTCCGGCAGAGGGCCATAGTTGAGTCTCAGAGGAAACTGAAAGAAAAGGGAAGAGGTGAAGAGGGAGGGCATTTCAGGCATTGGCGATTGACAGCTCCAAGGCCCGGAAACGGGCGATGGAGAGGGAATCCGAGGGTGCCGCCATGTTGGCACAAACGCATAGGGCAGGCTCCCCAAGACAACGACCTGAGGTTCAAGGTGTCTGCACCCACTCAGAACCGAGGTTCTGCTCCTCAGACCCAGGCTCCCGGAGGGCAGGGTTTGGGGCTGCTCCTCTTCTGCCTTCCTGCTTGGCAGAGCCCAGTGGGGCACACTGTAGGTAAAATGCATGAATACAGGCTGACACCCTTTGTTTGCCAGAGCCTGAGATGCCCAGACTGCCCCAGGGGTCTGTGCCTGGGGGAGGGAAGGGGAGGGCAGTGAAGGGAAGAAGGGGGTGGGGAGAAGAGAGACCATAAATGCCTGAATGAATAATGCCCTTGATGGAAAATGAGTTGGTTTGCTCAGCAGTTCATTTTCCTGGGCACAATGATTCTTTCTTATTGTAAACTTGAGGCCCAAGCCAGCTCGGGGCCACTTCTACACCTTCAGGGCACATGAGGTCCTGGCCTGGCTGAGGGGCAAGCCTGAGACTGCCTTGGAGTGCAGTCTGATGCCACCACCCTGGGAAGGTCACTTTGTCTCCAGACCCCAGCCTTCCCTCCCTCCTTGTCCATGGTGACTACAGGGCTTCTCTCTGTCCCTTTCCTAGCCTACCCGGCACTCTTCTCTTCCTAGAATATGTCACTGGGTAGGACCCTGGTGTCCTTGGGCACCTAGGTGGCACAGTGGATAGAGCTCCTGTCCTGGAATCAGGAAGACTCATCTTTATGAGTCTGAATCTGGCCTCAGACATTTCCTAGCTGTGTGACCCTGGGCAAGTCACTTCACCCTGTTTGCCTCAGTTTCCTCATCTGTAAAGTGAGCTGTAAAGTGAACTGGAGGAAGTAAGCAGTGATGCTATGATCCACACTCTATCTTCCAGAGATACTGGAGCGGTTTGCCATTTCCTCCTCCAGTTCATCTGACAAGAAAACCCCAACGGGGGAGTCAGACGCAACTGAAAAACAACTGAACCACAAGGATCCTGGACCTCCTTCAGTTTGCCTCTTCAAAGGACTGACTATGCGCCCTCAGACTAGTCCTTCCTTGGTGCTCTAGGGCTTACAGAAATGGAAATAAATGTGGAATGTATGCAGGGGACAGAGAAGTTCTCCATTATCTGGAACATAGTGTGGGGATGACAGCATCACAGGGAAAGGCTGGGAGGCTACGGAAGGCACCATATTGGGGGTAGCCAATAAGGGAGCCACTGAAGGTTATTGAGGGGAAGAGGTCTAATCATGGGGCTCCCTTTTGTCCCAGAATCAGACATGACTCCTCCATGGCACAGCCCCAGCCTGCCTTGTTATAGCTCATGTGTGTGTATGTGTGTCTGCTTCAGCCTTGCTCTTTCCCACTCGGAGCTCTCCACCTCCTGCCACCAAGCCTTTGCAAAAGCTGTGCTGCATGCTTAGAGTGCCCTCCTTCCCCAGCTTTAGAATCATGCATTTCTTTCAAGTCCTACCAACTATACGGGATTTTCCTGATCCACCTCAACCCTCCCCACCCCCATCTCTCTGTCTTTTTTTGTCTGTACCTATATATGTTTGGACTTTCTTCCCAATGGAATGTCAGGTCTTTGAGAACAGGGCTCTGTCACCTCTGCCTTTGTATTTCTAATGTCTAACACCATGTCTGGCATATAGCAGGCACTAAATAAATGCTTATTTATTGGTTAATCACTACATCTATGAAGAGGTGGATGGAATAACCCGGAGGTCCTTGTAGTCCAAGCAGGGTTAATTAGGGCCTGGCCTAGGGTATACAAAAGACTTGGAAGTCTAATTACCAGGACCCATACAAGAACTATATGACTACAACTACAAATCACTCTTTGTGTGTGTGTGTGTGTGTGTGTGTGTGTGTGTGTGTGTGTGTGAGGCAATGGGGGTTAAGTGACTTGCCCAGGGTAACACAGCTAGTAAGTGTTAAGTGTCTGAGGCCAGATTTGAACTCAGGTACTCCTGAATCCAGGGCCAGTGCTCTATGCACTGCACCACCTAGCTGCCCCCTACAAATCACTCTTTATGGAAATCTAAATAATTGTAGAACTATTCATTGCTCATGGGTAGGCAGAGCCAGTATAAGAAAAATGACAGTACTATCTAAATTATTTTACTTATTCAATGCCATAGCAATCAAATTACTAGAAAAAATTTGGAACCCAAAAATTTTTAAATGAATGTTAACAAATTTAATGTGGTTAGGAAATATTTAATGGAATATGTAAAACATTTTTTCAAGAGAAATCACAAAAAGAAATGGAAATGAAGGGGGCTTAGCAGTAATTCTTAAAAACACTTTGGTGCTGACAAACAATAGAGAGATTGATCAGGAGAATAGATTTGGTATTAAGACATATAGAAGCAAATAAATCTGCTACCCTGGGATTTGATAAACCCAAACACTCCACAGCTACTGGGATCTGGACTTATCATTTAACAAAAACTACTGGGAAAAATTGGGCAGCAGGATAGATATAGACCAACACCTCACACAGTACACTAAGATAAGCTCCAAATGGAGAGGTGACGTAAGAGGTTACACTGTAAATGAAGCAGAGAAACATGGAAAAAATTATCAGCTCTATAGATAGAAGAAAAGTTCATAACCAAATAAGAGGTTGGCAGGAGATGAAATGGAAAGGTTCTGCACAAACAAATCCAATAAAACAAAAATTATAAAGGAAACAATTAACTGGGGGGAAAGTCTTTGCAATAAGTGTCTCTGATAAAGGTCTCATTTCAAAGATATATAAGAAGCTGATTGAAATTTGTAAGAATAAGAGCCATTCCCCAAATGATAAATGTTCTAAGGATATGAACGAGCAATTCTCAAGAGAAGAAACCCAGGTTATATAAAACTGCATGAAAAAAAAAATGTTCCAAATCACTACTAATGAGAGGAATACTAATCAAAGCAATTCTGTGATTTCACCTCACACACCCAACAGGTTGGCAAAAATGACCAAAAAATGATAAATGTTGAAGGGGGAGCAGTGGGAACATTGACACACTGTTGGTGGACCTGCAAATGGACACTATTCTGGAAAGCAATTTGGAATAATACTCAAAAGGATATGAACAGTTAGTGCTACTTGACTCACCTACCCCTGCCAGGCTTCTTCCCAAAAGAGATTAAAGAAAGAAGATAAAGTCCTTTAAGTACAGAAATATTTATAGCAGCATTTTTGTGGTGGCAAACAACTGGAAACCAAGAAAATGCCCAACAACTTAGGAATGATTGAATAAATTGTGGTGTGTGAACGTATTGAAGAATGTGTTGTAGGAAATGGGGAAAGAGATGGTTTCCAAAAAGCATAGGAAGATGTAAATGAACTAATGTGGAGTGAAGCGAGCAGAGCCAAGGGAACAATTTACACTCTAGCAGCCATATTATCAAAATGAACAATTCTGAGGACTTTTGTAAATTGGTGAAGAATGGAATAAGCAGAACCAGGAGAACCATCCATATGACAACAATGGCATAAAAACAAAGCACTTTGAGAGCTGTGGTCACTGTGATGACCATTTGGGATTCTAGAGACAGCTGATGAGTTGAAGGGGTGACGCACTGAGGCGTGTGTGTGTGTGTGCTTTGGTAGGCAGCTGATGAGGGATGCTGTGCTTGACTATACGTATTTATTCCAAGGCATTTGTTTCTTCTTCTTTTTTCATTTTTTTTTCAGTGTAGGGTAGAGAGGGAGAAAAAATAGATTTCTATTAATTTTTTTAAATAGAGATGGCAGTGCTACAGATGTGGAATGTTGCCTGTACTTTCAGATGAGGTCACCGTATTGTTATTTTTGCTTAATTGTTTCCCGTTGTTATGAAACCTCACAGAGTCAGAGTAATCTGGAATTGTTTGTGATGTAAAAATAAAACACAGAGAGAGACAGAGACAGAAAATTCCAATTATGGGTCACTACATGTTTTCTGCCTTTTCCATTGTACAAAATCAAGGCTGTCCTGTACCTGATGGGGGTGGGGGGGAAGGACAGATGTGATACCACTTTCCACTGATCACACAGCGCCTGATCTCTCACATGGTCTGAGACCTGATAGATCATCTCGTATGACCCCATCATTTTACAAGTAAAGAAGATGAGGCCCAGAGATGGGGAGTGACTTGGGGCCAAGAAGAGAACACAGGGAAAGATTCTCACTCCCCTCCCTACAAAATGGGAATAATCACCTATGCCCTTCTTCCCTCCCAAGAAGAGGTAAAGAGGAGTGGCAGGAGCCCCGGGTTCAAATTCTACTTCAGACCCTGAGTGAGCCTGTCTGGGCCTCAGTTTCTTCCTTTGTAAAATGAGGGGTCTGAGGCCCCTTCCCAATTCAAACTCATCATCTCTGAAGCTTCCATGAGCACGGGGTGGCTGCCTCCCTGCCCTTAGGCTGAATGAGACTGTGGGGCAAAGGTGTGGTGGCTGGACCAGCCAGCCACATCCCAGCACTTTTCATTCCCCCGACTGGAAGGACCCTGAGAGTCTGGGCTGCTTTCTCAAAAGCAAAGGCCTCTTCGCTGGGTCAGCCACTGTTGCTGTCTGATAGCTACTAGAAATGTTTGTTTCCTCTGCTTTCAAACAAAGACCACTCTGTGGGCTGCTCAGGAAATCCTGGATGCCTGCTCCAGGTACAGCCACGGCGGGAGCAATTTCCATAAACATCGTTTTTCTTTCCTTTTTTGGCTATAATAACAATGGGATACCAATAACACCCCACCCCTTCCCATCCTCCTGGGGATGGCCCATAACTTTCCAAAGAGCTATCCTGTCCATCCTGTCATCAGGCCCTCAAAACAAGCCGAGATCACAGGATCAGGGGCTGGACAGAACCCCAGGGACCATCAAGGCCAGCCCTTTCATTTTCGAGGAGGAAGCTGAGGCCCAGAGAGGATAACATCCTTTCCCAAAGGCTCACAGCTAGTAAATAATACAATCGGTATCTGCGCCTAGCCCCTCTGACTCCAAAGTCAGTTCAATTTCTATGGCACATAAGCAGGGCATATTTGCTCTTCATTTTGCAGCTGGAAAAATGGAGGTCCAGAGCATTAGTAGCAGAATTAGAATTCAGACCCAAGTCTCCTGCCTTCAATGCCCCCTTTGTCCTTGAATTCTTCTCCCTCACCCCCTCCAGATCCACCGGCCAAACGGATTCTCAAGGAAAGCTCTGGGGTCTGTCCTTGACCTTCCACTGGTTGTTTTGGTCCCAGAGGCTCCCTCTGCCAGAGAACAGAGAGGTCAGCGTCACAGGTCGGAAGGCATCTCTAGAGAGGTTTTGTCTTCCAGAGGCTCAGCAGGGAGGGAAGAGGAATGAAAGACCCTGCCTTCAGGGGTCTTCCAGGCAAGGAAGGGGGAGAGAGGCTTTCCCTGAACCCCCAGGAAAGAGATCAGCAGGACAAGATGCGGCAGGGCCACAGGTGCTACAGTCTGGGAGGGCTTTCTGGAAGAGGAGGGCAGAGGGGAGTGAGTGAGGGGAAGAGGCCTCAGCAGCGAGAGCCGACTGGCTAGAGGAAAGGACGAAGGCAGGGTCACTGAAGGGATGCATGTGTAACCACAGGCCCAGCCCAGAGCATATGAGCCTCCCGTGCCTGGTGCAGGAGTTCACCCCTTCTCCTTGGAGGCAACGACCGGGAGGTGTCAAGATCGAGGATCCTCCTGCTTCTTGTCTGCTGATTCTAAAAAGAAAGGCTTGATCGTGATGGAGAGAAACCCAGCCATGGAGGCTGCCCTCCATCCAGGGGCTCCCCAAGCAGGGTGCCCCAAGCGAGTCCCCCCAAGGGTGTGTCCTGGTGGTAGAGGTGCCTTCACACAGGTGGCCACGGAGCTGACCATGCTCACCATCCATCCTGGGACTTCTCAGTCCTTGTTATCGTGGGACACAGAAGTCCCAGCTGTGCCTGGGTTCTGGCCTCCTCCCTGCCTCAAGCCGCTCCCCCGCCCCCCCACCTGCGGCTGCTAAAGTAATTTAGCCCTTAACAGTGCAGATCTACTCAACAAAGCCTAGGGACTCCCTCTTGCCTGTAGGGCAGACGGCACATTTCAACTTCTGAAGCCCTTGCCTCTCCAGGCCCATTGGACTTTGCTCCCCTTCCCCAAGTGGGCCAGCCAGCCAGCCTGAGGCTCTTCCTTCTCACACTGCGGTGCCATCTCGTCCCACACCTAGAACACCCTTCCTCTTCCCCTCCACCCCAAGAGGCCCCTCTCCTCCTTTAAGATGCAGTTCAAACACCAGCTTCTGTCCCCTCTGTGATCTGGGGATTGTCCTACTCAGATTTATTCCGGGTCTCCCCAGCAATGCCCTTGTTATCTCCCTGCTAGAACCTAGCTCTGAGAAGAGGCCTTCATTTATCCTCGGGCCTTGGGTCCCCAGGCCTAACCCACTGCTGACACATAGTAGGCACGCAAAAAAGGCTTGCTAATTGTTGGTTGGTTCAAAACTGCAGGTGACCCAGACGGCAATGGCAGGACCAAGGATGGGGGCACTTCAGTGAGCTAACAAGATGCCTTACAGCGGCACCTAAGTGTCATAGAGGAAAGAGTACTGTCCCTGAAGTCAGGAAGACCTGAGTCAGAAATGTACTATCTGTATGACCCCGGGCAAGTCACTTGACCCCAATTATTCCTCCCCCCTCATGCCTTATCACCAAGAATTGGAGGGAGAAACCTTTCAAGAACAAATTCCTGGAACCCAGGAGCTTATAAAGAGCTTAGAGGAGGGAGGGTTTGTGATTCAGAGCAAAGGAGGGAGAACCAGGGAATCATGGGGAGCTACTGAAGGTGTTTGAGCTGCAGAGGGACCCAGTCGGGCCCTAGCAACAGCAAAGTGACCCTGACAAGTCAGAACAGAGGAGGAGAGATCACATAGGTATTGGCGGAGGAGACGATGGCTCTGAGCTGGCCCTTCTAGAACAAAGGTCCTCGGCTCAGCTTGGATGCTGAGTCTCCTCCCCAACATCTGCTGGCAGCTTGCCACTGAAGGGAGCAGCACCGGCCCCAGTGCCGGTCCAAGGGCTATTTTGGGAAACCGGACCCCGACCAAAACAGCCAATGGGATGTTGGGGAGAAGTGCAAGCCGGGAGATGCTGCTGTCCACATCTGCCTGGGCGGCCTGGCCTCGGCCCAGGACCGGAATGAATGAATTTACTCATTGCCTTTCCTCTTTCTTTTCCTTTGGAGGGAAGAATAATTCCCGGGCTGTTCTGTCCTGTCCCTGGGTTAGTGGTGCATATATAAAGGCCCGGCTGGGGACAAAGGGGGTGGGGGGAGCCTATTTATAGAGCCCTTGGTTTTCTAATAGAGCTATTAATAGTGGAGGCCCGGAGGGGTGCTCGGAACAATGCACGGGGCACTGGCAGCAGCTATTGAGTCTGCTCCGGCCTGCCCAGAAGCCGGGTGTGCAAGGCACCGGGGAGGGGGCCCGGGGCCTCTTTCAGAGCCACAGAAGAATGGGGGGTTTATCTCCGGCCTTCCGCTTGGCCCGGGGCCCAGCTCACCTGGGCCAGCCAGAAGCAGCTTCCACTGGGCTCCAGCGAGGGAACTGAAGCCCAAAGCCACCGCTGGGACCCCGTCCCCATCCCCCTCTGTCATCCTGACCCCTCTCATGCTCCTCACACATACACTCCCGGGGAAGGCTTTGAGAAACTGAGTCAGGATTCGAGAACCTCACAAAGAGGGGCTTCAAATTCAACTAGCACAAGAATTGTGTCTCAGACATACCTGACCAGTCACCACCTGGCCAGTGCTGGGGACCTCATCACCTCCACCTGAGGCCGCCCATCCTACTTAGGGGCAGTTCAGATGGTTCAGAAGTTTTTCCTGACATCTGTCATTCCTAGTTCTTCTCTTTGGGGCTAAAGAGAAAAAAAGTTAAGCCATATCAGAGTTAAGTGACTTGCCCAGAGTCACACAGCTAGTAAGTGTCTGAGGTCAGACACCAAGGCTGGTGCTCTATAAACTGTGCCCCCAGCTGCTTCCCTTCCCCTTCCCCCCTCCCCCCTCCCCCTTTGTTTTTATTGATTGCTGAGGGCTTACTGGACTCTTTGGGATCCAGTTCCCCTTCACCCCCCAGGCTGTCCCTGCCCCCACCCCAGGACAGTGAGGAGGCCTCTCAACCCCCACTTTCTTTCTTGCATTCCAGAAGTATATGAAGACCCCCTCCAACTTCCACTCCGTGCACTAATCACACAGACAGGTAAATCAAGGTCTGGAGGTGGGAAGGACTAAAGACCAGGGCCTCAGACCACAGGACAATTCAATTCAACAAGCATTGAATTAAGCACCTACTGTGTGCTAGGCACATTCTTTCCAATTAGTGTGGATGAAGCCCCTTCTGTGCGCACCCAGCTCCTGGACTGAGGCCTGGGGATATGGGGAGGAATTAGGACAAGGCCCTGGTGAGCCTGGGGAGTAAGGGAAGGTGTCCGAGATCTCTGGGCCCAGGGACAGGCAGGAGGAGCCTCAGGGAGAGAGAAAAGGGCTCCCACGGACAGTAGGTAGGAGCTGACTGGCTTTCCCAGGGAGCCCCAAGACCCGGGCCGAGTATCCCAGGAATGCTTGGCTTCTGGACCCCCCCCACTTTGGGTGGGTGAGGAGTTTCCTGGGCTCCCACATGCCTGCAGAGGAGACTGGATCCCCACAAGGCAGCTATTGTCCCTTCCCAGCAGCCCCCCCCCCCATCCCAGCCTCCTCAGCCCATCCCTGGCTGATGAAGCCAGCCAACCACCAAGGGCCTCAGGGAGGCCCCTCCTCCCTTGCTTCCCCCCTCCCCTCAGAAGCCCGGGGCTTGGCCTGAGGCTCTGGAGGAGGAAGGGAGGGAGGGCTGAGATCCTAGAGGAGGGATGGTGGGTCCCCCAGGGCATCGGGCAGGGGCAGGAGGGGGCATCAAGAGGCAGAACTGGAAGAGCCCCGAGGGACCACTTCGCCTTGCCTCTTATTGCTGTTGTTCAGTCATCTCTGTGACCCCATGCGGGGCTTTCTTGGCAGAGACACTGCAGGGGTTCCCTTCCCTTCTCCATCTCATTGTACTGATGGGTAAACTGAGGGCCATGGGGTTGACTTGCCCAGGGTCGTAGAGCAAGTAAGTGTCAGAGGCCAAATTTGAACCCAAGTCTTCCTGACTCCAGGCCCAGCACTTTATCCACTGAGCCACTTAACTGCCCTCTCATTGTACCGATGGGTAAACTGAGGCCCAGAGATGGGAAGCGATACACCCAGGGAAGTAAAGTAAAGGGCGGAGTCATGACTAGGACTCAGGTGTTTTGACTCCCAAGCTTACATCCCATTAAGGGGAAACAAATCCTCAGGCCAGCCAGACAGATGGCGGTGTGGGACAGGAGCCAGAGAGAGCTCTAGGTAGAGAAAGCAGAGGAGGGAGAGATCCCCTTTAGCAGGAGGGGTCAGGAGCTGGTCTGGGCACACACATGGAGGCAGGAAAGAGCACCTACTTTATGCTGGGCTCTGTGCCAAGCACCAGTGGTCCAAATAAGAATGAGTCCCTGCCCTCAGGGAGCTCGAAATCTAATAGAGCGGCTCTGAAGGGGAGTCACAGGAGCTCAACCTGGAGAGGCAAGAGGAGGCAAGAGTCGGGGGCCTCGAATGCCAGGCTGAAGACTTTCTACTTGGGAAGCCCTAAAGGTGAAAGCGGAGGCGGCCGGCCAGGCCTCTTCCCGACTGCCTGGATTCCTCTCTCACTCACGCACCCATCAGGGGATGACCTCATGTGTTGATCTCCAGCAGCTGGCATGGGACAGAGCGAGGGCCGCCTCAGCTCTTCCTGCCTTGGAAGGGGAGAACGGCTCTGGACAGGAAAGCCCGGCTGCCGGCCGCAGGGCCCAGCGCGTGCCTGCTCAAACAGCCTCATTGTCCGCCTGCCCTCCTCCCCGGCCTGCCCTCCCCTCAGGAATGCCCCACAACCCAGCAGTGGCATTTTCTGGGCTCAGGCAGAGGAGGCTGGGCCCCAGCACCTGGGGATGGTGGCCCCCACCCCCACCCCCTGCCGCTGGTGACCTCAGCATCCAGAGATAAACAGGAAAGCTCCAACCCCATCAGGAAGGAACAATAACACCAGGCCCGGCTGTGGGCCACTGCGCCAGGCTGGGGCCAGGAGGCAGCAACAGGAAGCCAGGAGGGGCCTCACGACCATGCAGCCTTCAGATGGGTCTGGGAGGCCATCCACTGGCCCCGTCCCGTAAGGCCAGGGAAGAAATTGAGGGCCACAGAGGGGCAGGGGATAGAGAGACAATAGATAAATGGGTCCCTGCCCTCCAGCATCTTGGCCAGGTCACCCTGGCCTTCTGCTGGCTCCATGGTCTCCATCCCACCAGACAGACACCCTCAGAAGCCCCAAATACCTGACCAGCCCCCATGAGAAGGACAGAGGAAATCATTTCCCAGCACTGGAGATCCGTCCCCCTGGGGGCACGGGCAGGCCCCACACAGGCATGAATGGGGAGAGGGCAGGAACTCTCTGTTCCTGACTCTCCTCATCTGTGTTGTGCAAGTTCTTAGCACGGTGTCTGGCACACAGTCAGCGCTTAATAAATGTTGGCTGATTCATGCATCTCCATGGGTGACTCTCCATTGAATTCAACAGAGGCTTATTAAGTGCCCACTACATGCAGGGCCATCTTCTGGTTTGGGCCCTGCTGCCACCAGAGTCCTAACCCCCACCTGACTGGGACTGGAGGCAACTTGATATCACCGGTGTTTGGGGGGGGCACATCCTCTGAGTCCGCTCACCACCCTGGGGCTTCGCTGACCTGACCTCCTCTTCCTATGGGCACGTAAGCTCCTTGAGGTCAGGAGGGTCAGGGAAGGGAAGATGAAGGGGAGCAGGAGGAGGCAAGGTGGGCTTCCTGGAGGAGGAGGGAACTGGGCTTGTTGGCAAGAAACCCCAAACGCTTTAGCTCAGGAGAAGCCAGGGTAGGATCTTCCTGTCAGATGCATAACCCGAGAGAATGAATGTAGGCAGCGGCCCATGGAGGGGCAAGAGGGAGGGAGGACCTCGCCCAGGCAGGGCCAGGAATGCCCGGGTGAGGAGGAGAGACGGCCTCGCTCACCCTCTGCCATGCTAACTTTATCAGCACAGATGTTTTGCAGTAGCAAATACTTTCCAGGGAAATCTGTGAACAGATGTTGATGCTCCGAGTGTGGGGACACTTGTGCCCCTGCCAGCACTGGGCGCGCCTGTCAGAGAAGGCAAGAACAGAAGGAAGATCATCCACATTCCTCCCCCCATCTTCCTTTCTCTCCCATGATCAGACCCTTCCCTCTGGACCAGGTCCCTGGGCAGCTCCCACCCCAGGGTGCCCAGGACTCCTTGCCCCTCCCTCTGGCTGACTACATCACTCGCCTGCCCAGATCCCTGAGGCCCCGGCCCCCTCAGCTCACCTGGAAGCCCACCTGGGTGGGGGGCTGGGTCTGGGAGACCTAGTGAAGGTTCTCTGTCCATTCTGGAGCCAGCAGCTCAGCTTCCTTCTCCTCTCCAGCCCCAAGAAGCCCCAATCTCTCTGCCCATCTAAGTATCCCCATTGTTCAAGACTCGTGTCCAGGACCTCTCTCCCTGACAATCCCACGTGGTCCTGGTCTCTCCCCCTTCTCTGCTCCCCCAGCCCACCTCAGGGCATCCCCTACCTCTGCCTTATCTTACCTAGCTCTGTGCCTTGTTCTGTTCAGAGGCCCCTCCCACCCACCCCCAACCTGGGACTGAGGGCTCCTTGAAGGGAGGGCCGGGGGCTGCCCTTCCTCAGTCTCCCCCAGACTCTATTGGACCCTCCCTGACAGGGCTGGTCTGAGCTAAGTCTGGCAGCTTGGAGATGGGGAGGGCTGGGAAGAGGCTAGGGCAGGAGTGAGTGTCTCATTGGCCAGGGACAAGAGAAGAGCCCATGGTCTCACTGGTGTGAAATGATAAAGCTAGAACTAGAAGGGACCACTCTGTGGGGAAACATGCCCAGAGAGGGTCATCGGAGCATAGCTTTTGAGCTGGGCGGGGCCTCAGAAACCATCTAATTGGACTCCCTCAATTTCACAGACTAAGGAGACTAGGGAGAGGAAGGTCCTGGGCCAAGATCACATAGGTAGGATGGGGGCAGACTTGGGATTCAAACCCAGGTCCTGTGCTGCTGACAAAGCCTCTCACACCGTTTTGGTCCTTGTAAGGAATCCTCTGGCTCTGGGCATTTTAGGGGAAATTTTTTTTAAAGGAACCAAAATTACAAAAAGAAAAGGGTCCAAATTCCTGAAGCCATCTGCTCCGCTCGCTGGCTATGAGGCGGAATGTGTGAGATGCCCCACTCCTAGTGCCGCTGGGCCTGCTCTCTCACATACACACAGAGATGCTTGCAGAGTCTTATTAAGCCCTTATTTGGGGCCGTCTGTGCCCCCCCACACCTCCCGCAGCGTTCACAGGTCCACCCCGGGAGGGGAGGGATGTGCCTGCCTCCCACCCCACCCCCAGCCCCTCTTGGCTTCTTCCCATCTGCATCTCCATATTTAGAGCTGCTAATTGCAGCGAGGGAGCCACGGGTGGGCTCCGGGTGTGCCAGTGTGCCGGGGAGCCGCTGAATTCCCCAGGCACAGAGCCAGTGACTCTGGGGCTCTGATTGGCCCTCCCCCTCCCCTTCCTCAGGAGCTGGGGACCCGCTGCCCCAGGGGAGTCTGGCTCAGGGCCTGTCTGGTCCTCACCCCGTTCAGAGAGGCAGAAGGTTAGGCTCCTTAACTCACTCTGTTCTACACAAGTTGAAGAGCAGCCCCCACCCACACCCCCCGAAATGGTCCCAGATACTCCCCTCATCAGAGGACCACAACCTGTGGGCTCTGGCTAAACCCAGAGCCAAGACCGGACACATAGGAGTGTCTGGCTAGTCTTTGCTGTGGATCTCCCAAATGGGTGCTGCCCTGGGCAGGCTCAGTGCTGGGGATAGAGGAGAAGCCCTAAGCCCAAGCAGTAATAACTAGGCATTCTGACCCCCTGAGGCAAGCAGTTGTGGGCTTGTCTCAGGCATAAAGCTCTTTTGTGTGGGGGTGGGGGTATCCTGAAGACAGCAATTGAGGATGCTGAGAAACTGGATGGCCTGGGGGCTCGGAGCCAGCTAAGGCTGGGGCAGAAAAGAAAATGAACAAGACTAAAGTTACTGGTGCAGGGGGAAGGAAATGATGGGAAGCTCTACAAATGACAGTACCAAGGAGCTGGGCAAAATGGAATGAATGAATGAATGAATGAAAAACGTATGTTTCCAGCACAGGGCATCACCAAGTCTAGAGTGAGGAAGACCTGAGTTCAAATCCAGCCTTAGATACTTCCTAGCTGGACAAGTCACTTCACCTTGTTGACCTCAGTTTCCTCTTTTCTAAAATGGACCAGAAGGGACAGCTAGGGGCAGTCAGAGCCAAGCTTTGATCTCAGGTTGTCCAACTAAATCTACTGCCCTGAGATGGGGGAGGGGATCTCCCGGGTGGACAGGCAGCATATGTCATATGGGGGAGGGGAGAGGACAATGTGCCCCACCCTAATGGAAGCCATGTTAGAGAGAGAGGTCATGAGGAAGGACCCCAGGGACGCTCCAGGCAGAATAGATTCCCTTTGACCTCACCCCAATCAGCCTTTGTGCCTCCAGACAGAAGCACTTAAAGCTGGTGTCTGCAAGCTCCCCAACACTCTGGCCTCCTCCTCCCCATCATTTCCCAGAAAGGGCAAGGACCCTTTTCTGGAGCAGGAGGAAGAGGTCCCTTGTTTGCTGTGAGACTTAGCTCCAGACAATGGGGTGGCCAGGGATGGCAACACGACAGGCAGGAGCCAGTGGGGGGAATCAGAGGAGCCAGATGCAGCTAAATACTACCTTTGTGAGCCCAGTGGGGCAAGTCCTCTGGCCTCTCTGGGTCTCAGCTTTCCCCAACTGTACAGAAAGTGGCCACATATAAATAATTAATCCAGTAATTTGGAAGAAAGCATGGGAGTGGAGGGTCATGGTTCACTGTGGGTCTATGGGAGGGAAGGGGTTGTTCCTTGTCCTTCCTCAGCTTTTCCCATATGTAGGAGACCTCTAAGTGGCTCAGGCTGAAGAAAAACTCAAATGCTTCAAGCCATATAACTTTTATGGGCTTTCTTTGGCAGAATGCCCCCATAATGGGTTTGGGGGCATGGGATACCCATAAGAGAATTGAGCAAGATTTACAAGGAATTTCTAACCTAGAATCAAATAGTTGTCTGGAACAATGGACTCTGATTTAGCCCCATACACAATAGATTTGAAGGCAGATTAAATGCCTTCAGGTGCCGCTAAACCTATTCTGTGTTCCAAAAAAACTTAACTCCAGGAAGAAAGAAAAAAAAATTACCCACCACTTAGACTCTGGGAACTGGCAGATCTCCCTTTCCTTATGAGGAAAAAACACAACTGAGGGTTTTCCCCATTCTAAAACCCATTGTGTAAAGGTCCTACTTCCCTAAAGAACTGATCCTGAAGCCTCTAGCCTGGAAGTTGCAAGAGAAGCAGTGTGTTTCAATGGAAAGAACACTCTATGTGAAACCCTAGGATTTCCACTTACTATCTGTGTGACTCAATCCTTCCGAGACTCAGTTTTCTCCTCTGTAAAATGAAGGGGTTGTACTAGATTGCTTCTAATGTCCCCAGAGGGGGCACAGTGTCCAGAGGGGGGAGCACTGAGACTAGAGGGAGGAAGAACTGAGTTCAAATTTGGTCTAACTAGTTGTGTGACTCTGGGCAAGTCACTTAACCTCAACCTGCCTTAGTTTCTTCAACTGAAAAATGGGGATCATAAGAGCATCTACCTCCAAGACTGTTGTGAGGATTAAATGAGATCATATTAGCACATAGTAGGCCCGGGGCTGCTTCTTCTCTGACACCCCCCCCAGACTGGAACCCCCCCAGAGCAGGGTTTGAGGCTGCTCCTCCTCTGACCCCTCCCCCCCAGACTGGGAGCTCCCTGAAGGCAGGGCCTGGGGCTATTTTCTGTTTCCTGCCCCCCCCAACAGCTGAGCTAAGAGTGTACACAGGGCTGGGCTCCCCATCTTCTCCAGTGTCACCAAGCCTGGCATCTCTCCCCAGCATCTTCCTCTCCCTCATCAGTGTTCACATTGCCCCAGCACCTTAAGTAAGGCTGCAGAGCCCTCCCAGACACCCCCAGCCCCACGAGGTACACCATCCCCATTCTTCAGATGTGGCTAGGGTTGTCCAGCTAGGAAGGAAGGACCCAGGTGGCATCTGAGCTCCAGCATGGGCCCTCGGGCCCCAGCACTACGGGCACAAGGCTTGATTTGGAAACATCTGCCTCCTGTCGCGTCCTGGGCCACATTCCTGTGGGGAATTTGGCCCAAAGAAGGAGTCCAGGCCGATGTCTTGGGTCAACAGCGAAATTCCTCTGGGAGTGAACGTAACTTCCAAACGGCCCAGACAGCGGCGGGAGGCCCTCACATTCCAGGGGACGTGGGTCTGGCTTTCTTGCTAGCCAGCATTCCTGAGCCTGCCCATTGCCAGCCCTCAGGGCTCAGCAGGGGCAGGCTGCAGGGCAGGGCCTCAGGGCGTCAGGGGCACGAGCCCTCTCTCTGCTGCTTCTAGAATTGACAACAAATTCTTCCCATGGAGACTCACCTCCCAGGCCAGGCAACAGACAGCCCTCCCCTCCCCCTTGGGGAAGCCCTCACTTCCTTCGCACTCTCCTCATCCCCAACCTCCAGCTCCCTCCTTCCCAAGTCAACGGCATCAAGGCATCTTCCTTCCAAACACACACGGACGAAGAATTCAAGTTTCTGGACCGAGCGCAGCCATCACTTTGGTGCTGTCTATTACCCCAGCACTGAGCACAATGTCCCGGGCGCCGGAGCCCCAATTCATTGATTAATAGGCAGCTACTGTGGTTCAACCACTAGAGAAAGAAATGGTCAGCTCTATGCTGAAGGAAATCAGCTCACAAGAGTGGAGAATGGACGACCATCCCAGGAGACCACCATGAGGTGCTGGCAGCCACCCAGGCAAGAGGTGGTGGTCCAGGATGATGGGCCTGAGCTATCTCCACCAGGGTCTGAGGGGAGATGGAGGGGAAGGTGTTGGGGGTGGGAAGCAGACCTTCTGTCTCTCTCCCAAGGTGCCTTGCTTCTTCAGCTAGCAATAATAGACGGACAGACAGACAGATAGAGCTATAGATAGGTGGGTGGGTGAGTGGGTAAGTGGGTAGGTAGGTTATCAATGAAGCTCAGCAAGAGTCTGGGAGTTTGCAGATGAAAGGGCTTTTTAGGGCAGGGAGACCTTAGTGTATCACATGGGTAAGTGTGGCATGCTCTTCATTCCTTGTCAAGAAAGAGGGATGCCCTCTGCCTCAGGCGGGGAGGGGAGAAGAGGCAGAGGGTGGGCGAGAAGCCCTGCAAGGTGGTGGCAGTTTAGGAGTGCGAGATGAGGGTCCAAAAAGTGAGGAGAACCTTGGGCCAGACAAGCAGGGTAGATTTCGTTCCTGAACAACGGCGTTTGTGTTGTGGAAAGAAATAGATTGTAGGGGAAAGAGGTCTTAGGGGCAGGAGAGCTGGGGTCAAGTTCTGCCTCTTATGTTCCCTGGCTGGGTGATCCTAGACCAATCACTGTCCCTCTCTGAGGCCTCAGTTTCCTCTTCTGTAAAATGGAGATGATCATCCATGCATTGCCTCCCTCACACCCTGGCAATGAGGATGGATGGGCTCCCCGCCTCCAGATCGCCGTTTTGTGGGTCATTGTGGAGATCTCTGGGCAGGAAGAGATTCCTTTGAGTTACCTGTGAGAGCTGGAGAGGCAGGAACAAAGGGTCTTGTGTGCAGGGCACCCAGAAGGAGCTTTGGCGTGGGGGGCAGCTCCAGCTCCCCAAGGGTCCTCTGCCTGGCCAGCCCCTCCCTGGAGCCACCTGTCCAGTCCTGGGCACTGTCACTTAGGAAGGACCTGGAGAGTGACCAGGCTGGATGCCAGAGGGGGGCCAATGGCAGGAACCAGGAATGTTTGACTAGTGCCCTGCCATTTGGAGTCTGGATCAGCCACACTGGGCTTGGCCCTAGAGGGCAGCCCCAGGAGGAATCTGGGGAAGGTGCATGGCGGCTTGAGGCTGGAACCCAGGAGAAGTAGCCCAATGGTTAGAGCTGGTGTCCGCCCAGGATGGGTGGGAATCCCCCTCACTGGGGGTCTTCAGGACAGGCTGGGACTCCAAAGAGGGCTCCCTACCTGGCCTCTGAGACCCTTTGGAGCTTGGAGAGCCAGGGCCGAGGCATCCCCCAGCCTCAAATTAGGACCGGACTGGGAGCCAGGGTTAGGAGTGAAGGGTTCCTGGCAGTGGTCCGGGCTCCCTGCTGCTATGTGGGGCCCCGTCCATCCCCAGTGGGTGGAGCACAGCTCCAAGACAAACTATCGATGGCATGGCCTGAGTGGGAGCCAGCACCTTGGAAGGCCAGAGTTTTCAGCAGGGCCAGACAGGGTCCTCAGGCGGCGTCCTGGTCCCTGCCATCGGCTTCTCTCCCTTTTTTCCTACCCTCGGGCCTGGTCCTTGGGTGCCTGTCATCAGGAAACAGCTTTGGCAGAAGACGGGAGGAGGAGGAGGGGGAGCCGGCTGGCAGGGTCCTTGGAGACAAGGGGAGCGGAAGGAAGCCCTCGCCGGTCACACATTCCGGCTCCCATTTCTGCCATCTGCCACGGAGCCCAAGTGTTAACGAGGCAAGGTGGCAGCGGGACCCAGGCGCCTGACGAGCTCGCCACCCCTGACTTCTCTGGCCCTTGAAGGGAGCTGGGAGAGACCTTGTTTAACAGATGAAATTGAGGCCCAGAGAGGCCCACTGACTTTTCCAGGATCATAGAGATAAGTAACAGCAGGGTTAAGATTGGAATCCAGGTCCTGGTTCTCCCCATTTATCCACCTGAGCAGGTGTCTTAGGAGGGACATCCCCTCAGGTACCTCTCCCCAACTATGCCCTGAGCAAGAATGTCTGATACTCTTGCAGATCTCCAAAGACAGGGAGCTCATTACCTTTAAAAGAAAGCAATACGTTGATTTTAATCACCTAATAGTTTAAGAAGGGGCAATGTGGCCCTGGGGGAAGCCTGCAGTCTGGGGAAAGGTTAGGCCTGCCTAGACCAAGGCCAGGTAGGGGAAATGAGCTAGGTGTGTGGGGAGGGAAGGTGTCCAGGAAACCCCAAACATTGAGAACAGGCTGTCCCAGGAATCCTGGGTTCAGCAGGCAAAGCCTGGGCTTCGGGGGTGGGAAGGTCGAGCCTGGGAAGCCCTGCTCCATCCCAGAGAGGGCCTGTAGACTTCACTCTGGGCAGAGCATCTGGGATGCACCCCAACAACCCCCCCTTGGGCCGCTTTTCTGGTGACCTCACAGCATGATTTCCCGGCTTTGCCGCCAGCCCCGCCTTGCTGGAAGCCCAGATAAGCCCCATCCCAGAATTCTCCCTCCTGATCCAACTTTTCAGAAGATGAGCGTGATGTGAGGTTTTAGCTATGCGGGGTCTCCAAGGCAGGGCTGGGAGAGCTCTCAGTGGGAGGACCATCCCGGAGGGGGCTAGGCCGCAATGACCGCTTCTCAGCTTTTGTGCCCACCCTCCCAGGAGCTTTCTGGGGAGAGGGCGAGCTCATTTTATAGATGGAGCGCCTGAGAGCTAGCAAGGGCAGCCATTCCAGGGGGCCCTGCTGCCTAACGGGGAAAATCCCAAGCCCTTTGCTTGGCATTCAAGGCTCCAGGCTATCATCCGGTCTCCCAGGCACTGGACTAGATGAATGACCAGTCCTGGGAACATGGCCTGTACTTCTCACCTCTAGCTTCTACACTGGTCCCTACATGCACAGTGCCCCCCCCCACCCAATTCACCCCCTTCTCAGAGACACCTGAGCCCTGCCTTGGCCACAGTGACCTCTGTCTAGTTCTGATCTCCCAGTCTGGGCTGGCAGCCCATGGAGGACAGGGGCGTGGGGGGTGGGGGAGTGCTCTTGCAGAGAACTGCTTGGGAAGGGGCCGTCCTTTCCTATCACAGACCCCCTGTCCTTCTGAGTGTTGGTCAATGGGTCACTGGGGGTTGCTGTCAGCCTCTGCTGGGCTGGTTCTCCAGGACTTTCCAGACTGGGAAGACAGGAAAACAACAAATTCCCGACAGGACCAAGTGTCCCTTCCTGGCCCACTTTGGATGTGCAGGAAGTTCCCTGGGATGGCTCCAAACTCCCTCCCTGGGCTTATCTCTCTTAGCTTCCCAGAGTCTCCCAAGTACAGCTCAGGCCCATCCCCGCTCCAGACCCTCTGCCCCCCACCCCCGGCTGAGAGGGCACCCATAGGGGCTGGTGATCCCCCAGCCAGTTAACCAATGGATTTCACAGGTCAATTTCGATGTCTCATAACATTCCTGGAGGCAGGTAGTATCCCCAAGTGACAAAGAGGGGAAACTGAGGCCTGGAATGGTCAAATCACACAGGTGGTGAGTGGCAGTCAAGGGCCCTGGACATAGCAGACACTAACACCCATTAGACTGTAAGCTCCTTGTGGGCAGGGACTGAGTTTTGCCTCTTTTTTTGTCCCAAGCACTTAGCACAGTGCCCAGCACATAGTAGGGCTTAATCAATGTTTATGGACAGACTGAAGAGTTGAGCCAAGATCGTCTGACTCAGACTCCACTGATCTTCCCAAAATGCCCCTGCCCAGGGGCACAAAGTCAGTCAGGGCAGAGCCGGGGCTGGACATGGGGCCTAAGGGACCTAAGATTCAAAGCTGGAAGAGACCAGAGAGGCCTCTGACCCAGCCCCCGTTTTACAGGTGCCCGAGGCCCGGAGAGCACCCTGGGAGGAGCCATCGGGCTGAGGCCTGGGGCCAGGCCCTCGGCTGGCTCTTGGGCCTTCCCTGCAGCATCAGACCACCCTGGGTGAGGTGTGGTGGCCCCAGGTCTGAGAACCGGCCCAGGCGATGGAGGACAAGAAAATCATCCCCTCCTCCTCCTCCTCCTTCCCTTCCCCTCTTGTCCTCTCACTTCTGCCTTTCCCTCCTCCCCCTTCTCCTCCTCTCCCTTTCTTCCTCTTCTCCTTTCTCCTCTTCCTCTCCTCCTCTTCTTTACTTCTTCCTCCTCTCCTTCCTCCTCCTCCTCCTAGATCTGTCCCATTCAGGCCATGAATATTCAGGGCCCAGGATGAGCTCACACCTTCTAGGCCTGACTGGGAGAACAGGCCTATTGAGGCCAGAAGAGGAGATGGGGCGACCCCCAGGAGGGGGCAGAAAAAGCCAGGCCAGGAGGGGGCCTATTCATCCCAGGGGCTGGGCAGAGGAGAGGCCGGCCCAGCCTATGTGGGAGAGGGCAAAAGAGGACACGGGGAGGGAGGGAAAGCAGCTTGCAGGGGGCAGTGTCTGGCAGGCTGGCCAAGGGGAGGGGAGGCCTCCATCTCTCTCTCACCAAGTGAGATGGGCAGCCATGGACTTGGCACCAAAGCACCCACTCTCTACTCCTGAGGCTCCCCCACCCCCTTCAGCTTCCCAGTCTCTAAAATGAGGGCATCGAGCTGGGCCGTCGGGCTGGTCCAGCCCTTCTAGCCCTGAATGCTCAGACCCCATGACTACAGGCCGTGGGGCTAGGGGGGCCAGCCAGGAGGCCCAGCCTGAAGGGGAGACTGCAGAAAGCAGGTCATCACGGATCTGCTGAAGCGCCAGGGCGTTTAACAGAGAAGACTTGGGGAGATGCCCTCGGTGCCAGGCATGCTCTTCCTCTTCCCGTGTGGGCCCAAGGGCTTGACTTGGCCTTTGGTACTTTGCCTCTTCCCTCTTCAGGCTCCAGCAAAAGGCTCCTCATGTGTTCACAAGTGCCAGCCTCTCTTCTTCCTCTTCCTCCTCCTCTTCCTCCTCTTCCTCCTCCCCCCCACCTCCAAATCCTGCCCAACCCCTCTTCTTCAAAACTGCCTTTACCACCATGTCTCCAGGGAAGCCTCCATCACCATCACTGAGCACGCCTGGCCTCGGCATCTTTCCCTCGTCCTCACCTGCCCCTCAGCTTGAGAAACTCCATCCTGGCATATAGTGTGTGATTATGAGTGAGCCCCTGCCTCCCTGATCTCAATCCCCTTTCCCTCCCCGTGGTCCCCACCAGAGGCAGGCACATTACCAGGACGCTCTAGGAAAGAATCTTAAGTATCACGGCTGGAGGTCACCCGGTATAATTCTGAGGTCCAGAGAGGGATGGGAGCTGCCCCATGCCACAAAGCCTGTTCATGGCCGAGATGGGACTAGAGCCCAGCCAAGGGTCCTTCCAGCCCCCACGTAATAAAGAGAAGAACGTCCAAAGCCAGCTTTTCAGTTCCAGCCCCATCCAGCCCTTTGTCCAAGACATCCCGTCATTTGCCTGCTGCCACCCCAGCATTCCTTACCTCCCCCACCAGCCCCGTCTGTACCCGACTGAAGGCCTGGACCCCCTGACTACATCTTCCAGAATATAGGCTCCAGGCCCTGAGGAAGTTACCCCTCATCTTTGGGGCACCCACCCCAGGACACCGGATGAATGACTGTGTGCATCAAGCCACCCACCATATCTCCCGACTGACCATAGACACCAGAGTCTTCTTTCACCTTCACATCCATCCGGTCATCCACTCAGGTCATCTCACCCTACTCCTGCCTGCACCAACCTGCTCCTTTCCATCTGGCCCAGCACCCTCCACACCAGACTCAAGACACCCACACGTATCCCCATCTAACTCTTAAGAACAAAACTCCTTCCCTTGTTCCCTCTCCCTTATATGTATTTTGTTTTTGAGTAGTTTCTGTCATGTTCAGCTCCGTGACCAACCCCATTTGGGCTTTTCCTGGCAAAGATACAGAAGTGGTTTCACCATTTCCTTCTCGGGCCCATTTTACAGATGAGGAAATTGAGGCAAACAAGGTGAAATGACTTGCCCAGGATCACACAGCTAACAAGTGTCTGAGGCCAGATTTGAACTCATGAAGATGAGTCTTCCTGACTCCAGGCCTGATGCTCTATGCACTATGGTGCTCTCTAGCTGCCCATCTTCCCCTATTAGAATGTAAGCTCTTTGAGGACAGGGACTATCTCCTCTTTCTCTGCACTTAACACAATGCTGAGCATGTAGTTAGTGCTTCCTAAAGACTTTATTTCTTCATTCAAGAAGAAAGCCAGAGGGAGAGAAAAGAACAGGAGGATCTTGTCCTGATGTAAGAATGACATTAGCACAGCTTCAGACTCCTCAGTCTGGGATCCTGCTTCCAGGCACCCACAATCGTCCCTTTCCCGATCTGCTGAAGGAGCCGGGACCTTTCAGCTTGCACAGGAGAAAGCTGGGCGTGGGGGTGGGGGACAGCTGCCTTCAAGCATCAGAGCATCTGTTATCTGAAGAAATCTGACATTCTTTGTGCAACTTGGGGGAATTGCAGAGGACCCTGAGTTAAAAGGTTACAGCTGAAATGAAGGCTCAGAGAGGTGATGAGCCTTTTCTGGGGTCATAGAGCTGGTAGATTGACCTTTCTTCCAGCCCACATCACTGTCCGAGTCTCTCCGGAGATGGGGAAGGCTTTGAGGCTGCATGGTCCTACACTTCCCTCCATCCAAAGAGGGACTAGCCCTGTGGCCACAAAGCTAACTGGCGGTGGTCAGGGACGCTGGGAAACCTTTCCGAGCTCCTAGGCAGAGGAAAGTATTGCCCTCCTGTCACTGAAGCCAACTCATTTCCCCCAGGCTCCCAGCCATCTGAGGACTCCCCAGACCACTTGGCTTTGATCTAGCAAAGTCAGTTGGGGGCAGCTAAGTGGTGCAGTGGATAGAGCACTGGCTCTGGAGTCAGGAGGACCCGAGTTCAAATCCAGCCTCAGACACTTACTAGCTGTGTGACCTTGGGGAAGTTACAATCCTGATTGCCTTGCAAGGGGAAAAAAAAGGCAGTTAGAGCTGTCCCAAAGTGGTGTGAGCTACCTGGAGAAGTAGTGAACTCCTTATCACTGGGGGCATTAAAGCAGAGGTTGGAGGACCACTGGCCAGAGCTGTAGATGGGAATCCTCTAAAGTAAGGGTTGGACAAGTGTCCTCTGAATTCCTTTCTATTTGAATCTGGGTGAGCCCCAGTTTACCAATAGGAAATGGGCTCAGGAGGGCAATTGATTTGCCCACAGCCTTTCATACAGCTAGTGAAAGCTGGAAACTGAACCCAGCCTCATCCATGGCTTCCTGACAAATGAGTCAGCCCATTGACACCGCCCCCCCCTTCTCCCCCCCAAGTCACTGACTCCCAGACAGAAGGAAACAAGATCAAGAAACAGGAGCCTGAGCTGGTTGCGTGAAAGGGGCCTCTATGGGCCAGTGGAGTTTAGAGACCCGGCTCCTGCCGGGCCTCAAGGTGAGACTGTGGGTCAACTCCCTTCCCCTCTGTGGGGTCTCAGTTTCCTCATCCATAAGATGGGAGAGGAGATGAGGGGATACCTCTGGGGTGGGTGCCCCTGGAAAGAAAAGCCTTTTCCTATAGAAGCCCAGGATCTCCATGTTGGAAGAGCCGGCGGGGTGGGGGGTGGGGGGGCCTGAGGCCAGTGATGTGAATATTATTCCTACCCACTTTGTGAGTTATTATTGTACCCTTTTTATAGATGAGAAAATCAATCAAAAAGCAGTTGTTAAGCACCTACTATGGTGCCAGGCACTGGCCTATACACTGGACAGACAGACACAGAAGGGGTCTGTTGGGAAGACAACATGAACATGTGTAAGTGGATACAAAATTATGTTGGTAACTGAGAGGGAGGGCCCAGCAAGTGGGAGGGAAGTCTTAATCCGAGTCTTGGAGAAAAACTAACTAGGAATTCTAAGAGGTGGGGCTGAGGAGGGTGGGGCCTAGCCAAGGACCAGAGGAAGGAGATGGGGTGTTGTGCATAAAGGAATGGAGGAAGGCCTTCATGGCTGGATGGTCAGTTACCAGACTGGAAGGGAGATATAGCAAGGCTGGAGGAATAGGCTGCGGATGGGTTGTGAAGGGCTTTAAATGCCCGACGGAGGAGCTTAGATGGCACTAGGAGCCACTGGAGTTTATAGAGTAGAATGACATGGTCAGATCTGAGGGATCTTCTTACCTCTTGTTCATTTCCAGCCTCCACAACTTGTTCTGGAAATCCATCCTCCACCAGGGCTCGTGGTACTCACCATCCCCCTTCCATTTCACTCCTTTCTCTCTCTCTCTCTCTCTCTCTCTCTCTCTCCTCTCTCTCTCTCTCTCTCTCTCCTCTCTCCTCTCTCTCCCCCTTCCCCCTACCTCTCTCCCTCAAAGAAAGAGTCTGGGAGGGATTCAGAAGCAAGTCCTAAGGAGGGATGAGGCTCTAGCCCCACCTCTGACATTTATTAGCTGAGTGACCTTGGCTAAGTCTCAGGGCCTCAGTTTCCTCCTGAGTAAAATCTCTAACAGAGATAATCTAATCTCTAAGGGTCCTTCCAGCTAGAAAATCCATGACCTCAGTTTAGCCCTGGGGCCCACCCAGGCCCTGGTTCTAACCTCTCTCCTCTGCACCCTAAAACAAGAAATGTTAAGGGGCCATGAAGGTGTCCGGAGAGGCTTTCCAGGGCTACTGTTGGGAAACAGGCCTCCTCCCCACCCCCCCCATCTCCCAGACTGCAAGGGGAGGTGAGGGGGCCCAGCATGGAGCCTTCAGGCCATGCTCTGCGTCTCCCTCCAAGAGTGCATTAGACCCAGCAGGAAGGAGCTGGCAGCCCCAGCCCCCGCCCCAGCCCCGACTGCCCCCCTCCCAGTGGCATTAGGCTGCTCATCGGATTAGATGCTCTCCCAGGGATAAAAGCTGCCTGGCGATTACATTAGCAAAGGGCAGTGTTTTCCGGTCTGCTCAGAATTCAGTCTCAACCTCCGTGGCCCCACTGTGGGCACCAGAATCCCTTCTGGAATCATCTTGCAGGGGTTTGTGCTTAGAGATCATGAAGCTAAGGCACGGTTGGCTTCTCTCCCTTCTTTCAACACTCTGAGGATCCCAGACTGCACCTGGGGGTGGAGATGAGGCCCCTCCTCCCCAGGGGGCCTAGGCTTCCCGTCTCTCTGTGCTGCTGGGGGCCAGCGCGCCCCCCCACCCCACGAGTGGCCTCCCCAGGCACAGGGCCGACTCTGACCACCTTCCTCTGGGCACTAGGGGACCACACCTGCCCAGAAGCCATTCCTTCCCTCCCTGACCAGCTCATCCTTTTCTGAATCTGACGTCCCGAAATCACTCCTTGCTCACGATTTAGAAAGCTTAATTACAATAAATAGAACTGTGTGATCCCTGCCATTTTTCTAAGACCTCGTATCAGCCAGGGGGTTTACATTCACTCCTCATTCCTGACCCAGGAAGAAGGGCTAGAGGCAATTAAGCATTTCCTGGTGGAACCTAAGCTCCCTGCCAGCGGGAAGCTTCCTTCTGTCCTGCCATCCCCCAAGGCTTATTGCGATGCCTGGCGCAGAGTAAGTGCTTAATCCACATTTTTCATTCATTCACATAGAAGGGAAACTGCCCCCCCCACTGGTTACGTGATCTGCATAAGGTCACACAGGTAAGGAGCAGCAGAGTCAGGGCCTAGTATTAGAGGAGGCATCTGAGGGAGATCTGGACCATGTTGGGATGCTCCAGGCCGAGGGAGGGCTCACACCACACCCTCCGAAGTGTGATACTGACGGAGCAGGGGCCCCCACACTTCCCTGTGTAAGTGTGTCTCCCCCCTCCACAGCCAGCTGAAATGTGGAGCTGTCCAAAGGCCCTGGGCTTGGGGGCCCTGAGGGTTGGAAGCACTTCCTGGCTGTCAGCCTGGCTGAGCCTCAGTTCGCCCCTCGGAGAAGTCAGGACAATAATCTTTGCTCCCTCCCTCATGGGACACTTGAGGAAAGCTCTTCATTCCCAAGGCCAAAGACCCCGGCTGCTTCTGTCTGCGGATGACAAGCCCAGACGTGGCCCCGGCTCAGAAGTGGGCACAGTCGATCCCAGTTGGTCCCTAGACTGAGGAGCCAATTGACCAAAGAGAGCAGCCAGCCAGGCCCAACCTCTGGAAGGGACAGTGGCCAAACCAGTGACCACCCCCTCAACTTTTCTAGGGTGCACTCCTCCTGCAGTTGGAATGCCTTCTCTCCTAGTGCCTGGCAGTGCCAGCTCCGGGGAGGAAAGGTGAGAAGGAGAAGAGGAGGAGACAAGAGAGGAAGTTACATGATAGTCAGGTCCTAGGCTCCCCTTCTTGGGGAAGCACAGCTGTGGTCTGAGCCCCAAACACTTGGCACTCAGTGCCCGGAGTCCTGCCCTTTGCACCCAGCTGAGTTCTATGCCAAGGACACAACAGTCGCCTTATGGAGGCCAGGTGGGATCAGAACCATTGCAGCCCCCCAGGAGCCAAGGCCTAGGGTTTACTGATGGCTTTCCCTTTTTACTCCCCCACCTTCAACACACCACCTACTATGTGCAGACCCAGCAAGGAATGGCTCCAGTCACCCAAAGGATGATGCCCCGAACCACAAACCCTGTCATCCTGTCCCCCCAGTACCTCACCCCAAATCCCTTCTAAAGCTTATCTCACCACATCTCTTCTACAATACAAGCAGCCTGGCAGCGTTTGCCTAAAGACCTTCCATGATGGTCAACTCACTACCTCCCATTTCACCATTGGACAGCATTAATCATTAGAAAGCTATTCTGGCTGTCAGGCCTCAGTCTGCTCCTGGTTCTTCCCTCTGGGACCAAGCACAAGGAGCTGATCGATCCGCTTCCCAGAGCAGCCCTTCAGACACTTGAGACAAGTTCTCCCCTCCCCCCTGCCCTTACAAAACCCTTCCCCCATCCCCACCAGCAGGGACCCTAGGCTGGCTCATCTTTTCATTTTCCCTTCCTTCCTGGCTTCCCTTCCGAGCACACTCTACAGACAGACGGTCGGACAAGCTCTCAGCGCCTTCCTTCCTCCTCCCAGGGTGTCCTGGGTGACCTCAGACAACCTCTGCTAGGGAATCGCCACAGAGGAGCAAGGGCACCCCCTGCAGGCCCCCACCGGCTCAGCATCCCACCTACGCAGAGGGAGGGCCCCTCCACCACCTCCAGAGGGAGGACACTCTCTCTCTCTCTCCTCTTCTCTCTCTCTCTCTCTCTCTCTCTCTCTCTCTCTCTCTCTCTCTCTCTCACACACACACACACACACACACACACACACACACGGACTGCTGCCTGGTGGTACATACAATGACCCAGAATCAGGAACCACTTGGATTCACATGTGTCACAGAGGAGATATTTTGGCTTTGTGATCAGAGGATGGGGTGGGGGGTTCCCAGCCTCTGCCACCTACTAGCTGTGTGACCTAGAGCAAGTCACTTAGCCTCTCTTTACCCTTCAATTTCTCCATCTATAAAACAAAGGATTCAATTCCACATGCATTTATTTTTGTAAATAGTTTTTATGGACCTCTTCAGTTTTTACATCCCTACATTTTCCCTTATAGCTCCCCTGCCCCGCCCCTGCTAGACTAAAGCCTTTCTTGATCATAAAGAATTTTTTAAATAGGGAGAAAAAAGATCTATGAAACTAACCAATTTCTCAAAAAAAATCTTATGCTGTATGCAGTTTTCCACACCCAAGTTCCTCTCTGTGCAAAGAAGTGAAGGGAAATGCTTTCCTGAACCCCTTCTTTGGGACCAAACTTAGTCTAGAAATGATATGCTTTCATATCATTTGGTTTTGATCATTTTGTTATTGTCACTTCCCATTGACATTTCTGCAGTTATTGTTCATATTATTCTCCTGGTTCTGCTTGCTTTGCTTTGCATCGGTACAGAGAATTCCCCTTCCCATGTGTCTCTGTATTCATCACTTTCATTGTTTCTTACAGCACACTAATATTCCACTATGTTCACAGACCACCGTTTGTTTAGCCATTCCCAATCAATGGGCATCTCCTTTGTTTCCAGTTCTTTGCTACCACAAAAAGTGTCGAATGAATATTTTTGTGTCTAGGGAGCCTACCAGATGAAAAGCTGCACTGCCCAGTGAATAGAGGGCTCAGGGCCAAGAAGCTCTGGGTTCATCTCCCCTCTGACACCAATTGGGTGAGTCTCAGTGCCCCAAACAATTCTCTAGCAATACAAATTGTAGGACTTCTATGGATCTGCATTGCTAAAGGGAGTTTCCTTACTAAGACTTCCCTGCACTAAAATCAGGGGTCTGGACCCCTTACTAACCCACCCAAATCCTGAACTGACTTACTGTTTTGTTGACTATTTAGGCTTAAGAGAAAATGTTAATAATGCAGATTAAACTTCAAAATGGGCTCTAACAACATTTTTTCCACATAAAAGCTTTTTTTTTTTATTAAGCATACACTAGTACATCCCTGACCAAAGCCCTTGGTTCTTTCTCAAACTGCTATGTCTAGCCACATCCTCCTCTACCTCATATTTTTGAAGTTGACTTTTTGAATCCAAGTAGAAGACTTTACATTTATCCTTTTTTCACATTTATCCTTCTTAAACTCTAATAAATTAATTTTGTCTGAAGTTCTAGGCTGTCAAGGACTTTTTCCCATCTTAGCTCCATCATCCAGTGTGGGAGCAAGATACCATCCTGCTCTGTGTCTCCTTCAAAGTTTATAAGCATGCCATCTACCCTTTTCATCCAAATCACAGAACAAATAGGAAGCACAAGACTCAGCCCATTAAACAGAACAGGATCCAATATAGATGTTCAGACACTCTCCTGGGACACCAAACAGTCAAGAAGCATTTTCTAAGTGTCATTCTGCTAGGTGAGTGAGGGAGTGTGTGAATGAATGAATGAATGAATGAATGAATGAATGAATGAGTGATAAGGCATTTATTAAGTGCTGACTATGTATCAGGTGCTATGTTACATGCTGGGGATACCAGTACAAGCAAACAAGACAGTCCCTACCCTCAAGAAGCTTTCATTCTAATGGAAGGAAGGCAGTACATAAAAAGCCAGCAAGCAGGATTAGGGGCCATGATTTGGAAATGGTGGCTTCAGAAGTGATCCAGAAGCTCAGTTCCAGGCCAATAAGCGCAAAAGCTCACCTGTCAGAGCTCAGGATGGTTCCAGGAGTATAATTCAAGGTTCAGGTGGAAGGGAGATGAAGAGGATGAGGAGGGAGCCCAGCGCTCAGGCAACAGGGTTTGGAAATGGGCCAAGCACTGTGCAGGGCAGCAGACATAGCCATACTTTGAATCTGGTTGTTTCCTCCTTCCTGAATCCATGTCACGGTGCTATCATCTAGCTCATGTCTCTACATCTTCACTGAAAGAATATTATGGTAGATTCTGTCCAATGCTCTGCTAAAAGCCAGGTAGATCTGTGTCCCCATCATCCTCCCTGTTCTGCCTATCAGATGACTGACAGAAAAAGGAAGGAAACATGTCTTGGTACTAGCTGTTCTTGAGGAATTCAAGCCACCTTCTAATAATCACTGCTTCCCTTTCTAATTTGATACAACCCATCCCTTTAAACTTGTCCTCTAAAATGTCTCCAGGAATTAAAGTCAAGCTCCTTGACCCATAGTTTAATGAGTCTCCCTCCCTGTTTGTCACTTGGACTCATACCCATTCTTTTCTCTCAAGCTTCCACTTCTACTACCCATATTAAAGACCCATAAAGACCCACCAGCCTGGATCATTGCAATAGGCTCTCCAGAGGTCTTCTGACTCCTAGCCTCTTCTTCCTTCTCTACTCCATCTTCGGTTCTATGGCCATTCCAATCTTCCTAATGCATAGAAGATTTAGGGGCCCACATTCACTGTCTTTAAACATTTGGGGAGCTGGGTCCAGGAAGGATTAGCTTGGCTTTCCTTGACCCCAGAGCAGAGAGGTTTGTAATAAGTTAGTGAACTTTTTCGAAAAGGTCCAGTAGCTGTATCTCAACACGATTGGTTTCCTTTAGCATCCTGTGTATTTAAAAACATGGTTCTGGGGCCACTAGGCGGCTCAGTGGATAAAACACTGGCCCTGGATTCAGGAGGACCTGAGTTCAAATCCGGTCTCAGACATTTGACACTTACTAGCTGTGTGACCCTGGGCAAGTCACTTAACCCTCATTACCCCACAAAAAAACAAACAAAAAAAACCATGGTTCTGAGCAGGGGTCCCTCACACCAAAAAAAAAGGTAAGACCCTCAGTAAGACCAATGGATGGGAAGTGCAGAGAAGCTGGACAGGTTGGATGTCAAGAGCATTTGCCTGCCTGGAGGAAGTGTCACCAAGAGGATGCAGTGTCTCCGAGGCAGTGAGGGCTTAGTGGGGTCTCCATCACTGGGGGACTTGAAGTAAAGGCTAGGGAGGGTTTGGCTTAGGTTGGTCCCTATGGCTGGTCTCTTCCAAGTTTGAGAATCTCTGCTCCTGTGCCACAGGTCTGAGGCAGGGAAACCAATTGGCTAGTCCATGGGAGAGCTGATGAGTCCCACAACCAGGTGGAGGGCTGGAGAGGGGGACCCTGACTGGACCTGTGATAGGAAGGAAGGGGCGAGATTCCACAAAATGGAACAGAAGAGTTTGATGTGGGAGGAGGGAGGGCCCAGTTGAGGTGGACTCTGAGGACAGAGCCCGGGAGGCTGCCTGGGCCTTGGCCAGAGGACTTTGGCCCTGACTCCATTTGTGCCCCCTCTCCTCGAGTGGGCAGAGGGCCCCGCTTGTGTCTGGGGGAAGGGCAGCCTCTCCCCGGGCTTCCCTCCCGGTGTTTCTTGGTTCTGTCGATGAGTCAGTCAGTCGATGAAGGCTGGGGATACAAAGCCCGGCCCGTACCCCGGTGCCTGCCCCCCACCCCCCAGCCCCTGAGCCTTGTGTCCAGACCTCGAGCCCTCGTGGCCCTGAGCGGCTACGCCGCCGTGGGGACCCGCATAGCAGAGCAAGGAGGCTGGAGAGGGGAGCCAAGCGGGGGCTCGCAGGTCCTTGCCCTCTCCCTGTGCCCGGGAGAGCCAGCCGCGCCCCCCAGGGACCAGTTGGGCCCGCATAGTTCTCCCATTGCCCAAGGATTCTGATTGAGCGTAAGCCCGGGGCCGCTGACAAAGGCGGGGGCGGAGCCCGGGGTGGGGGGACAATAGGGGGAGGGGGCAAGGCTGACTTGGGGGCAGCCAGGGCTCAAAGTCCTGCGTGGCTGCAGCAGGGGAGACCCCAGCACACGACGGGGTGGGCGATGAAGAAGGGCGCTGGTTTCGGTTTTTGTCACGTGTGATCTTGGCTCGGACCCCAGTAGAACGGGGCAGCCCCAAGAGAGCTGGGCGGGGCGGGGGGCGCGGAGGAGAGATGAACCTCGTGTGATGTCATTTCAGGCCTAAGGCTGGAGCGAGGGGGAGGGGGGCGGTGGTGGCCCTGAGATCCTGGTCCTGGCCCGTCTCACGTGCTCTGCCTGAAGGAAAATTACAACGAGGACACAAGGACTTTGATCCTCCTCTTACAGAGGAGGAAGTTGAGGCTCAGACAGGGAAAGTGGCATGCTGAGGTTCACACGGGAAGTGCTGCTCCGAAGCTGACAACGATTTCCCTCACCCCCGACTCTGCCCTGTTGGTGCATGTGTCATCATGTACACACCCCCTTGTATTTACTTACGGAATGTTCAATGACTGAGCCACGGTCACACAACAAACGTCAGACAAGCCAGCCCTGCCTGGGCTGGGCAGTAACTCAAGTATCTCAACACAGGGATATCTATGAGTTCCAGGGGTCTTTCTTCTCTGGCCTCTGGCTATTGAGAATCAGAGAAGGGGTGGGGGTGGGGAAGGAGGGGAGGGAGCTTAGAGCCCAGCTGGCCCAAGCCTCTAATTTCATGAATAAGGAAATGGAGGTCCACAGCCACGTTGTGACTTGCCATTATCATTGAGGTAGTAATTTTCAGGGGCAAGATTTGAACCCACATCCTATGCTCACTAGAGGTAGACAGTGGAGCTACGTTCTTTCTGAGCCTTTTCCTAAAAAGAGGCCATTGGACAGATGCCCTTCAGGGGCTGGGGTGGGGAGGGAGGTCATCGCTGTACAGTAGGAAACAATCCTGGAGAGGGCAAGTGCCGGCCCATAGATAGTGACAGAATCCGGAGCCAGGAGTCTAACTTTGGTGCAAGCCAGTGGACTACCCCCAGAGGGATGGTTCTGAGAATGGGTTGGGGGTGGGGAGAGGGATCCAGAAGGAGGGGTACCTCAGAGAGGGAGAGAGGCTAGTCTGGGCTTCTGAGGCTCAGCTGCCAGGACAATGCAAGAGCACCCTTGGCCCCCCTTCCCCCCATTTGTGGTCACACAGCCCTAATTCTTATGTAAATCCATCACTGCTATCAATCAATGAGCAACAACAAGGATAGCAAGGGCAGCCAGCATTTATGTAATACCTGATGGTTTACAAAGTGCTTTACAAATATAATTTCACTTGATAATACAAGAGCATCTTCAAGGCTGCCCCTCCCTCCCCCAGCCCATTTCCCCTGGGTCTCCATGGTAACTGCTGACTTCAGCTGTGATGTAAGGGCCGGGGTCCAGCCTGACTCCATTAACCCTCTCCTGTCCGGCTGGGCCTCGGGAGGTCAGAGAAGGGCACAGAACCCCTCTGGAAGGCACTTCTCTATTTCTTCCTCCTTTACACCGACTGCCTCCTGGACGAGCCAAAGTGGATGTCCGTCAACATCTCAAACTCAGCAAGATAGAGACAGAGCTTGTCACCCCCTCTCCAAATGCCCCCCTTTCCTGATTTCCCTCAAAAGGCACCACAAGCTTCCCATTCAACCAGGTTCCCAACCCTGGCTTCATCCTCATCTCCTCTCCCCGAGTCATCTCCCATACCCAGTCTGTAGCCAAGTGTTGTAGCTTCCATCTTCAGTTCTCTTGTCCCCTTCTTTCTCCTCACAATGTCACCACCCTGGCGCCGGCCCTCATCACCTCACATGATAGGCCTCTGCTCGGTCTTCCCGCCTCCAGTCTCTCCAGCGCTCAGCTGCCAAGGCTGACCATGTCACTCCCCTGCTCCATAAACCCCTCTGGCTCCCTATCACCCCCAGGATCAAATAGAAAGTGTTTGGTATTTAAAGCCTCTCACAAGCAGTCCCCTCCCCCCCAGCCTCTCCAGGCTTCTTGTGGTCCAGAAACACTGTCCTCCTGGCCTTTCCTTGAGCGCATCATGCTGTGGCCTTGGCCAGGTGTCATGCCTGGAATACCCTCCCCTGAATCTCTGCCTCTTCCCTTCCCTGGCTTCCTCCAGACTCAGCTCAGGTACCGCCTCCTTCACATCTTTCCAGGTTTTCTCTTACCTTCCTTCGAGGATTACCTTCCATTTACATGCTTGGACTTTGCATGCGCTTTTCCTGCACGTTGTCCCCCCACCTCCATAGGAATGCAAAGGGACCCTGCATCTCCATACTTAGTGCAAGGCATGGCACAAAGGTAGCACTTAACAGACCCTTGTTGACTGACTCTTTCATTGGAGCCTCACCCTCCCAGGGATGCACAGGAATGGAGTTAGACCCATTTGACCAAGGGGGAGATTGAGGCCCAACGAGGGACAAGCACCTAGCCAGAGGCTGGTCAGTGCAGGTAAGATTCCAAGGGAAGGCTGCTTCACATCAATGCCCTTCCTCACTCCCGCCCCTACTGCCTGTCCTTGGAGTGAGCCTCACCTTCTTACAAAAGAGATCTGGGGGGCAGCTAGGTGGTGCAGTGGATAAAGCACTGGCCCTGAATTCAGGAGGTCCTGAGTTCAAATCCAGCCTCAGGCACTTGACACTTACTAGCTGTGTGACCCTGGGCAAGTCACTTAACCCTCATTGCCCTGCAAAAAATTTTTTTTAAAATTAAAAAAAAGAGAGAGAGATCTGGGACAGGAGGCTGGCTGTGAGACTTTCTAGCTGGATCACCCTAGCCAGACTGTTTCATTTCTCTGAACCTGTTTCCTCCTCTGTAAAATGGGTCTGTTACTCCTTTCACTGCCTGCTTCATAGGGTTATATTTTTGTAACCCTTAAAGCCTAGAGACCCAGGACCAACGTAGTTAATAGTGTTCTTGCCACATAAAGTAGCTGGGTCGGCTGGAAAAGCATCTGGGTTCGGAGTCAGAAGGGTTAGATCTGAGCCTTCATTCTGACATTTGTTAAGTGTGTGACTTTGGGTGAGCCGCTTTCCCTCTATGGGCCTTCGTATAACAAGAAGGATGGATTAACAGGCTCTGGGGTCCCTCCCCTACAACCCAACTCTCTAGGGCCTCAGCTAGGCTGTTGGCTCCCCAGAGGGGGCTGGGAGCCTGCCCTGGTGCGATCCCTGAGGAAATACCCTTGGTGCCCATCCCCGCCCCCCCATTCTCCCCTTGCTCTCCTCTCCTCCCAAGGCCTGTGCGGCAGTCAGTGCTGCTGTCTCTAGATCTGGGAGAGCTGTCTGGGCTCTGCCTGGGTGGCATGGGGCTCCCCAGCCTGGACTGGGTTTGTGAGACTCAGAACAACCCGACCTGATGCGTTCTGGGAGCAGGGAGAACAGGCAGCCAGGCTGGCCCCAGGTCCCTGTAACCTTCCTTCCCTTGGTGCTGCGAGCCAGACACAGCTTCTTCCCGGTCACCCTGACCCAGGCAAACTAGTTCCAATCAAGTTCTCCTTGGCAGCTTCCAGGCGGACAAAGGAAGAAGTCAATACAGTGGGCCCAGGGGCATGGTCTGTGAGGAGGGGGGGCATGATCTACTCGGGCCTAGGAGTCAGAGACTGTGTGGGCACAGGGGCCAGAGAGGGGGACACGATCTAGATGGGCACAAGAGCCAGATCTCTGAGGGGAGGGGGCCAGGTCTGTGAGGGGATGGAGGAATAATCTACGTGGCCCAGGGACCAGGTCTGTGAGGATTCGGGATGGGTCGAGGGCAGACTTTATCCAGGGGCAAACTGTGTGCTTGGGGGCCAAGACAAACTATGGGAAGGGTTGGGGGTAGCAGACAGATCAAACCTCCATGGGCCAAGGCCTGTGTAAGGATGGGCACAGATGCCATGTACAGAGACAGGGCGGCTTCTCCCAGGGGACCTTCATCCAATCAGCAAACATTTATCAAGTGACTCCTGCTGGGTTATAAGACAAAAATGTGAGCCCGCCCTTGGCCTCAGGGAGCTTTCATTCTCCCGGAAAGCCACAGATGCTGGCGGGACAAATTCTGTTTGGGGACAAAGGTTCTCTGGGGACAAGGGTGGGGATACAGGGATGGCCTCCACCTGAGGCCATGGGCAGGCTTTGCCCAGTGATGAGGCACTGTGCCTGCGGGATGTGATTAGTGGGGATTAAGCCCTATGCGTGCAGGGTTAGGGTTGGGGGGCAGGGGAAGGAGGAAGCACGGGGCTGGGCCCTGGGAGCCTGTCAGACGGGTAGGGCAGGCAATGAGCCACAAGCTGGGCTGGGCCTGGAGGAGGTTTGTGGGGTAGAAGCCAGGAGGACGTGGGGACAATGGCCAAGGTCTCTTCCCCGGGGGGCCTTCGGCCTGATGATGGAGGAATGGGAGAGCACTTTCCCAAAGGGTGCTCCCTTGGTGATAGCCTCCACATTCCTCAGGGATCGGCCAGGCCCGGCATTCCAGAATCCCAGATTCTCAAGTCTACGAGGGCCCTTGGCGAGCCCCGAACCAGGCTCTGACCGGGCTTGGCCAGTGGCTAACCAGGCTCCCTGGAAGCTCCCCAGCTGGTCAGCCGTCCTCACTCAGCCCCAGGCTAGCAGCCCCTGGGAGGCATGGAGCTGCTCCGGCCTCTTGGCAGCCCCTGCTCCACCTTAGCACCACCCCCCCAAGCAGAACGAGCACAGCCGGAAGGTGTGAGCAAAGAGGGGAGCGGGAAAACACTTGGGCTGGAGCACAGGGTGCCTGGGGGAGCATCCAGGGAAGCTGGTGGGGCCAGACTGAGAGCCACAAGAGTCCCAAAGCCCTCCCGCTCCTCCCGGGGCAGGGCTACACTTCAGGAGAGAAGAGGAGGGAGGGCACTGGTCATGGTGTCCTCAGTCCGGTCAGAGCCTCTCCTGCCTCCAGGGGCACGGGCATCCTCTACAGCTGCCCGCAGGATGCCAAGGTCCTCGGCAGACAAAGAGAGCATTGGATGGGGTGGGGGGAGGTCTCCCAGCCCCGAGCTGGGAGGGAGGGATCTTGGGTCTGATGGGCATGATCACAGCAGTCCAGGGTCCTCTAGGGAAACCAGAGAGGAGCCAAAGCCCCCTCCATGGTGGGGTGGGAGGCTGGGGATGCACAGGTGGTGGGAGGCTCTATGTGGCAGGGAGGAGGGAGAAGAGGGCCCCGAGGTCTCTAAGTGGTCCAAATTGGCTTCCTCCTCCTCCTCCTCCTCCTGCTTCCCCTCAGAAGTCCCCAGCCTCCCGGGGGCCCCTCCCCTATTAGGGGAGCAGGGGATGTTTCCCCTGCCCTTTGATGTGTTCACAGCTGGAGCCAAGAAAATAGAGCTGTGGGGGAGGGGAGGCAGGGCCTATCTGCCTGCCTGCCTGCGGGAGAGGGAGCAGCTGGTGTGGGAGGGGATGAATGACCCCTGGTGACCTCACTGGGCTTTGAAACACCTCCTTTCCCGGGGGACCCAGCGGAAGTGCCTGTGTCATGGGGGAGGGTCAGCAGGACTTGGCTTACTGGCCTGAGGGATCTGGGAAAGGAGGGAGAGGGGGGAAGGGACTCCAGGGCAAGCGTGCAGGGCTGCTGGGGGAGGGGGGCAGAGGAGGTTGGCAAGAAGGGCAGGGAGGGCAAGGCAAGAGGCCTGATTAGGAATCCTGTGACTTGGGCTCAAATTCTAGCCTCCTGCTCACTGCCTCATGACCTTGGGCTGTCCCTCACTGGGCCTCAGTTTCCCCATCTGTAAAATGTGGAAATTCATCTCTAAGGTCAGAATTCCATGGATCATTGACCTTAACCAGCTTGCCCAGCTTTGGTCCCCAGCGGGTCAGTCCCTGGAAATGTCAAAGGTCACAGCCGGAAATAATGATCTGGGAAGTACATAACGATGGGCTCCAGGCCCCCCGTCTTCCCTGATGGGCACCGGGCCCAAGTTTGGTTACTAGAGAAGGTGAGCCCTTTGGGTTAAATCCTTGGGTGTTGGAGGGGGAGGGAGGGCAAGATCCCCTGGCACAGAGCTGGGCAGCTCCCAAAGAGCAGAGAGAAGCCCAGTGGGGAAGATAAATAGGCTTTTAAAGTTAAATTCTATTTTTTCAAGCATTTATTTTCTCTTTATTCTCTCCCACCCTTGAGGAAACAATAGAAAAAACCTTTGTAATGAATATACATAGCCAGGCAAACCGGAGCCACACATGATCTTGATCCCAAAATGTGAACCAAATGCTTTAACCCAGTTTTAGGGTTGGAGAGAAAGGGCTCACAGGCCCCTGGGAGTGGACTCACTCAAGCCCCGATGTGGGGAAGGGACTTTCAGTGTCACCAGTCAAAGCCTCCTGACTCCCAGGCCAAGATTCTTCCCACTAAATCTGGGTGCTTCCCCCTGGGGGGGGGGTCACATAGAACTGGTCTGATTCTGGTCAGGGTCCCAAACAGAGAGTGTTTATGACAAACCAAAACAGGAAGTCCAGGTGCAGAGTGGCGGAGTTTGGAGTTAGACAGGACCCCAGAGATGCTGATTCCAAAACAATTCAGCAGGAATCTGCATCCACAACATCCCTGGCAGGTGCTCCTTCAGTCTGCTTTTGTGACAGGAAACCGCTCCCCACTGAGAAAGCCTATAGCACTTGGCACAGCACAAACTATGGAGGCAGTTGTTCCCACCATCAAACTGAAATCTGTCTCTGAACCTCCCCATATTACTCCTGGTTCTACCTTCTGGTGCCAAGCAGAGCAAGTCCAGTCTAAGTCTTTCCTCCCCATAATGCTGCATCAGTCTTCTCTTTCCTAGGCTAAACAAAAGCAAACCTTGAATGCTCTCATCTCAAGTGCCTCTTCCATCCTGGGCACTTTTTGGTTGCCCTCATCTGACTAGGGCCACAGAACCTTCAGTGGTCTTTCTGTTGTCCACAGGATAAAGCCCACAATTCTGTGCCTGGCATTCAGGGTCTCACCCAATCTAGTGCCACCTTACTTTTCCCAACTTTCCTCACATCTATCCCCTCTACAAGCACTATACTCTAACCAAACTGATCTATTCACCAACTAATTGGAATTGATTGAAAATTCATGCTCAAGCTCCTCAAATTTGGTCATTGGGTGGGTGGTTGGGACAGGAGAGGGGCTCAGGTGTGTGATTTCATTAGTATTGAAAACTCCCAGCGTGTAAATCCCCTCCACCAAGGCAGTTCACAAACTCTTCTGTAACTTAGAATCTTAGAAAGTTTCTGTGGCACTGGGAAGTTAAGTGATTTGACCGCAGCCACACAGCTAATGCTTCTCAGAGGCAGGCTAAGAACCTAGGTCTTTCCCATTCCAAGGCTGACCAATTCATCATTGCTTCTCTCTAGTTTACCAATTGCCCCCTGAAAGGTGATGCCTGGAAGCCACCGAAGTGGATCAGTGTGCATTTCTTTGCCCACCCTCCCCCTAGAAGCCAAGTTCTTAAGTTGGAGAGACAGAGGAGAAGCAGCCCCAGGCCCTGCCCTCAGGGAGCTCCCTTTCTAGGGTATTGTATTGTCTTTTCTCTGAAATTGGGGAAGAATGAGGGATCTTCCCCGCTCTAGTACCAGTTTCAACACCACAGGGCAGGTATTGTGGTGGAAAGAACACTGAACTCAGAGTCGAGGTCTGGATTTAAATCCTGCATCTACTCTGTGATCTTGGCCAGCTCCTACCCCTCCTTGGGACCTGTCTAGGACTGGTTTCCTCATCTGTCAAAATGGGGGAGTAGGACTCAGTGAGCTCTTATTTTCTTCCTACCTCTAAGCTATGTTCTTAGCACCTTCACATGTAGGAGCAGGGAGGTACCTGGAGGTCGTAAACCCAAACAAAGAGATGGGGGGGGGTTCCAAGATTCCTGTGAAGGAAGAGAGGGGGAAATGCTGAGAAAGAAATAGGCAAGGGGGCAGCTCGGTGGCACAGTGGATAAAGCACCAGCCCTGAATTCAGGAGGACCTGAGTTAAAATCCAGCCCCAGACTTGACACTTACTAGCTGTGTGACCCTGGGCAAGTCACTTAACCTTCATTGCCCCACCCCCCAAAAGATGCATTGGTCTTCCTCAATCTTAAAAAAAATAGGCAAACTTGGCCTCAAAAACAGAATCCAATCCATTTCTGAAGATCAATTAACTCAGTGCACCCATTTGCTTGGAATCCCTTGGACTGGGGTTCACTAATATGTATCACGCATGCTCTGCATGCTCAGGCTGTTCAAGATGGCATCATTCAACCTCCTTGAAAGACAAAAAAAAAACAGAGGCCCAGATCAGGCAGGGAGAATGCCCAAGGCCACATAGCCCTCCACATCCTTGCTCTTCATTAGTGTTTCAGGAATAGGGTGCCTTCCCTCAGAGTAAGAGCTCCCCCAGGGTTGACTTAGAACTCCCTTGGGCCTTTGTACCATCCCCAGTGCCAACAGTTGTCCTTAAATTGTGGGAAGGAAGAGGGTAAAGGACATCCCTCAGTGGCAAGGCCTGGTCAACTCCTCCTCCCTTTTGTTAGTCCCACTGAGCCGAGAAATGTCTGGTTCAGGACCATGGACAGAAGCACCCCCCCAGGTTCTGTTTCGAATGTAAGGGGACAGTGGAAACCATGAGTATGTAACCCAATCAGATCAATAAATATAGATCAATCAACAGTACTTCTCCCACCCCAAGCCTGACCTCTATTTCTCTCCTCCTCACTGCATATCCTCTGCTCAACTCCCCAGAAAGGCGATAGACTTGGGCTCCACCTTCCTGGAGCTCCCAGTCTAGGGTAGATCGGCCCCAGGCCCTATCCTCAGAGAGCTCATGGAAAGCAGACACAGAAAGGAAACCTCTGTGGTCACAGAACAAGACAGGGCAGGATGTGACCCAAGATGGCTCAGGCCCTAAGTGTTGGTGGTGTCAGAGAAAGGGATAGATCAGGATGGACCATCACACTCTGGGAAGATGCCCCTCAAGAGGGGAGGGCTGAGCTGGGCTCTGAACAAGTAGAAGTGAGATAGGTTGGAGCCAAGGGAGGAAGTGGTCATAGTGAAAGGAAACACCAAGACCTATGACATGAAGATGGGTTAATAATTTTGTTTTGAATTCCAATATAAACTTGGGCAAACTTGGTAAAAATAAAATACGTGCAAGGTAAATTAGCAAAAATTTACAAAATTAAAAAAATTTAAAAATTAAAAAAAAAAGACAAAAATGAAACAATTCCTGGCCTCAGAGAGCTTGCAAAACAGCCTAAATAAATATAAACACACAAACATAAAAATGTATACAAAATATTTCGTTCGGTCATTTTTCAATTGTATATGACTCCCCATAACCGCATTCAGGGTTTTCTTGGTAAAGATAATGGCATGGTTTGCCATTTTCTTCTCCAGCTCAGGAAACAGAGGGAAACAGGGTGAAGTGACTTGACCAGTGTCTGAGGCCAGATTTAAACTCAGGAAGATTTGGTGGGAAGAGAGTGCCTGCCTCCAAGTTGGACTTAGGAGGCCTGGTCCTGCTACTTAGGTATGTGCTAGCTCCATCAAGTTCTGTGTTCTGGGAGCATGGAGGGCAATTGAGAGAATGGAGCAATCAAGTGGACAATTAGAGTGAAATGTGTTAGTGGAGGGTTGGACTCTGTCTCCCAGGGCATGAATCCTTCCTAAGGGCCCTACATAGCTAAGAAAAATAGTCCCTGGTGACCTGTGGAAATCATGGCTGACAAAGAGATCCGGTTGACTTCCTGGGTCCCATCAATTATTCAGCTGCTATTCGCTCATGAGTAATAATTCATGAAAGAGGAAGGAGGTAATGCCAACATGGTCAAGAATCCCTAGGGATTCCTTAACCCTTCCTCTCTTTTCTTGGGCAAGCTCACCTAATTCTCAAATTTCAAATGGCCTGTTGGGTTGACATATGTTTTTCCCTCACCTAATATCGAGGCCCCCAGCGCTATGTTGCCCTATATATTAGACTGGTATATAACAAAGTATTTGATTTAAAAGATCAATAGTGAGTGAATAGAGGTTAGATGGCAGGTGGATTCAGAACCGATTGGATAATAACAACAGTAATAACGAGAGCTAACATTTATATAGCACTTACTACATGCCAGGTACAATGCCAAGCACTTTACAATTATTATCTTACTCGATCCTCACAATAACCCTGCAAGGTAGCTACTTTATTATTCCCATTTTATGGATGAAGAAACAGGCAAACAAGAGATGAAGTAACTTCCCTGAGATCACCCAGGCTTAAAGTGTCTAAGCTGGGATTTGAACTCAAGTCTTCCTGACTCCATGTCTGGCTATCTTCCCCTATGATAAAAGTGAGTGATTTGTAATAAACCTGCAAAGGTAGGCTGGAACTATGCCATAAAGGGTTCAAAAGCCAATTGAGAATCTTGTATTTTATCCCAGAGGGATTAGGGAGCTGCTGCTGCAGCGACTTGAGTCTGGGAGTCATATGGCCAGATTTGCACCTCAGGAATGGCATCTTATGAATTGGAAAGGAAAACAATGGGAAACTTGGAGGCCAATAAGGAGACCACTCCCCTAGTCCATTGGGAAGGTGATAAGGGATTAAACAAGGGTGCTGCATATATGAGCAGAGCACAAGGGACAGATGGGAGAGATGTCACCAAGGAAAGTAGAATCCCCATGACTTGGCAACAGCTTAGCTGTGAAGAGTGGGCCAGAGTAGGAGTTGAATGGCTTGCAATACATATTTGAGAGTCATATGCTTAGAGATGATCATTAAACCCATGGAGAAGGAAGAGACAGACAGACACAGAGAGGGAAGGGGACAGAAGGGGAGGGCAAAGAAGGGGAATGCCTAATACAGTGTCTGACACTTATTAGGTGTCACTAAACAAATATTAGTTCAATTGAATTGATGCAGTGAATGGAGAAGACCTCTGATATTTCTGGAGGACCAAAGACTCAGTTTACAGGATCCAGGAGACCCTTTACACCCTGGGCTAGCATGACTCTTGACATCAGGCTCATTCTCACCTTCAAACCTTCACTCCCTTCCTGAAATAACCTCTCACCTCTGATCTTTCCTCATCTCAATTTTATTGGTCCTTCAAGACCTAAATCAAAGTCACCTCCTATGAGAAGTCTTTCCTTCCTGTTCTGTATCTTAAGGAGCTAGATTTGATCATATAAGGCAGGGTAGTACACTGATGTTTTGTGGGGGTGGGGGTGGGGGGAGGAAAGAAGGTCCAAACCAAAAATTACAGGCTTGTGAGCTTGACTGCTTGATTTTGATTCCTGATAGAATTCTAGAATATATTATTTGGGGTTTTGGGGGTTTTTTTTAGGGCAATGAGGGTTAAGTGACTTGCCCAGGGTCACACAGCTAGTAAGTGTTAAGTGTCTGAGGCTAGATTTGAACTCAGGTACTCCTGAATCCAGGGCCGGTGCTTTATCCACTGCACCACCTAGCTGCCCCTTGGAATATATTATTAAAGATATTGTCAGTGAATGTCTAGAAAAAGAAACACTCTTCTAGACAAGATGGGTGCTTGAACGGAAGCAGGTTGAGTCGATCTCAGAAAACTACTTCTGCAAAAAAGTGACATTCATGCCAGGCTGATTAATGATCAAGAAATCTGATGAGTATGTGACTTCTTCCACCCCAGAATGGCTCAAAAAGTCATCCAGCAGCCAATAGGCAATAAGACAGGACCACCAGGAAAGCCCACACCAGCAAAAATAAACAAACAGGCCAAAGCCACATATAGTCTGCAAAGCTCAGTATCTAGAGGCAGTAAGAGTGCAGAATAATTAGCTTAGAATGAAAAGTAATAAACCTTTCCCAAGTAATGGACTCTCTGAAAATGACAATAAACCAAAGGGAAGTCAGTGGCTCCATGAAGTAGCAAGAAATATTAGAACAAAGTCAAAAGATTGAAAAAATAGAATATAATCTAAGACATCTGAAATCGACTTCAACAACTGACCTAGACAATCTGCCAAACAATGACAATCTGCTCTGTCCAGTCCTGCCCTGCTCAGTGACAAGCTGATCCTGCTGTTGGCCATGGAGGCCTTGCTGGGCAAAGGACAGAAGCTAAGGCATGTGGGGCAAGTGGCTCAACATTCCACCCGACACTTGCTGCTGCTCATGTTCCAGATTTGTTTCTTGAGGCTACAGGGGAATTTTAGGGGAGTACAAACAAGTTAGTAGCTCGTGGTACCCAGACATCTGCACAGGAGAGAATGACCTCCTTCACCCAATATAGAAACACATAGCATCTTTCCTGACAGTCTTCAGACTAGTATTAATAGGCTGGATAATCGTTGGCAGGGATCCTTTTGCTTTCTTTGGCATGCAGGCTCCAAGCATCTGACAGCAGGGCCAAGAAAATCAGGTCTATGCATGTATGATTTTTTTCTTAAGTAATGTGATTGAGAACCAATGTATGTTAACAGGTGAATTTGAGATAATTTTAAAGGATGCAGCAGGATGTTCAAAGCTGGCCTCTGGCCTCCTTCCGTCCATGTAGCCCTTCATTTAAATTCTTGACAATGAAACGAAGCTCAATATGCATGTGGATTCTGTACCACATCATTGATCACAGACCCACCTTTCAGCTCTGAAAGCTCTTTGGCAATAATGGATTTGTGCAAATGACACCAATGAAGGCAATAGGCTGTCGGTACAGACCAGGTGTTTTATTTGCAACCTCATTCCACTTTTCAGAAAACCTCTGTGTGGGATAATTTCTGCGTTGTCATGTTTTGGAATATTGCACATTCACAGAATTCAATAAAAGTGTACAGCTACATTGTAAAGGGTTGCTTTGGCCAGTAGATTGTTTTAAAATGCAGACATTACTACTTGGGGCTTTATTTCATAGTCATGTTTGGGGGGGGAAATGGATAATTGAATTAATATTTTTCCCTGGAAATAAGTCTTAAATCTGTTGTGATTTTATATGAATTTGTGTTATTTTTGTAGTTTAGAATGGACATTTGGGGAAAACAGCTGATGCTCTCAAGTACTTTATAAGAATCTGTCAGAAATCTCCAATTTAGCAAGGTCTTATTTGTGTGGTTTTCAAAATACTGCAGATTGTGAACAGAGCATTATACTAGGTTATGAATATCTATCTGGATGTGTGTGTGCATGTATGGGCATGCATGTGCATATAATTTGTATATGTATTTGCATGCATGTGCATTTTTACATGTATATGTATATATTCTAAGCACAATACCATTTTTGTGATTTTACAAGAACTACTAAAAGACCAACTGCTTTTAAAATCCTATTGTCTAGCTCAAGTGTCTTACCTTGACCAGTCTAATGAATTGATTAACTGGGCCTTGATACTTATACTAAATATAAGACTAAACAAATTTAACCTAAGTAAAAAAGTTTTCATTTTCTCTGTAAAAAGACAAAAAAAAAGAATTAAGCAATCACCTCCTGAAGGGAATCTCAAAAGGAAAATCCCAGAGATGTCACAGCCCAAATCCAGGACTTCCACATCAAAGAAAGCATTCTGTAACATCTACAAAGAAGCAGTTCAAGTACTAAGGAACCACAGGATTATACAAGACCTGTCAGCTTTTACTTTAAACCAGAGGAGGTCTTGGAATACAATATTCTCTCTCTCTCTCTCTCTCTCTCATAAACTTTTAATGAGTTGGAGGACTTTAAGCATTTATCTTTTTTCAAATGTATTTATTTGACATTTTATAAATAGCTGCTGTATACCTATCCTTGCAAAGTGCTGAAACAGATGTTCAGTTTTTAGAGAAAACCTAGTTTCTGTCTTTAGAAATTTTCAAGTGTCAAAGATGAGATAGGTAGAATTACCTATAATATGTGGTATTGCATGGTAAGTGGATTCCAAACATTCAAGGGGGAAAAGATTCTGTGTGGTCTGAGGAGGGTAAAATATTTGTGATAATTAATTTATTAGAGATTAAATTAATGAAATAAATTTTCAAGCATTTCTGGTGAAAAGATGTTAATTAAGTGGGAACTTTGTATTAGAAACACAAGAACTCAGAGAAAAATTAGAAAGGTAAGTTAATTTTACTGTATAATGATATAGCACTGGCATTCCAATAGGAGAGAAGATACAAGTGTCCCTTCAGGATCCTAATGTCTTCAAAGGTTGTTGGGGGAATTAAATAAGAAAAAGAGAAAAGAAAAGAAAAGAAAAGAAAAGGAGGACCTGGGAGGTGAGGTGGTTCTATTCTAAAGGTTTGAAGAGGGGAATGAGAAGAGAGTGCACTGATATGGAAAAAAAAGAAGGGAGTTGAAGTTACTACTCATTGGGGTGGGTGAAAAGAATTTACATCCATGAGGGAAGGGGTGGGGTAGGGGCATCAGCTATACCTCACTCTTCTGTGCAATGGACAAAGGAGGGTTAAACACCCATGTTGAACCATAGGTTGGTGTAGAAATACATAAATCTCAACAAGGAAACAATGAAGGATGAGGAGGGGGTAGTTTTAAGAAGGAGGATAATCCTGGGGAGAAAATAGTCTCAAGTTAAATAAACTTCCCGGTCCTGAAGAGAGAACCAAAAGGGGCAAAAAGCCAAGCCAAGTACTAGAATCTAAGGGGGTGTCCATCATTTGGGGCATGGCTGACCAAATCAGGATTCTTGAAATGGAATGGAATATCCTTGCACTGTGAGAAAAGATGAAGGAGAAGATTTCAGAGAATCTTGAGTAGTATGAAATTATGCAGAGAGAATTGAGCAGAATTAGGAGAATATTTATACAACAACAACAATTTTGAAAGAATTTAGATCTCTATCAAGGCAATGAACAGCCCTGTCTCCCAAGAATCAGTGATGAAGTCTGTTACCTACCTCCCAACAGGGAGGTGATGGATACAAGGTGCAAAAAGAAACAGGCATCTTTGGACACAGTGATTGGGTGGTTCCATTTTGCTTGAATATACTTGTCCGTTACAAGAGTATTTTTCCCTTCTCTCAGTTTTTAGTTGGGAGGGGGGAGGGTATGGGCCAGGAAAGATGGAATTAGCAATGATGATTCTAAAACCAAAGAAGGTTACTGAAACATTTTTTAGACTGTACAAAAAAGAAGGAAGCATGGACAAGGTGGATAACTTTGAAAGTAACATGTAGAATTTATTAACTCCTTTTTTTGTGCATGAGGCAATTGGGGTTAAGTGACTTGCCCAGGGTCACACAGCTAATAAGTGCCAAGTGTTGGAGGCCAGATCCACTGCCCTACCTAGCTGCCCCTCCTTTGTTTGTTTGTTTTGTTTTGTCTTTTGTTTGTTTGTTTGTTTTGGTGAGGCAATGAGGGTTAAGTGACTTGCCCGGGGTCACACAGCTAGTAGTGTCTGAGGCTGGAGTTGAACTTAGGTCCTCCTGAATCCAGGGCTGATGCTTTATCTGCTGTACCACCTAGCTGCCCTCCCCCCTCCTTTTTTTTTTTTTAAGAAAAAAAGCAAACCACCTGAAATGGAGATTCAAAGTTTCATATATAATCCTCTTTTTTGTATTTAGTTGTGTATGTGGAAATGCTTTTTTGGTATTCGTAATTTAAAATATAACATTTTTTAAAAGGAAAGAAAAGGAAGCAGTGATCACATCAAGCCAGGCTAGTTTCAAGAAGAACAGATTATCAAACAATCTGATTTCCGTTTTTGACCAGATTACCAAATTTGGGATCAGGTCCTTTCACGGAATCCAGTGGGTTTGGTGTGTTGTTGTTGTTTTGTTTGTTTCTGCATACCATGCTGACTCCTACCTGAAATTCATCAAAGTAGCAACTCATAGAGTGGGTGTTATGGATGTGGGGCAGGTGGTAGCACAAGCCAGTCAGATTTGGAGCTAGTCGAATTCAAAGAGTAACAGAATCTACCGTTTATCAAGGCTACAAAATGTGTTCTGACCATTAGCTTCCTTGATGCCTCCAGAAAACTTGTCAGGATAAATAGGTCTACACTTGAGGCCCTTTAGGCATTAAATAAATATCTGAGGCAGGATTCAAAACCAGGGCTCCTGATACACACACACACACATATGTATATTATATATACATATGTAACCATAGATATACATAATAATATATAATCATATGAAATATACAATCTTAGGATATAGATAGATAGATAAAATTACAGGATAGCTTTCAGTTGTGCAAAGCATTTTACAAATATTTGCTCCTCACAACAACCCTGGGAGGTATATTCTATTTTAAACCCCAATTTTCAGTTGGGGAAATTGAGGCAGACAGAAGTGGTTCTCCAGGGTCACATAACTGCTAATTGGCTAAGACAAAATTTGAACTCAGGTCTTCCTGAAATCAGGTGCAATACTCTGGTCCCTCATTCTTTCCACACTACACCACAATCTTTCTTTCTTTTTTTTTTTTTAGTGAGGCAATTGGAGTTAAGTGACTTGCCGAGGGTCACACAGCTAGTAAGTGTTAAGTGTCTGAGGTCGGATTTGAACTCAGGTACTCCTGACTCCAGGGCCGGTGCTCTATCCATTGCGCCACCTAGCTGCCCCCACCACAATCTTTCTTGACCAGTCCAAGCGTCAAGGTCGACTTAGAGGAAAGTCTGTAGTGGAGTGCTCCAGGGATCTGCCCTTGGCCTTAGGACTTTTATCAGTGCCTCAGAGGTCGTTTATCAGATTTGCAGATGACACGAAGTTGCAAAGGAAGCTCGTTGAGGGCAGGGACTGTGTCCCTCCCTCGGACCAAGCGCTCTCCTGGCTCTAGGTTCCTCTCGGTCCCAGACTGAGGAGTTCTCGGGAGGAGAAAACTTGGCTTTCTACTTAGCTGTGCCCAACACTGGATTCATCCCATGGGAGAGATTCAAGCTCTTTCGTTGCTTAGCAGTAGCCTCCAAACACCACTAGAGGACGCCCCCGGCCTATTCCTCAGCTTAGGCTGCGACCGATCTACTCAACGCTCTGAGGTTAGCGTCAGAGTTCATCCATCCAAACCCTTCACTTCACGGAGCAGAACGCTGAGACCCACGGAGGTGAAGAGACTCGTCCCGCAGGGTCACACAGGGAATAAACAGCAGAAACAGGATCCAAACAGGATCCGGACAGAAACCTTCTGACTCCAAATCCAGGGCCTTGCCTGAAAGCATCGATACTCGCAGGGTTATTGGATTCCGCAGAGAAGGGGGTGGAGAGGGGAGTTTCTTCATTAGAAACAATGCCTTGGGGCAGCTAGGTGCCGCAGTGGATAGAGCACCGGCCCTGGATTCAGGAGGACCTGAGTTCCAATCCGACCTCAGACACTTAACACTTACTAGCTGTGTGACCCTGGGCAAGTCACTTAACCCCAATTGCCCCCACAAAAACAAAACAACAACAACAACAACAAAACAAAAAAGAAACAAAGCCTTACACCTCTCCGTCTCCCCCCCCCCTTCCCGCCACCAACCCCTAACTCAGCTCTACTGTTTCCCCAACAACGAGAGCTGCCCCAAAGTCCTTCAGAGGCAGTGACGGATGATCACTCACTGGATATGGTGTGAGAGACCATGTGCTTGGAGTAGAAGTCTCCCATGTCTCTTCCAGCTCAACGGTTCTGAGTCTAGAATCCCGGGTCCAAGTGCAAGGAAAAATAGCCTTGTTCCCCCTCCTCCCATACCTTACACCTTTTGTAACCCTTAAAGTGACCAGTCTGTAGGAGGAACGAGTGTGGTCCTGGGTCGGAAGCTGGCAGGGACCTTGAGAGTCATCCTCCCGCGGGGGGAGGGGGAATAGAGAGGGAGGAGGGTCTGTGCTTCCCGAGTCTGGCTCCTTCCTTCCTTCACCTCCTACGTTCTGGGCCAATTCCCTCCCTCGCCTGCAGTGCTCTAAATGACCACAATGAGGCGCTAGAAACCTCAGACGGAGGCCTCCCTTCCCCTTCCAGATTCTTTCTGAGACACTACGGAGCCTGGGAGGTTACAGGGTGGGTTGGTGGTTGGAGGGGGAGCGGGAAAAAGAAAGGGGAGAGGGGATGTCCCGGGCGGGGAAACCTTCGGGGCTGGAATCCGGGAAGGCTCAGCCCGGATTCCGACTCTCCCCCTCCCCCAGCTCCGGGCAGCCTAAGGAGGAAGAGAGGGAGGAGGGAGGACAGATCAAGGGAGGAGCCAGGTCCCTCCCAGCCCCCTACCGCCCCCCAACCCCACTCCAACACCCTTTCTGCTTCTCAGCCCCTCCACTCCTCAGCCCCTCCCCTCCCCACATACCCCCACTGTGTCCAGGAGGGAGGGGGCCCCGTCGCGTCCTACCCTGCCCTGCTCGGGTTTGGCTCTAAGCTGGGGAGGGGTCTCAGAGACCATCCTTTGAACACCACGCCCCTATTGCATAAATAGAGAAACTGAGGTGGGGGGGGGAAACTTTCCCTGCAGCTAGTAAGTAGCCAAGCAAGGATGCAACCCCAGGACTTGAGTTACAATCTAGGATTCTTTTCTTGATGTTTTCCTCCACCATCTCAGGAGGCAAGTCAGGGTAGAGGGAAGCCTGGCCTGGCCCATCTCTGTGTTGGACAGCAGGGCCTCGGGAGCTCCGAGATACTGAAGTGCTGGACAGAAGTCAGGACGCCTGAGTTCTCACAACTACCACGCCGATCGTCCGCGCAGCATCGGATCTGAAAGCGGGAAGGGGCCTTGAGGCTCAGCTTGTCGACTCCTTCCTTTGATAGCTGGCGCTCCTGTGGGTCAGAGAAGGCAAGATAACGCAGCTGACAGAGCCAGAATCGGAACTCAGGTGTCCTGGTCCTGGGCCGTTCCCACTGTGTCGTATTGTGACATTCAGTGCTCTTGCCCGCCTGGGCACACTTCCCCTCCTTCGGCTTCGGCTCCCTCAAATTTTTTTTGTTTTTAGTGAGGCAATTGGGGTTAAGTGACTTGCCCAGGGTCACACAGCTAGTAAGTGTTAGGTGTCTGAGGCCGGATTTGAACTCAGGTATTCCTGACTCCAGGGCTGGTACTCTATCCACTGTGCCACCTAGCTGCCCCCCCTCAAATGTATTTTAAAAGGGGGGGGTCAATATCACTTGTCCTATTTCCCTGACCGATCTGCTATGGAGATCAAAGGACCCTGTGGCCTCTTTCGATCATGTTGCTCACTGGAGCTTTGTTGTTGAATCATTTTTCAGTCCTGTCTGACTCTTCATGATCCCATTTGGGGTTTTCTTGGCAAATATACTTCTTCAGCTTATTTTAAAGCTGAGGAAACTGAGGCAAACAGCGTTAAGTGACTTGCCCAGGGTCACACAGCTAGTGAGAGTCTGAGGTGAAGATGAATCTTCCTAACTCCAGGCCCTACACTCTATCCACTTCACCACCTAGCTGTCCCACTTACTGGGGGAAGGATCGGCTTTTAGTTAAGTACCAAGGAGCTCAGGAAGGCTTTGCCCCCTCTTCCAGGAGGCCTTGCCTGATTTCCTCCCTCCCCCCCAGGTTAGTGGTCTCTCCTCAATTTTCTTTGCACTTTATTTGTATTGTTGAGAATCGTGCAGGTTTTAGACCATCTACAAACTGACTTGGCTGTTGGTATTATCCATGGAGGAAATCACCCAGTGATCACAACCAAACGTTCTTCTGGAAAAGTCAATACCTCACACCAAGCTTAGCTTTCTCTCTATAAAGGATCCCAGAGACCAAGAAAATAGAGGCAGCTGGAAGGCTGGCTCCCAAGTCCTCTTTGGGAAGGCACAGGAAGGAGTTGGAGGAATTCATTTTATTGTATAATCGGGGATATGCTGATAAATGTTTAACAACCAGTTATCTGGAGAGAGAAAAAAAACCCATGCACAATGATTTTTTTTTTGGCAGGGGTGGGGGGTGGGGTGAGGCAATTGAAGTTAAGTGACATGCCCTGGGTCACAAAGCTAGTAAGTGTCAGGTATCTGAGGCAGGATTTGAACTCAGGTCCTCCTGAATCCAGGGCCGGTGCTCTATCCACTGCACCACCTAGCTGCCCTGCAAAATGAATTTTAAAGTTTATTCTACATTATTAATATTTTCTCCATCATTTCCTTAATCCTAGACAATCCACAATACAATGAATCAAGTCCTAGTTTGTCCCACAGTTTTGCTTCTCTCCAAGGTGTAAATGCTTACGCAGAAAACATGACAATCAGCTCCAGTTTGAACTGGCTCCAGTACACCCCTACATGCACCCTAAGGCAACAAGAGGATCAGGGTTGTGAGATAATAGGTCATCTGGTACTGCAGGGTTCCTGATGAGAATTTGCAAAGAGACCACCATGAAAATAATGGAAGCATATGCACCAACACTGGATTCAGAGGTAGAGAAAAGGCCAAAGACCATGTACATTCAGTATCACATCACATCCTTATAAACACTGATGCACATGAGTTCAACTCAAAGGTGGGCACAGGTGAGGATGACCTAAATGGATGATGGGAAACATGAGTCAGAAGTAAGGGATGAAAGAGGCAAACACTCCACAGGAGGGCATGCCTGCTTGTCATGAATGCTTTCTTCAAGAAAAACATAGGAAGACTGGGCATGACAAACACCAAATAGCAGCTGAAAAAATGACACATTATTTTCGAAGACAAGAAACAATCTGTTTCTGGTGAGGGAGTCACTCCTAACTCAGCTGTCTGTGTATGTAGGCAGACCACCAACTTGTCAGAACAAATATAACAATTAAGGCAAAGCTAGAAGAAAGGAGAAAAATGAGGGACTATGTGGCATGCAATTAAAACAACTCCAACGTGGCTAGTTTTACAAGTTATTGATGTGGGGAAATGGGATATCAGTGGAAGAAAAGACACCAATGACAATAAGTTTAAATAAATCTCAAGAGCAATTTAATCTGCAAATACTTGGATGACTTGCTAAGCAGGGAGATTTGGCAATGAACAGCTTACAGAGAAGGAAGGTGGACTACTATGTGTTTTATTGCCTCATAAAACAGAGAATATATAATAATTAAAGCTAGGGTTTTTTAAAGCTTGGTAAGAGACAGAACTAAGCAAAATCATCCAAGGACATTTATGGATGAACACAGTAAAAGGACAACAAATATATGAAAGATAGAAAAGATCTGTAAGGGTTCTCCAAACAAACAAGGACAGTAGCACTACGATACTTGGATCACAGTTCCAAATGTGCTTAGATCATATGAAGTTGTTGTTGTTCAGTCATTTCAGTTGTGTTCCACTCTTTGTGATCCCAATTGGGATTTTCTTGGCAACAATACTTGAGTGATTTGCTTCTCCTTCTCCATTTTCCACTTCCTTTTTCTTCTCCTTTCCATTTCCTTCTCCAGCTCATTTTATAGATGAGGAAACAGACAGGTAGGGTTAAGTGACTTCCAAGGTAATACAGTTAGTAACTGTCTGAGGCCAGAGTTGAACTCAGAGAGATGAGTTTTCCTGAGTCTAGGTCCAGTGCTCTAGCCACTGCACCATCATAAGAAGAGATGGTACTAAAAAGAACAAAAAAGAAAAGCATCTAGATTCAACCAAGTGTACACAGGGAAGGTCTGTGCTGGAGGCAACACAGTTTTGATAGCACTGAAATATTGAGTGTCCAGGAATCTGAAGGAAGGAAAGATACCAAAGGTATTGGGGATAGGAGGAGCTTGGACTATATAAATACTTTTTTAAAAGTGACATCAACAATTAACGACCTATTTACCAAATTTCTCATTTACTTAAGATGTTGAGAATAATCTTCACAGGCATTAAGGGTATTCTTTTTTTTTAAGTTTTCTGATGGTGAATTCAGTACAAAATTTCAGAGCTTAACAATTATAAATGCTTGTGTACATTTAATCAATCAAGAATCAAACCTCAGTCTAAGCCACTGCATATACATATTGAAACAAAAGGTACATGTCATGAAAAAATAATTGGGGGCTTCTTTACCATAAGGAAATAATTAAGGATGTTAAACTATCTTGCACACTGAACACCATAAATTGCAAAGTCAGCATTTTATATTACTGATTTTATTAACTTTTTAAAACACAACTAGAGTTGAAGATTACAACAAAAACAATAGCTAGTAGTGTGTTAAGATGATTGTAGTCCTTCACTCATTCACTATTGCATACAAAAGCCAGCATTACAATGGAGAGTATTCACTGGCCTCCATTAAGAGGTTTGACACTGAGCCCCACCTCTGGGAAGATACTCATCATCTTCATAAGCTTCTCCATTGTAATGGTGTCTTCTTTCTTGAGATGGGTCAAAGTCCACCAGTTCTACCTGATATGATTATATCATATCATATGATCTTCAGTCTCCTCTATTTCCTTTCTCTCAGGCAGTAACTTTTCTAACAAAGATAGCTTGTCTGATGAAAGAAAGCCATTCTCTGGGAAGTTTCCCTTAAACTCAATTATTAGAATTCCTTTCTCATAAGGTCAGTGATAAATCAGCATGCCTTCATTCAGCACACATTTTATATCTACATGTTTAACAATCTGACCAGGATGAGAAGTAATAACTTTAGTTCTATTATCAAGAGTTGTTATTGGTTTCTGAAAGCCACACAATGCTTCTACCAACTGGATATCCATACAAGTGAAAAGATCCTCACCTCGTTGTGTATTGTCCTTCTGATCCAAAACTATGATGATATCTCCTGGCTCAAGTCCTGGCTCCTGGTCACCTTCATCATGGAATGTTATCTTCTGACCATCTTTCATGCCCGTGTCAATATGAGCCTCCAGAATCTTCTTCTCTCGAACAATTTTTCTTCCATTACAGCTTTTACATCTATCTTTAGGGTTGATTTCCATGCAAACTGAATTTGCTGAACCAATCCAGGTTCTATCTGATGAATTCTTATTTGCATTCCAGTACCTCTGTAATTGAGACAGCATTCTACAGCTCCTTTCTTACCACGCCGTCCTTCACATTTATCACAAATTACATTCTTTTGCAAAGCTAGTTTTCTTGTTGCACCATTATATAAGTCTTCCAAGGTCACTGACAATTGATGAACAACATTTTTACCTCTCCATTCCCTTTGCATTCTTCCACCTCCTCCAAAAAACATCGAAGATATCCATTGGAGAACCAAAACCACCACCAGAACCACCCTCTTTGATGGCTTGTTCTCCACCTTTGTCATATAAGCCTCTTTTCTTTGCATCAGAAAGTACTTCATAAGCTTGAGAAATCTGTTTGAACTTTTCTCCTTCATTTGGATTCTTGTCTGGGTGATATTTCAAGGCTAGTTTTCTCTATGCCTTTTTTAGTTCTTCCTGAGAGGCCTTGGGTTTTACCCCCAAAACATCATAATAAGTCGTTTTCTTCACCATTTTTTATAGCCGGGGAGCGCTACTCGCGGTAAGCAGGGTGTCGAAATGTCCGCGTCCGGGGTGGGGTGAGAGGGGACCTCCCAGGGGCCGGTTGGGATGTTAGGAGATCGAATGGAAGAGAGAGAAGATTGGGGGAGGGGGCGTGAGGTCTTGTTCATGGAGCTCGGGCAGCGGCAGCTGCTGCCCTCTGCTTCTCGCCAAGTTTTCTGGAAAGTTCCCCATTAAGGGTATTCTTGATGAAAGTACCAAAAGGGACCAATTGGGCTTTTGCAAGTGATATTTCACAGTGATCCAACCACATCGTTAAGATTATGTAATTGAGGGGCGGCTAGGTGGCGCAGTGGATAGAGCACTGGCTCTGGAGTCAGGAGTACCTGAGTTCCAATCCGGCCTCAGACACTTAACACTTACTAGCTGTGTGACCCTGGGCAAGTCACTTAACCCCAATTGCCTCACTAAAAAAAAAAAAAAAAGATTATGCAATTGACCAAAGATGTCGAGAACAGAAGAACCCATTCACTGTGCTAATAGTTTGTTCACCAGAAAATAGCTGATTATTAGGGAGAGCAGAAGTCTGCCTTAAAGATTCTTTTCCAGCAAAGGGCACCCCATGCAGATGTCAAAATTGTGTGAGAATCCTTGAAAGATGTAAAAGCAATGGGGCAGCTAGGTGGTGCAGTGGATAAAGCACCAGCCCTGAATTCAGGAGGACCTGAGTTCAAATCTGACCTCAGACACTTGACACGTACTAGCTGTGTGACCCTGGGCAAGTCACTTAACCCTCATTGCCCTGCAAAAAAAAAAAAAAAGAATTATGTTTATTTATTAGCTGTGTGACCCCAGGCAAGTCATTTAATCCCAATTGCCACACACACACACACACACACACACACACACAGAAAGATGTAAAAGTAAAGCTAACCTTTTTCTTTTTTTTCTTTTTTACAACAAACACTTAAGTTTTTACTGTTCCAGGCATCGTGTTAGGCACTGGGTGGAGGAAGAGGGAGGATACAAGGACCAAAAGGAAAAGAAAAAAAGAAGGGAATATCACCTGTCCTCAGGGAGTTTATATTCTACCTCTGGGACACAGCATGGAAACAGACAAGGAAATGCCCCTGTAACATACTTCCCAAAAGATACTCTTTTGTCTGTGACCCTCTGAGTCCTCACCTAGGCTTGCCTGAGGGGGGTACCCTTGTCATGGAGGGGATGCAGATCCTAGAGGACCTAGAGGTGAGATGCCCTCAGATGATATTGGGCTGATTGCATCGAGCCTCTAAAATGAGATCCATAAGCACATGGGCTTCCTTGGATAAGAGACATGAGATGGTGGGCAGGGGGGCTGGGTGCCCGCTGGCTTCACTGGAGCCAAGTCTTACGTCACTGAAGTCCCAGATGCATACATGGATTGGAGTGTGGGAGCCTATTCATCTGTGTATCAAGGAGCTGAGAGAGGATCCTCTGTCTGAGATGTGTTGCAACCTTTGTTGAGTCTGTGTATCTGTTGTGTGCCCTTGGAGAGCACAAGTTCCTTGTCTGCTTGCCAAGGTTCAGACCCTCCCCGACCCTCTCAGACACCTGAATAAGCAGAGCAGCCCAGGTTAGTGCTTTGCTTTGCCGGTGGCCACACACAGAATTGGTGGCAGTTTGGGAACACCCTCCATGCTGAGTTCTCCCATTGCAGGGAACAGTATTCTGCCTGGAGCTCCCTTTCTCCCCCTTCCCAAAATACTGGTAACACAACCAGTCAGTCACCCCTGCCCTCCTTCCCTAATTTGGCTGCTTTCACTGATTGGCCCTCTACTTGATTTTTATTGCTTTTGTTTTAAACCTAGTGGGCTCATGACTTAGTTCACCCATACATCAGCAAAGTCCTTGTGAAAAACGATGGAGATGTGAGGTGAGCAACAGTACAAGTGATTGCCCTGGTTGAATGGTTTACCCAAAGAGTCGTTGGAGTGCTTGGAAGCATCTCTAGTGGGGTTTAGCTCTGCCTCATCAAAGGAGAAATGCTTGAAGTCGGGCCCTTTGTTTTCTGGTTTTGTTTTATGCACAGTTATTAAGAACAATAAAATGGGGACAGCTAGATGGCGCAGTGGATAGAGCACTGGCCCTGGAATCAGGAGTACCTGAGTTCAAATCCGGCCTCAGACACTTAACACTTAACTAGCTGTGTGACCCTGGGCAAGTCACTTAACCCCAATTGCCTCACTAAGAAAAAAAAAAAAGAACAATAAAATGGTTTTTTAAAAGATCTGGAGGTTTCAGTGGACTACAAGCTCAACAAGCATCAACAGCATAAAGAGTATGACCACAGTGAAGTATAGTGGCCATGAAGGTGAACTGTGTGCTGTCAGGCCACATCCAAGCCTGGGGAGGTGATGGCCCCACTGGGATCTTCCCTGGCAAGACCACCACTGCAAAGCATCCAGAGGAGAGTGGCCAGGAGGGGGAAGAAACTAGAGGCTGGTTCATACAATTCTTTAATGGACTGTCATTTGGAAAAAGCATTAGAGCTGATGATGAGTGAGATGAGCAGAACCAGAAGAACATTGTACACAGTATCGTCGACATTGTGTATTGATTTACTGTGATGGACTATATGCTTCTCACCAATGCAATGGTACAGAAGAGTTCCAGGGAACTCATGATAGAAGAGGATCTACAAATCCAAGAAAAAAAAAAGAGCTGTGGAGTATAGATGCTGAATGAACCATACTATTTCTTTTGTTTTTGGTGCTGTTGTTTTTCTATTTTGAGGTTTTTCGTCATTGCTCTTATTTTTCTCTGATAACATGACTAATGCAAAAATATGTTTAATGTTATTATATATATATAAAACCTATATCAGATTACCTGCTGTCTAGGGGAGGGGGGAGGGAGAGGAGGGAGGGGAGGGAGGGAGAAAAATCTGAAATTGGAAAGCTTGTATAAACAAGAGAACTATCTTTACATGTAAAGGGAAAAAATAAAATACTTTATTAAAAAAAAAAAGAAAAAGGGGTGGCTAGGTGGCGCAGTGGATAAAGCACCAGCCCTGGATTCAGGAGTATCTGAGTTCAAATCCGACCTCAGACACTTGACACTTACTAGCTGTGTGACCCTGGGCAAGTCACTTAACTCCCATTGCCCCGCAAAAAAAAAAAAAGAAAAAAGAAAAAAGAAAAACAAAAAGCATTAGAGCCCTGAAGGCAGAACTAGGATCCACAGAGAGAAGCTACAGAGGTCACTTCAGTTTGTAGACTTCCCCAACCTTGAGACCTAACCCAATGTGGAATAAGGGTAGTGAGTTCCCCATCAGTGCGGGTCTTCAAGCAGAGGCTTGATGAATGCTTTTCAGGGGTTCTTATTCAGGTCTGGGTTGAATCAGAGACCTCTGGGGTTACTTCCAAGTTTGATGGTTACTTAGGTCACTAAACCCCTGAATCTTTTTTCTTTAAAAACTACTTGGTGGACTAAGTTATTTGGGTGAGTCGATTGGTTGGCTGATTTGAACAAGGCTGGCTAATTAATTACTAATGTATCTAGGCAGCAATTGATTGCTAAATCCCAGCTCTGTGAAGACTAACACCCTAAACCCTGTGAGTTTGGCTGGAGAGAAATTACAGGATGAATTCCTAACAGGACATGGAAGAACCCATGGAGGGGACAGGGGGAAGAGGCAGCAGCCTTCCCTGAGCTGGGGGAGGGGAGGTCAGAGGCCACTCAGCTCACAACTGGACCTACCTATATTAATGTTCTGAGCAGGCAGAGAGGGAAGGTGGTAGAGGAGGAGGAAAAGGAGGGAGAGAAGGAGGAGGGTGGAAAAGTGTCAAAATGTCTTCTCCCTAAGAGGTATCTCTGTCGTTATATAAAGAAGAGATACTGAGATTGAATTGGATGAAGCAGAAGCCTAATGAGTGAAGAGCCAGTGAGGTTGGTTTGACTTGCCCAGAGAGCTAGCCTGATATGCTAGCTTGAGTGGACCAATGAAATAAAAACCTGAAGTACAGAGTTGTGAGTTGTCCTCAGAATGTGGGTTTTTCACATTGCTGGGAAAGTGTAATTAGGTTTATGAGTGGATTCTAACTTTTTTATTATTGCTGCATTCTTTTAAAAATATGAGTGCCTGTGATATCTTTTGCTTAATTGCTAAGTACTGTATATGCTTATATTTAAGATCTAAGTGTCATTGTTGTGAGTGACTAGTTTGTATGAATGGAAATAGATTGGTAGGAGCTCAAAAGTTAACATGGTACAAAGGTGATTGTATTCCCTTTGCTACAAGCTTACCCCCAGACAGATAAGAGCAGATTTTCCCAATAAGACTGTTCTTTTCTTGATGTAATTGGAATTTTATCTGACTTCTCAAAGGAAGAGTACATTTTCTTATTTTGTTCTACCATCTACACATATTTGTATAGCTTTTCCAAATTTTGTTTCACTGTTGTGATAAATACAATTGCTTTCCAAAAAAAAAAATGTCTTCTCTCCATTCCCTGCCCCCCCCCCCATCATCCAGGCTGGGAGGGGAAGGTAAGTCCACATAGCCAACCAGGGGATAATGGCTACCAGACAGAGCTTCTTCTAATGCAAAGCTCCAGGGGGGAAGCCCCAGAAGAGGAAAGGAAGTGGCGGGGAGAAGACGGAAAGTGAGAGGGATCAGGGAGAGGGTGGAGCAGGGGAGAAAAGGCTATGCATGACTGGAGAGCCCTGGGGGCCGGCAGGATGCCCCAGAGCAGTGCCTAACCCTAACGAGTGGGTGGTGGGTGGTGAGGAGGGTGTGGGCTTGAGTCACCAGAGGAAGGCTCTGGCACCAAAGGGGGACACAGAGTAGGGCAGGGTTGGGAGTTGCCCAGGTTGGTGATAGCAGCGAAGCCAGCTGCCCCCTAAGTTCTCAAGAGCTTGGAGACTTTCCATTGAGCTAGGTGAAGCTGGGTGTAGCATCATTGGGCTCCCAATGGGAAGGGGCTACTCCCTCCTACCCGCCCCCACTCTCACCCTAGGCCCTCAGTACCAGGCTGGCCTTCTGACTTTAGACCTGTCAGGGAACAATAGGGAGGGGAAGAGAGAAGAGGGGCCCCAGCAGCAGCCCCTTCCCTCTCCATCCCCAAACCAACTCACCACAGACAAGCACACAGAGCCTTCAGGAGGCTCCCAGCATGGCAAACGTACTTAGACCCAGGCCCAGGACACAATGACAGGCACAGACACACATATTCAGGAGGAACAATGACTAGTACCCACATTTCTGCAATGCTTTAAGGCTTACAAAGCACCTTTGTTACAGCAGTTCCTGAAGGGTTAGTATCCTCATTTGACAGGTGAGTAAACTGAAAGATGAATCCCTATTGACGCAGGATTCCTAGAAGCAGAGGAGCAGGAATGGTCCTCAGAGGCTACCCAGCCCAACTCCCCCTTTTGACTCGGGCAGGCACTGGATCCCCTTAGGGCTCTAGGATTAACCAAGAGGGGCTGGGGATGTCTTGCTAATGCTATAGTGCATGAGCCCTTAGCAGGGTGTGTTCCCCCCTCATATTTATCAATAGCTATCAATTAGTCAGCAAGACTTAGCTCTAAGAAACAGGGGGAAATCCCCCTCAGAGTCTGTGACACTCTCACCAGTACATAGAGAATACAGCTGAAAGTGGCCTCGGGCTTAGAAAGCTCATGGCAAAAGGGCAGCCCGCAGTTCCTGGTTGCTGGAAGTCCCTTCTTCCTGCTCCTAGCACCCGCGTGAAGTCCCCCATAAGCACATTTTAGCTCCATGTCAGGCTTCTACAACCCTGAAACTGCCTTCCTCATTTCATCTAGTCTGTCCCCGCCTCCTGCTGAACAGATCGCCACCACTACTGCTGCTTGGATGCCAAAAAGAAGGTCTTCCTCTAGTCAAAGGAGGGGGAAGGAGCTGAGGGGCTTCCCCCCGACACACACACACACACACACACACACATGCACACTTCCATCTCAGGGCCTTGGTTAGAGGCTCCTCCCAAAAGTGGCCAGACCCTCACATGCCCAATTCCAATCTAGCTTGTTGAGTGTACAAGCCCTGTGCATTTCCAAGTCTCAACCAATCCAAATATACTTCCTGTCCAACATCTCCACATTTCATCCATTTCAAGGACTTTTATTATTATTATTTCTTTCTTCTTCTTCTTTTTTTTTTTTTAGTGAGGCATTTGGGGTTAAGTGACTTGCCCAGGGTCATACAGCTAGTAAGTGTCTACTGTCTGAGGCCGGATTTGAACTCAGGTCCTACTGAATCCAGGGCCAGTGCTCTATCCACTACGCCACCTAGCTTCTCCCTCAAGGACTTTTAAATTGATCAAAAACTTTCCCCATCTTGTCTAGAGTCTTTTATTGGTGCAATAGAGATATTGTCACTTGGCTAAGTCATCTTATTGGCTACTTTAGGTGCAGTGGAGTGATGGGCGGATCTCCTGCCCTCACATACAAATGGGAAAAATGAGGTTCATTGAGGTTAAGTGACTTGACCGGGGTTACATAGGGTCAGAAGTCAAGTCTTCCAACATGAGAGCCAGTGAGTCCATAATCCTGGGTCACCTGCTTCTAAGTCCCAGAATCTCCCATCTCAGAACTGAAAAGGAACTTAAAAGGCGCCAACCTGTACCTGAGCATGCTTGGTATCTGTGACAAATGCTTAGTCAGACTTTGCTGTCAGGCATTCACCAATGGGGATCTCACTACCACTTCTTCTTTTTTCTGGGCAATGAGGGTTAAGTGACTTGGCCAGGGTCACACAGCCAGTACTACTACTTCTAATATTAAGTTCCACTTTTGGACAGTTCATGCCAGGAAGATTTTTTGCATTCTGTCCCTCTGCATTGCCACCCCCCCTGCAATTCTGTCCACTCAGGGGTGAAGCAGCACAAATCCAATTCCTCTTACACATGACAGGATTCCAAATACTTGAAGGTAGATATTGTCTCTCCCCTAGGTCTTTACATTTCCAAGCTAAACACCCCCCAGTTTTCTTTTCTTTTTTTGTTTTGTTTTGTTTTGTTTTGTTTTGCAGGGCAATGAGGGTTACATGACTTGCCCAGGGTGTCACAGCTAGTAAGTGCCAAGTGTCTGAGGCCAGATATGAACTCAGGTCCTCCTGAGTCCAAGGCCAGTACTTTATCCACTGTGCCACCTAGCTGCCCCCATACCCCCAGTTTTCTTAAATGATCCTCATGTGTTATGGTCTTTACTTTCCTTGTTCTTGTTAGTATTTTCTGGACCTGCTCCAGCCCTTCTGTGTGTTGTCCAAGGCTGGCAAGTACTGAAGCTAGGGAAGTCCATCTCCTTGGTATTCTCAGCTTCCCCACTCTGATGCCATTTTCTCCAGGGTCCTCCCTCTCAGCCTTAGGACAGGCTCCTATGAAGGTCATCATCAGTTCCTGGGATCCCTGGAGTAGATGAGACAGGGTGAGAGATGGCATTTAGAACCTGAGGTCAACTGCTCAGTCTGAAGCCTTGTCTGATCTGGTCTTTAGCATCCTCTCACTCTTCCAAATTACCTGTAAGCCCATACTTTTTGCATTCATCCCCCTTCCCATGTAGAATGTAAATTCATAAAGGAAAGGGACTCTTTTTTCTTTTTGCATCACTGTATCTCCACTGTATCTCTGGCACATAGTAGGTGCTTAATACATTTTTCTGAATTGGACTTATTGGAATACAATTTGGGGATGGGAGAGAGAGAAGAGAAATGCCAGGCCTCAGGGATTAAGGGGTTAAAGGAAGAAGACATTCTAAGGATGGTAATGAGCCCTTTTTCACTTACTAATATTTTATTTTTTCACAAATACATGTAAAGAAATTTTTCAACATTCATTTTTGTAAGATTTTGAGTTCCACATTTTTCTCCCTCCCTCCTTCCCCCCTCCTCCTCCTTCTTTCCAAGACAGCAAGTAATCTAATATAGATTATACATGTACAATCATGTTAAACACATTTCCACATTAGTCATATGGTGAAAGAAAAATAAGGACAAAAGGGAAAAAACCACAAGAAAGAAAAAAAATTTTAAGTGAAAATAGTGAGCCTCAATCTGCATTCAGACTCCATAGTTCTTTCCCTGGATGTGGAGAGCACTGTCCATCATGAGTATTTTGGAATTGTCTTCGATCATTGTATTACCGAGAAGAGCTAAGTCAATCATCATCGATCATAGCACAATGTTGCGGTTACTGTGTACAATGTTCTCCTGCTTCTGTTAATTTCATAAAGCATCAGTTCATTTAAGTCTTTCCAGGTTTTGCTAAAATCTGCCTGCTCATCATTTCTTACAGCATGATAGCATTCTATCACATTCATAAACCATGACTTATTCAGCCATGCCCCAGTTGATGGGGAGTTTCCAGTTCTTTGCCACCACAAAAAGAGCTGATATATATATTTTTGTACATGTGGGTCCTTCTATGACCTGTTTGGGATACAGACCTAGTAGCAGTATTGCTAGGTCAAAAGGTATATGCAGTTTTATAGCCCTTTGGGCATAATTCCAACCTGCTCTCCAAAATAGTTGGATCTATTCACAACTCCACCAACAATGCATTAGTGTTCCAATTTTCCCACATCTCCAACATTTATCATTTTCTTTTTTTTTGGTCATATTAGCCAATCTAATAGGTATGAGGTGGTAGTAATGAGCCTTTGAGGTCAGAAAGAGCTTCCTAATCCTTAGAGTTGCCCCAAACTGGAACAGGCTTCCTCAGGAGGTAGTGAGTTTCCTGTTATTGGAGGTCTCCAAATGCCAGCTAATGGAATGACCATTTGCAGGAGGTCTTGCAGAGGAAATTCTTGGTAAGGTACAGGTTGGACTGGATAAATTTAATGTACCTCACTCCTTTGAGATGCCAAACAGCGGGCAGCTAGGTGGCGCAGTGGATAGAGCACCAGCCCTGGATTCAGGAGCACCGGAGTTCAAATCCAACCTCAGACACTTGACACTTACTAGCTGTGTGACCCTGGGCAAGTCACTTAACCCTCATTGCCCAGCAAAAAAAAAAAAAAAAAAAGAGAGATGAAGAGATGTCAAACATCTCAGGCCTCCCGTGTCTATGACCAGACCTTCCAGTCTCCTTTACTGGATCTTCATCCAGGTCACACTCATTAATTGTAGATGTCCAACAAGGTTCTGTTCTGGGCCCTCCTCTCCTCTCCCGCTATACAGTTTTCACTTGGAGATCTCATCAGCTCCCATAGTTCAATTATCATCTCTTTGCTGATGATTCTCACTTAGGGCTTATCCAGCCCTAACCTCTCTTCAAATCTGTGGCTACCTTTTCCAACTGCTCTTTGGACATCTCAAACTGGCTGTCCCTTAGACATCTTAGAGTCAGCATCTCCAGAACTCAACTCATCATTTTTTTCCCCTTCTAAACTTCCCCGTGAATACTGAAGGCACCGCCATCCTCCCAGTAATCCAGGCTTAAAACCGGCATCATCCTCATCTCCTCTTCTCCTACCCATATCCATCCGTTGCCAAAGTCTGTCCAGTTTATCTTCTGACATCTGTCATCTACACCCCCTTTTCTCCTCTGACACTGCTGCCATCTTGGTGCAGAGCCTCCTCTCCTCATTCCTGCTGGTATCTATTGGTGGGTCTGCCTGCCACAAGTCTCTCCCCACTCCAGCTGAAAAATTACCTTCCTAAAGTGCAGTTCTAACTCAGTAACTGCAGTGGCTCCCTCTTACCATCAGGATCAAATATTAAATTCTGTTTAGTGCTCAAAGCCCTTCATAACCTGGGCCCCCTCCACCTTTCAAGTCTTCTTACACCCTCCCCCATCCCCCTCCCCATAACCCTTTGATCCATTTCCCGACTGCACATTTTCACTGGCTGTCCCCCATGCCCAGAATGTTCTCCCTCCTCATCTTTACCTTCTGTCTTCCTTCAAGTCCCAGCTAGAATCCTACCCTCTCAAGGAAGCCTTTCCCAACCGCTCATAGTTCTAAGGCCTTCCCTCTGTTAATTATTTCCATGTTGTCACCCCTATTAGACTCAGCTCCATGAGAACAAGGGCTGTCTTTTGCCTTTCTTTGTATCTCTTGGGCTTAGCACAGTGCCTGACACATAGGTGAGGCTGACTAAATGTTTATTGACTAACTATGACTTGCTCATTATCCCCAAACCAGCCCCGGGGCCACAGTTAAGAAAGGATATTGGCAAACAAGAGAGCCCCTTGAGGAGGGCAGCCAGGACAGTGGGGACACCTGCTGTATTAGGAACAACTTAAAGCACTAGGGGGTGTTTAGGGAAACACAAGACCTGCCTTCAAAATTATGAAGGGCAGACTTGTTGGCTTGGCCTCAGAGGGCAGAACCAGGAGTGGTGGGAAGGTGAAAGGGTTGGTTCGAGGCATAGTTAACAACCCTTTGGAATTGTTCCAAGTTGGAATGGACTGCCTTGGGAGGGAGGCGCCCCCTGACTCTGGAAATCAAGCAGAGGTGGGGCCAATACTTGTGTGGAAGTTGTAGGGAGAGGCACTTAGGGGGTGCAGTGGATAGAGCAAGTGCCCTGGAGTCAGTAGGACCTGAGTTCAAATTTCACCTCAAACACTTACTAGCTGTGTGATCCTGGTCAAGTCATTTAACCTCAATTGCCTTAAAACATCCAGGGCATCTCCAGTCATCCTGATGTATATCCAGACCCAGATGGCATTGGAGGAGACAGTGAGGCTGGTGACCTTGTACAACCCTCCCTCACTTAAATCCAATTCAGTGCAAGTCATGACGTTTGTCATGCTCCTCTTTGAGAACAAAGGACAAACAACAAAAACAATGTTGTAGGGAGTACACTTGGTGCTGATTAATTACTCTCTAAGTTAGAGAGAGATTGGGGTAGTGGCTCTGCTACTTCCTAGTTGTTTGACCTTAGAAAAATCACTTCCTCCTCCTCTCTCTCTGGGTTGCCTCAGTTTCTCTGGCTGAAGAATGAGGAGTGGGACTAGATGAACTGTAAGGGCCCTCCTAGCTCTGGGCTTCTCATGCAAACCCCATCCAGGCTTGTGACTCAGTGGGAGAGCCTCAGGCCTTCCTCTGGTTTGTGACTCACAAAAGCATCCATCTGGACAGGGACTGAAATGGTTACACTGGGTACAGTCCTTGCTCATTATCATTCATCCCAGCATTCCAGGCTGTCTAGCTGCTTTCCTGCTCTGGGCATCTGCCTGCCCAGCCCAGCCCCCATACACAGTCAAGGCTGAAGGTTAGCCCAACTGTTGCCTGGGTTGTCAATGGTCCAGGGAGCTTTAGACATGCTGGGAAGGCAGGGGGGGACAGAACACAGAGCACGTTTCTGGTTCCCTTTTCTCCCCTCACTCACTCTCACTCAGTGACTCACTCACTGTGATTCTCTGGGCCTAAGCTCCCAAGGGAGCTTTGCGGGGAGGTGATGATGGAGGCAGAGGAATGTTGGGTTGAGTTGTTGTAGGAAGGATGGGGTGGAGGTGACCCCAGGGGAGCCCCTGGGATGATGAAGGGTCCAGAGATTAGTGACCCTTTGATAATCAGCCAGAGGAACTCAGGGGTGTTTATCCTGGAGAAGAGAAAGCTCAGGGAGAACAGGATAACAGTTTCCAAGCATCTGAAGGGCTGTGAAGGAGAGACTACACTGGTTCTGTTTGACCCCAGGGAGAAGGAAGAGAGAGAGGGAGGGAGGGAGGGAGGGAAGGAAAGAAGGATGGAGAGAGGGAGGGAATATGGGAGGGAGAGAGGGATAGAGGGAGGCAGGGAGGGAGGGACAGATGGAGGGAGGGAGGGAGGGAGAGAGGGAGGGAACTCTCCATCCCTAGAGGATTTGAGCAGGGACCAGAGGACCACTTGTAAGGGTTGAAGCAGAGAAGACTCTTGTCTGGCGCAGGTTGGAGCAGGTAGCTGCCCTCTGAGGACTCTCCCATCTGTGCTGTGATGCTGTGACCAGCCTGCCTCTGTGTGGAGAAGATCCTCTGCAGAGCACTCACTGGCCACCATGTGACACCCTAGCCAGTCACAAATGCTTTCCATTGAATGGCAGAGGGCTGGGCTCTTTATTCTCTATTTTCAATAACCTTAATTTGAATAAGTTTCTGTTCATTTTAATTTTTCTTAATCTTAACAAGCTTCTGTTAGCTATCCTCTAGTAGCAACATAATAAAATGAGATAGGACTAGATTTTTCTATTCCAACTCACTGAAAAAGGCCAACATGGGTTTTTCCCACATTTTTTAGTTTGTTTTACAAATAATGAGTATTGCGAATGCAAGATGTAAAGTGTCTATTGAAGATCCAGGCCTTCCTGATGGGCATATTTTGTACACATCTACAAAGCTACTTACTGGCTATTAGACCCTAGGCAAGTCACCTAATCTATTTGACTCACTTTCCTCATCTTTAAAATGGGTTTTGTCAGGATCAAATGAAATCATTGTCAAGCACTTAGCATGGTGCCTGACATGCAGTAGGTACTATATAAATATTTATTATTATTTTTATTATTATTTTTGTGAGGCAATTGGGGTTAAGTGACTTGACCAGGGTCACACAGCTAGTAAGTGTTAAGTGTCTGAGGCCGGATTTGAACTCAGGTCCTCCTGACTCCAGGGCCGGTGCTCTATCCACTGCGCCACCTAGCTGCCCCTATTATTATTATTATTATTTTAGTGAGGCAATTGGGGTTAAGTGACTTGCCTAGGATCACACAGCTAGTAAGTGTTAAGTGTCTGAGGCCGGATTTGAACTCAGGTCCTCCTGACTCCAGGGCCGGTGCTCTATCCACTGCGCCACCTAGCTGCCCCTATTATTTTTATTATTGCATGGTGCATGTATGTGGAAATCCAGAGAGAGACAGAGAGAGATGGAGACAGACACAGAGTGGAGACAGACAGACAGACGAGAGGGGGCTTCTGTCAGTCAGTCTGATTTCCCCAGCCCCTTCTACTTTTGTCATTCTCATCCTTACTGCTGACAGCCAAGAACATTCTGGCCTGGGAGTTCTTCACCTTTCTTGGGTCTTGGACTCCTCTGGCAGTCAGTCTGGGAAGCCTATGGACCAGATTCCCTAAGAATCATGTTTCCAAATACATAAGATAAAACACACAGATTACAAGGGAAGCCAAAGATGCCATTTCTTTCCTCATCCAAGTTCTGGCTCCCCTGTCTAACATATCTGCTCTAGCCCTTCTCCAGTTCTCTAGCTAGCAGGCTAAGATGGGGAGGGGGTGGCTAAGCCTTTCTTTTTGCTCTAATTTGCACACTGGCTGACTTCTGTCTTTCCGGGTGTGGCACTGCTTTGACAGGCTTGGTCAACACACCTGGAGTGGTGGATGATGGGACGGTATCTCAGCTTCTCCTTCACCCTCATCACTCATCTCCCATACTCTCCAGTCCACCTGGCTATCAACCAACCAACATTTATTCAGTCTCCCCTAAGTGCCAGGCACTGTGCCATTCACTGGGCTAATTCGGTCCCAGCCTGGCAGGAGGTGCCTTACTTTTTTCCATCCTCCTTCTCCTCTGCTCATTCATGCCCCAGGAAAACATGGAGACTGGTCATGGGTACTGCAAGCACAGATTAGATGGCACTGAAGTTGGTGCCTTTCCTATGTCCATGGACCAAGTGCTTGGCAGGTCAGTGATGCCAGTGGCCTCTTTGATCCCCTGCTGACTTTAGGGTCTCATTTGCTCTCACCTTGGGAATGGGTACATGGTCCACTTGTGTCAAATGTGTTGATTCCCACGGTATCACTTGTCAATGAGCTTTGACATCTTTGGTTGTTAAGTAGACAGCAAACACTAAGTGGCCCCAGAATGCACAGAGCACTGGGCCTGGAGTCAGGAAGACCCAAGTTCAAACCCTGCCTAAAACCTTTCCTAGCTGCATGACCCTAAGGGAGTCACTTAATTTCTCTCAGTACATTTTCTCATCTGTAAGTGTGAATAATAAGAGTACCTGCCTTCCAGGGTAGATGCAAGATCACATGAGGTAGTATATGGAAAGCATTTTGCAAACCTCCAAATACTCTAGAAATTCTCCCATTTAGTCATTGATCAGGGTTGATTATTGGAACATCTGCTCTTGTCCTGTAAGCCATTGCCCAGGTCACTAATTGAGTCCATTACCTTGAGTTTGGGTCCTTTCTAGAAGACTTAGAGTGTGTGGGGGTGGGGGGGAGAGTAGTGGAAGGGGGGAGCAGACATGGCAACTGAATGCCATTAACAGAGACAGAAGTTTGGACCCTTGAATGCCCAAGACTTACAGAATTGGTACTGGAAGGGACCGTAGTGGTCATTTAATCCAATCCATACCTGAACAGGAATCTTCTGATAAGTGATCCCTGGATTTCTGCTTAAATATCTCTACCGGCAGGGAGCTGATCACCTCCTAAGGAAAACCATCACACCTTTGAACAGCCCCGATTGTCAGGAAGCTTTTCCCTAAGAAGGTTGGGCATTGAACAGAGAGATCACCTAATCAATTTGATGAGATTACAGGATTGGGGCTTTATTGGGGGGGTATTTAAGAGGCACTTCCCCAGAGAGATTGTGGCCAAGAGGACACAGACTTCCTGATTGGCTCTCAGTGGCTGGGGCTATCTCTACAACAATTGGCTGGCTAGGACTCAGGATGACTCTTGTCAGAAGAGCTGACTTTCTTCCAGTCCACGAAAGTATGCTGACAGACCAGTCTCTTATGGAGCTCCTTTTTCCTCATTCACATGGTCCCCCACATGCTGTTGCAGATGTCCTGAGAGGAAAGATTCTAAGCACTCACTTTCCCAGTCCAAGAGTTGCAGCATTGATATTGTTGTCCAAGCACACTAATGCAGAAGCACATGGCTGGGGCAGGTAGGTCCACGTGGTCCCAAAGCGTAGATTGTAGACAATGTCCATGAACATCCAATTCCTGTGTGGTGAATGGAGGGCTTTCCATTCTCTTGGCGATTTTCTCTTTTCTTTTTGTTTTGTTTTTTGTTGTTGTTGTTGTTGTTTTGCAGGGCAATGGGGGTTAAGTGACTTGCCCAGGGTCACACAGCTAGTAAGTGTCAAGTGTCTGAGGCCGGATTTGAACTCAGGTCCTCCTGACTCCAGGGCCGGTGCTCTATCCACTGCGCCACCTAGCCACCCCTCTTGGCGATTTTCTAATCTAACTGTCAGGACAGAGACAGAAGATTTCCTGAGGCAGTTTGCTCAATGGAAAAAGAGAAGAATCACGCGGTGACTCCAGAGCACATCCTACTGGGGAAGCAAAACCAGAGAGAGACTCAGGAAGCATATGCCCTGTGGGGAGGGGATCGCTTGTTCGGTAGCCCTGAAGTGTGTTTGCCTTCTAACAGGAATCCAATTTGAGGGTGTCCCAATCAGTCGGCGGCGGGGTTGTGTAGGACCTTGTTGGCCAGCTCAGGATCCACCGGGGTGTCCAAGGGCTGTCCCAACACCACTAGCAAGTTCATTTCCCTTCAGAGGGGATCCAATGGGCTCTATGTGTGTTTGTGCATCTGTTTATGGATTCCTCTGAGTGCTTTGCAAATTCTGCACATTTTACAAATAAAGTCAGTCCTTCCCATCCATACGACTGCCCAATGGAAGCAGCAATTGTTCTGGAGTCTCTCCAAGTGGGGGAGGGAATGAGCCAAAGTGGGAAGATGATGCTGAGCTCTTGGGCCCTGCCCTCCCCCATTGGATTTGGGTCTGGGGGAGTTGGCCTGACTGGGGGGAGGACTTGTATAGACCAAAGCCAAAGGAGAAGAGATTGCATGTGCTTGTGATAGAGAGAGCACTGAATGCCAGACTCAGAAATGTGTACTCGATGGTTGCTGAGAGGGGAATGAAGGTCATCACTGAGAATTAGGAAGAAGATTCTCTCAACTTGTGCAGGACATTCTGTAGAGGGACACTGAGTCACAGCTGCCTGCAAGTGTGCAGGCTGAAGAACAGGCAGAGAGAGCCCCACACTGGGAAGAGCCCCAGACGGTGGGGAGACAGTGACAGGGCTTCATGCTCAGCCCTGCCCCTCATCCCAACTAACTCAACTCAGCTTGACAAAGGCCAAAGCAGCACAGTCCCTGCTCCCCAGGAGCATCCAGGACAGGCACACAGCCGGGCTCCTGACGGGGGTGGGGGCACCCAACCGCAGGCCCACAGAGGCACCAGGGAGGGCACAGAGAAGAAGGCAGTCCCCAAAGGCTGGTCAGGGCCCCAGGCTGCATACAGGGCCCCAGGCTTTGGTGCTAAGCCAGTGTGTGCCCCAGACATGCTGGGGGTCTGTGGGAACAGGAACGGATCCTGTGAACTCCTCTCGCCCAAGCAGGTAGCCCACCCCCACCCCTCAGTGAGCCATGGGACCCACATTACAGTCTTGGGGTGGAGGTGCCAAGGGCTGAGGCAGAACTCCTGCCACCAGGCCCCAGGGCCCAGTGACAACGGAGGAATCTTCCACCAGGCCTCAGAGCTGGGGAGAGAGGGGATATGGACCAGAAGAAGAACAGGCCAGGGAAGAAATGGAGGGCATCTGGAGAACCAGTTCAGCCCTTCGGTTAAATCAGGACAACACCAAGTCCCAGGGACCCCCTGGAATGCCAGAGGCCTCTAGTACTCCAGGGCCCTGCCCTGGGGCTGAGCCAGCCGAGGCCTGGCCTAGCGTGAGCACTGAACTGCCCACAGTCCTTGAGAAGCATCCAGCTGGCAGGAGTTCTTGGGAGAAGGCAAGGGAGGCTGGGAGGCTGGAAGGCTGGGAGGCTGAGAGGCTGAGAGGCTGAAAGGCTGGGAGGCTAGGAGGCTGGGAGGCTGGGAGGCTCTGGTGCTGCCTGGAAGAGTCCAGACTACCGGCAAAGGAGGCAGGCCCTGAGTTCCAGCTCCAGCTCTGGCTTCTGTCCTTAGGGGGATGCAGAAGCTCTTCTTTCCAACCTGGGGGCAGGGGGAAGATGATGTCAATGAATGGGCCTCCTGACTTCAGCCTTGAGCCAGTGGGATCCCCCACACCCCTGAAGCCAGACCTCAGGGAGACTGTGGCCCCTCCACCCCCACCCCCTGGCCAACCAGCTTGGCCTCAGACATTCTCAGGTCTCCCCAATTTTGCCCCTGCAGCAGAATCCAGCCCTGGGCACCTACTTGTGGACAGTGATGACAGAGTCATGCTCTCTTCTGTGCTTTTTCTTATGGGACCTGTCTGGGAGAGAAGGAGACAGCTCCACTCAAGGCCAGGCCAGGAACACGGATAGGGGGCTCTCTTGCCATCAGAGTCAGAACCCCAAAGCCCGGCCCAGGGTGGCTCACACCTTGTCTTGTCCCATTAATGTTCTCACAGTGTCGTCTCCCACCAAGCAATGAGCTCCCTGAGGCCAGGGCCTGGGGGGTTGCTCCTCTTCCATCCTCCCCCCCCCCCCACACACACACACTGGGAGCTCTCTGGGGGCAGGCAAGGCCTGGACACCACTCACACAGGTTGGAGTTGACCTATATTACTGCTCAATGGGCTGAGCTGGGGGCTCCCAGCTCCCAAGAGCAGAGGATTCTCTATAACAAGCAGCAATTTTACAAAGCGCTTTTGGTCATAGCCCCCATTCCTTCCACTACCCTCACACCTCTGAAGGTAAAGGCAGACCTAACATAGACCAGCTGGGATAAACCTCTCAAGAGAGCTCTTCTTCCCCCCACAGGCATTTCCTAAGCATCTTCTATCTCTCTCTGTCTCTGTCTCTCTGCCTCTGTCTCTGTCTCTCCTTCCCTTCCTACCTCCCTCTCTCTCTGTCTCCCGAGTGTGTCCCCAAAAGGTAAGGGGGGAAATGGAGAAGATCTGAGGGTCTCAGTGGACTCCAGGTTTAACACATATTGATTGCATTAGCTGTGAGATGAAGCAACCAAGAAAGCTAATGGGCTTGTGGCTGTATGGAGAGGCAGAGGGTCCAGGTGGGAAGGAGGAGCCAGCTGGAGAGGGAGTTGATGTCTGCTACCCTTTGCCCTGGTTAGACTGTGTTTGGAATATTCTGTTCAATCCTGGACACCACATTTTCGGTGGGACGTTGCGAGTATGGAGCGAGTCTGGGGGAGGTCAACCAGGCTGGGGATCAGCTCTTGCAAGGACTTGGCACCTGGGAGGTTTAGGGTGAAGGAAAAGCTGAGGGGAGAGGAGAGCTGAAGACTGGAGAGGGATCAGCTTTGTTCTCTTGGATCCAGGGGGCAGATCCAGGATGGGGGAAGGGAGGGGGATGTTGCAGAGAGCCTAATTCAGGCTTGATGTTGGGAAGAACTCCCAAACTTGAGAACTGCCCCAAAGCCGGGCTGGCTGCCTTCCCTCGGTGGCAGGCTTTAGCGGGGAGAAGACATGACGCGGGTGCTCTGCTCAGGGCTGGCTGGGCAGCCTCCCGGATCCCTGGGTTCACTCTTTCACTCTCTCAGGGTAATGTTCCCTTCCGCCACCGCCACCCCCCACCCCACAGGCTGAGTGGGACCTGGGATGGGGCTCTCGAGGTCACAGCTGAGATTCATGATTTGTCATCACTAAATGTGGCTCCAATCTGAGAGTTCAAGTATCCTTGTTGTCCCCATAGCTGACAATTTCTAAGAAAACTGATTCTAGAAATAAGAGGACCAGAGCTCTACCCCCTGTGGCTTCAAATAAAAGGCTTGTTGTGAAATCTGGGGCCATTACTGACTGGCGGATATAAGGAGAAATCAGTTCCAGATGCCCCAAGTGCTGGGTCTTTGTGCCCTGGGAGGCTGACTCAGGCTGGAGGGGGAGCCCCAAGAAGACTGGTGAGCCCTCCATGCCTCTCCTCTCCTCAGCTTTCGGGGATGCTGGGAAAAACGTATCTCAGCCCATGTGTTTCAAGGATCACTTCTTTTTCTGCTTCAAGTCAAGTTAGGTTGAGTTTCTTGAGGGCAGGGACGGTCTTTTGTCTCTTTTTTGATCCCTGGAGCTTAGCACAGTGCCTGGCCCTAACTTTGTGTTTAATAAATGTTTATTGACTGACTGAATTCAGGCTTTAGGGCCCCATAGAAACCCAAGAGGGTCACTGAATAACGGTGTCCAATAATCAATGAAGATGGACTCTTGCTTCACCTACACAGGGCGTGTCCGGGCCCCGGGGTCACTGGTGGACTTCTCTACACGGTCAGAGGGAGGCTGGAAATTTGCCAAACAAATGGACAGGATGGAACCAATGGACTAGGGCAAGGATCCAGAATGGGCTTTAGGGAAGAATTGGGGGTCCCCTCATCCAGTCCCCAACATGGATGGGTCACATGGCTGCCCCAACCCCCCAGCCCCTTCCCTGCCTCCTCATCTCCCTAGTCTGCTCCCCTTCCTCCAGCACCGGTGAAGGAAGGCGCACGTAGACCTGCTCCCCCCTTCCCCTCCCACCACAGCAGGTTTGAAAGCATGCCACAAGCCCCCCAGGGCTGGGCTGGCACATGCCACGAGGGCTCACCCTGAGACCAACACTAAGGAGATGGTCCCAAAGGGGCCTGCCACTCTGGAGGGCTGCCAGCCCCACCCCTACCCCCCGATGTCAGGCATTCTCTACACATTTGCTAGTCCCTCATCAACCTCTGGCCTGCTCAGACACATGCCAGGCTGTTGGGAGCAGGATGACAGTGAAAGATGAGGCCAGGAACCTGGGAGGCTCAGACTCCAACCTAAGGCTCCTGCCTCTCAGGCTAGTGCCCAGACAACCACAGGCACCCTCTCTGTCCTCCCCAGGACCCAGGGAACAGGATGCCCGGCACTGCCTGTGGGCAGAAGACCCATTCTGGGGGCAACTGGAAGAGACCTTTGAAATGATGAGGGCAGTCCCCTCATTGTACAAATAAAGAAACCAAGGCCCAGACACTTGCCCGCAATTGCTTTGGTGATAAATGGCAAAGGGCCTGATTGCATCTTGGGTCCTCTGACCTCATTTGAGGATGCTCCCCACCCCAGGAGTCCTTCTTCAGGGCAGAAGGGCACCAGGACTTCCACCCTACTTCCCATCCCAGGGGAGGCTTCTAGCTCTGACTCAGCCCTTTAACAATGAAGGCCAGGTCCCTGTCCCTCCTTGGAGTTGTATGAACCCCTATGAGCCCCAGCCTCCCCTGAGGAAGAGAAGCCTCTGTCTTGTGGAGCACAGAGTGGGTCTCAGGAGATATGGGGAGGGGTCTGGTGGGAGAACAGTGGATCTTCTCAGGCCTTCCTAGACCCCTCCTAGGCCCTTCCCATGGCACTGGATACCTCCCCACACACCAGATTAAAGTCTTCTGTAGCCAGATGTTCCCAGGACTATGAGCCTTAACCCCTGGGAGGCCAGGTTAAGACGTCTGTGGCCCCCAGGGTGGCTCCCCATCCAAGGCAGGTCTTTTTGAGTCCAGAGCACAGGCCCTGATCAGACCCTCTGCCTCCCACTCCTTGGACATCATGCCCGAGGGATAGGGGACATACCTTCAAGGCTTTCAGAACAGAGACAAAAGTTGGCCGGCCCTAAGAATAACCCTCATTTCCAGAGCTCTCCAGAGAACAGTCCGGCTTCATGCTGTTCCCTTCCCCACCCCATATCTACCCCCCTCAGAAGGAGGCTCCCTGAGGGCAAAGCTGTCACCAGATGGGGACTCTATAAGGGTGGGGTTGTGTCACCTATTCAGCTGGGGGGCTCCCCCAGGGAACTCTGGGGTGAGAGATGTTTGCCCAACAATCACACATCCCCACTCACTGCATTTGATGTCACACATCTGGGCAGGAACTGAGTAATGCACATCTGTCCTCCAACCCTGTAGAGACCCAACAAAGGTGGTTACTCTTCTGTTCAGGAGTACAAGAGTGGCCAGTGAGGAAGGGATTACAGGAACGCTGAGACCCCAAAGGGAAGGGACTTTCCCAGCTTCACACTTGAGTAAGTGTGGCTAGAGATCAGAAGCTGAGTCTTTCCTGACTTCAGAGACAGTGGTTTTTCTACTCAGCCCCCCCAAACATCCCTGACTAGGAGAAGCTGCCTCCAGGGTAGAGCTCCCACCACTCCCATGTCAGGGCTGCTCTCTGGGTTACATTTTGCTTCCAGCCCTTCCCCTTGGGGCAGAACAAAGTGAACCTCACTTCTCTAAGAGGATCCTTCAGTTACCTGAAGACAGAAATCACTGCCTCCCTGCAGCCTGCTTTATTCAAGGTTAAATAGCCTTCCATCCTCCAAGAGATGCTCAAGGGGCATGTGATGAAATAATGGGATTTTGCAGATACTCAAGGACCCACCTGGAGATTAATCTAGACTGATTGAATCAAGTGAGAGGGATTGACTGCTGATTAGCCTACATGGGGTCTGACCAGAGCAAAATAAGTAGGACGGTGGACTGTCTGACTATAGGACCACGAGTCAGAGCTGGAAGGAAGCTGTCAAGTCCAACAGATGAGGAGTCTGGGGTCCAGGTGAGGTAAGTGATGTGCTCAGGGTCAGACAGGTCACAGGTGGCAGTTAGTATTTGAACTCGGGACCTCTAACTCTGGATCCAATGACTTTTCCACTGTGCTTCTTTTAATGTAGCCCCAGTTTGCCTTCGCTTCTGGGTCTGCTGCATCATACTGTTTGCCCAGGGGTCCCTGAAAACCCCCAGACCTTTTGCCCCAACACCACCATCCAGCCCCCTCTGCCCCAGTCTTGGTTTGCACAGATGACTTTTTGAACCAAGAAGGACTTTACATTGACCTCTTAGCACATGCTTGTTGACTGCGTTAAATACCATTTTATGAGATTCATCTAATTGTTCCATCAATTATCCCAAAGATCGGCATGAAAATTGTTTTGGACCCTGACTCTGGCATCCATTTCCTTTGTTTTCCTTCCCCTACCAGCCCCTGGAGACAAACCACATGAGATTTCACAAGGCAGGGCCCGTTTTGTGCCAAGGGAGGGCCCTGAGGTCAGAGCAGAGGACGGAGTGCTCCCTCTGAGCTTGGAGAGCCTGAGAGACAGCACAGGGAGCTGCAACCCTATGCTCATGGTGTCCAAAGGGCAAGAGAGATTCTAGAAACCCGGCTGGGTCAGAAATGGTCCCAAGGCCCTGGGTCCCTGCTGGATCCCCAGTAGGATGACATGGGCTAAGAAGAGGCCCCTCACCCAGGTATTTGGTGTCACTGTCTTCCACCTGCAGAGCAGCCCTTAGAGGCCTTGCTCTGCTTACCCTCTGACCTGTAGTCCCCAGGGACTAAGTCATGGTGACTCCCTGAGAGAGATTGCCATACCACCCCCATCCAGGAGCAAAGAGCTTAAAGCAGCCTAAAGAACTGGGGCTAGATGCCAAGGTAGACCGAGTCAGACTCAACTGGGTGGCTGGAGAAATGGCTGTCTGCCTTTAGCCATCTCCCTGCCCTTCACTTCCCAACCCCAGTCAGTTACAGAGCTTTGTGGAGCCAACCTCTGTGATGTCTTTTGGGCAAGTCATTTAACCTCTGTCTGCCTCAGTTTCTTAAACTGTAAAACAGAGCTAATAGCAGCACCTGCCTTACTGGGCTGTTGTGAGGCTCAAATGAGATAATAATTAGAAAGTGTTTAGCATAGTACTGGGCCCATAGTGGGCATCTAATGAATGGATATTTCCCATGGCCACCAGACCCTTGTTACCAGCTCTGACCTTTCATAATTACTTCCTATCAAGTCTTCTCCCTTCCCCCCAATCCCTCTTTCCTTTCTGCATCTGTCCTTCAAGCCTTGCCAGAAAAATGTGGTCAAATGGCTCCTCTGCTCAAAGATCTCCAGGGGCTTCCTATTAACTAGTGAGCCAAGATCAAAGTCTTCTACTCACCGGATCAGCTGTCACTCTATCCAGCTGCCCTCCCACATTCTCCCCCTCTCACTCTCTCTCGAGTCTAGCCACACTAGACAATTCTGTCCCCAGACACTCCCTCAATTGTTCTGCCTCCATGTCTTTGCTCATGTCATTGCCTATGCCTGGAATGCCTTCCCACCCCTTTTACCTACTGAATTCCTACCCTCTTTAAAGGTCACCTCCTCTAAGAAGCCCTTTTGCACAGGCTGTGGTATCCCATTCCACTATGACCTTGGCTAGGACTTTATCATATAGTGACCTCCACAGACCAGGCTCCCACAAAGAGATTGGCTGGAGGAACAGGGTTCACATGCTGTCTCTGTCACTTACCCCTGTGTGACCCTGAGCAAATCACTGAACCTTCCTGGTTTCCCCCTCAATAGAATGAGAGGGTTAGGGGCAGCTAGGTAGCACAGTGGATAGAGTACCAGCCCTGGATTCAGGAGGACCTGAGTTCAAATCTGGTCTCAGACACTTGACACTTACTAGCTGTGTGACCCTGGGCAAGTCACTTAACCCCAAATTGCCTCACTAAAAAACAAAACAAACAAAAAAAAAACCGAGAAGGTTGGCTAGAGGGTCTCTTGAGGTCCCTGGAAGAGAAGGTGAGGTGGGGGTGGGGCCTCAGGAGACCCCCCCCCCCAGCATTAGATGTGCTATGTTTGGCCTTGGAGGGCAGAGTGTGATCAAAGAGGGGACATATGCCAGATGTGATCCAGGTGCCAGGAAAAGCCTCCTACAAGACACTGGACTGTAGCTTGTCATCTCTTCTGGAGATGAGAGGAGAGACTGCCCAACCCTGGGTGTCCCAGGCCCTCCCTCTCCCTCCCCCCTTGGCCAGCTGGCATTCCTGGGGGGAGGCCTCAGTCCTTGATGCTCCCCATCTTTGGGAGGCAGCTCAGACCTCAGATCACATCTAGCTTGCTCAGTTTTTTGTTGTTTTTTTTTAGTGAGGCAATTGGGGTTAAGTGACTTGCCCAGGGTCACACAGCTAGTAAGTGTCAAGTGTCTGAGGCTGGATTTGAACTCATGTCCTCCTGAATCCAGGGCCAGGGCCAGTGCTCTATCCACTGTGCCACCTAGCTGCCCCTAGTTTGCTCAGTTTTAGACAACACCTGGTCGCATATGCATGACATAGCCATGTTCATGGCTTATTCTCCAGCAAGAGATTGAGCACCACGAGGTGCTAACTTTGAATCTCTCTCAGTCCCCAGCACTGGGCTCTGCATACAGGAGGCGATTAAACAATGTTAGGAATGAATGAAAAAATGGCCTTCACCACCTAGAGTCTCCCTTGATTCCAGTTGTATCTGCCAGAGATTGAGGCAGGCCCTCCCACCAAACAGCATTCTGTGGAGCCCATATCTGTGTGCAGGGCCTTCCCTCAACTCTAGGAGGAAATGGGGACCCACCTGGATGCAGATGTCTGGGGAGCAGACTTCCGCCTCTGGGATGTCAACGTGGGCTATAGCGTCTGTATCTCCCTGGAGCAGAGAAAAGCAGTCACATCAGGCAGGCCAGCTGACCCACCACCTCCATGGAGGTCCCAGGGAAACCGCAGCCTCTTCTATCCTCCATCAATCCCCAACCTGTCAGCTCCCAGCTGCCTCATGCATAAGCCTCTTCCATGCTCCACAGGGCCTTGATTTAACAGGAGCCAGCTTGTGCCACAATCTCACACACATACATGAGCGTGTGGTACACCCATCTACCCACACATGTATGAGCGAGCATTCCTCTTCAGGTGCAGCCACACAAGAAAGCCTTTCTCACCACAGATGCCTCCCCTGATTGCTTTAGGACAGGGACTCAGGAATGGTTTGGAGTTAGGCCCTAGGTGACAACAAAGGCCCCAGAACCACGGGCCTGTCTAACTTCTCCAAACTCTTGCACATAAGTCATCTGGCCTGTCCCTGACATTACTGAACCCCTGGCTCAGAGCAATCAGGGAGGGCTTCCTGGAGTAAGAGGGCTTCGGGGATTCTGGAGTCTAGAAGAAGTTAGTATCCTGGGTATGTGTATGTTTGAAGGTGTCACTGTGTGTCCAGGGCCCTATCCTTGGGTCTGATTGGGAGGAGAGGGGCAGGGGTCCCTGCCTTCCAGCTCACCTGTGATCCCACAGAGATGGTCTCAAGCACATGGCAATGGAAAGGCTCTGTCCGGTTGCAGAGCTGCACCTGGAAGCGGGCTGGGCTCCTGGAGATGAAGGAGGCTCGGAACTTGTCTGGTAACTGATGAATCTTCATCTTCCAGCCTAATGATAACCAGGGTGGTCCCCACATAAGGGTCATGTAGCATGAGGCACAGGTGGGGGCTCCTTGTCACCTTAGAGGGGCAGCCTCCTCTGCCCACTCCTGGCCTGGGGCCTTGGACTCTTCCTTCCAGGCCCAACACATGCAAGGGGCCTGAGATGGGCTAAAGTCTTTTAAGGAAAATCACACCTTCTCTTTCCAAAATGGGAGCAGGGCCCAGCCCTGATGCTGGTGATGCCATCCTGATCCCTCTTTGCTTGCTAGATGCCTCCTTCTCCTTTAAATCCAATCCCAAGACCACTTCCTCCAGGAAGCCTTCCCAGCCCCATCTTGTTGGCAGGCACCACCCCTTTAGTGGTCTACCACTCTGCCCCTCTCTGACATATTGATAACATAATGTTGCATCTTACAGTTACTGCTGTTTGTGTTTCATGAGCCAACAAACATTAAGGAAGCACTTAATGTGCGGAGCTGTGGCTATAAAATCAAAGACCAGCTAGTCCCCTGCTCTTCCACTCTACTGAGGGGATCCCACGTGTGCACAAAATACTGATAAAAACAAGGCAATGGTTGGGGGAGGTGTCAGCAGGTTACAAGACTGTGAGCACCAGGAAGGCAAGGGAACTTTGTATCTCCTCCTCGTGCCTTGCCCTCTTGCTTAACAAATGTTCATTGAATGAATGAATGAATGCCTAGTCCCCAAACTTCAAAAATAATACACTATATATATATATATGTATACGTATAGAGATATATAGATATAACCTATACCAGATTACCGGCTGTTTAGGGGAGGGGGGAGGGAGGGGAGGGAGGGAGAAAAATCTGAAATTGAAAAGCATGTATAAACAAAAGTTGAGAACTATCTTTACATGTAATGGAAAAAATAAAATATCTCATTAAAATAAAAAAAAATAATACACGGATCCATTTGCCAGTGTGGAAAAAGAAATCAGAGGACACAAAATGAGAAGGGGGGGTTCTCACTGGGGCGAGGAGCCCTTCTCCAGCTGGTCCATCCACCCATCCCTCCACCTCCCTCCACCCTCAGGAAGATGAAGGGGTCATTGGCTAGACTGTGGACCCATTGCGGGGCAATTACCTGGGAAGTTTCCATCAGCAAAGGGACATCTCACCCAAGAGCCTTGCAGGGTTATGAACTGGGGGGAGAGAGAGAGGGGGAGGGAGGGAGAGCTAGAGCAGGCCCTGTGAGGGAAGCCAAAGGCTGCCCCACAAAGCCCCCTGGCAAAACAACAGAGCAAACAGAACCGAATCCTCCACCAACAAAGGGGGGCAGGGCTTCCATGGTCTTCTGGCTCAGCCTCTTCATTGTACAAAGGAGGAAACTGAGGTTCCAAGAGAGAGCAGGACTGTCTAGGAGCTGGAGAGTGTGGTGAATGCCCCGCTGGAGCCAGGAGACTGAGTGAGCCACACACTGTTGGTGTGACCCTGGCTAAAGTATCCCCTAGACTCTCAAGGGCAGATTTCAAAGGGGCTAAGCATCAATGGGATTCCACAGCCCTAAAATTCTAAAGGGAATGTGAGCTAAAGAGGGATGGGAAACTCCCAAGAATGAAACAGAAGCGACACAAAGCAACAAGGGTAAACAGAAAACCACATAGTTGCAATGGGGACTCACGGACCACCTTCCAATTTTAAAACATTTGTATAGAAGATGGAAACAAGACTGGCGAATGGTGGAGAAATACAAGAGCATGGTATGATTCTGGAATCAGTCAAGAAGTATGATGCACCCTCTGTATGCCAGGCACTGTGATAGGCGCTGGGGTTACAGAGAAGGCCATAATCCCTATTCAGAAGGAGCTCTCATCGCTACAAAGACATAAATGTAGATACAAAATACACACAAGGTGGTTTGAACATGCAGCTAAGTACAAAGTAGCCATTGGCGGGGTGGCTCAGGCAAGACTTAAGGAAGAAAGTGGAAGCAAGGTGGGATGGCATTCTATGAGGTGAAAGAGAACAGGGATGGCATTTCAGACATGGGGGACTGTCAGTGCAAAGGCATGAAGGTAGGAGTTGGCAGGTGAAGAACAGAGAGGGAAGGCCAGTTTGGCTGGATCACAGAGTGAAAGAGGCAACAGTAACATCCAATGAAGCTGGAGGAAGACTGTGCTTTACAAATGAGATGAGAAGAGTTTACACTTTATCCTACGGGCAAGAGGGAGCTACCAAAGTTTGTAGAGAAGAGAATCCACATGGTCAGAGCTACAGAAGAAAAATCACTTTGGCAGCAGCGGGAAGGATGGATTTGAGTAGGGAGAAAACCAATGATATGGGTCAGAGGTAAAAGGGATTGGTGGCTGTGCCAGGGCAGGAGTTGGAGATCAGAGATAGCCTGGGGGCAAGATTAGGCCATAAGGAAGAGGAAGGAACAGAAGGTAAAGCCACAGGCATGAATCTGGGTGCCTGACACAGTGTGGTTAGAGCTTCAACAGATACAGGCAAACTGGGAAGAGGGAGGGCTCGGGTCAAAAGATGAGTTCTGTTTTGGAGGCGCTGAGTCTCAGATGCCTGCAGGGCATCCAGGCCTAGGTGTCTGGTAGGTAATTGGTGACCTGAATCTCAAAGGGCAGGGGAGAGGCTGGAGCTGGCTCTACAGATGTGGGCATGGCCTGCTGGCTGGGCCTTGAACAAAGCCCTCTCTCGGCTTCAGGCATTTTCTCTGGCAGTGCCAAGCTTGGCACACTCTCCCTCTCCATTTTTTCTCTCCCTCCCTAGTCTCTCGCCTCATCTCCCCCTTCTGACTTCCTTGGCTTCCTTCAAGTCCCAACTCAAACCTGTCCTTCTCCAGGAAACCTTTCCCAACACCTTTCAATTCTAGGGTCTTTCTTCTCTTCCTTATTTCCTATTTATCCTATAGATAGCTTGCTCACATTTGTTTGTTTCTTGTCTTCCCCATTAGATTGTAAGCTCCTTGAGGGCAGCCACCGTCTTTTGTCTCTTTTTGTATTCCCCTGTGCATTTAGCACAGTGCTTGGTGCATGATGGGTGCTCGATAACTATTGAGTGATTGGTTGATTGATTGATTGATTGATTGGAGAAGAAATGTGTGGAGAGGAAGCAGTGACCACAAAGAGCCAGCCTGGCTTCATCAATTCCTTTTGGTAACAGTCATCAGACTGGGAGGTCACTGAGATGCTGCAGAGAGAGTTTATTTAGGCTTTGGCAAATCATTTGACATCTCTTATGATTTTATCAATATGATGGAGGGCAAGATGATGATGCAGTTGCATGGATTCAGAAATGGCTGAATAATCAGACCCAATGAGTAGCTGTTCAATGTGGTTCGAGATCTTTGGGGAAGGAGGTGTCCAGTGGAGTGCCCCAGACACCTGGGCTCTGCTTTGTGCTTTCTGATATTTCTGCGGCCTTATCAATTTAGCAAGTTATAATCTAGGACATTTACTAGCTGTGTGACCCTGAGCAAGTCACTTAACCCTGTTTGCCTCAGTTCCTCATCTGTAAAATGAGCTGGAGAAGGAAATGGCAAACCACTCCAATGTCTTTGCCAAGAAAACCCCAAATGGGGTCACGGAGAGTCAGACACAACTGAAAAAAATGACTGAACAATAACATAACCTATGAGTTCTGAGAAGGTCCGTCCACTTCCACACAGGGGTATACAGAAAAGGGGTTCCCAGACTAAGGGTGGGAGGGAGTGGGGTGCTTTCAGAATCTACTCTTCACTCAAGCTTCAGTCTGAAACATTCATAGCTCCTCTGTTGTGGTAACTTGCCCGGGCCAAGATGCCAAGGCCAAATCAAAACCTGATCACAAGGGCAAGGTGTCCTAGCCTCTAGGTAGACAGACTATGTCGCTGGAGGCCTTGTCCATTGAGGAGAGCAGGCCCTGGGCAGGCTGCCTCCAAAGGGCTGGCATGGTTCTCTCAGTGTCAGTGTCTTTGATGACTTTAGCTAGGCACATGGGGCCTGTTACCTCTGTCTGAAAAGGGATTCTTCAGAACCAACAATTCTCCCAGAACCCTCTTGAGCCATTAATCCAACTTATATTGGAACAAGAATCTTCTTGAGGACCCCCCCTGACAAAAGGCCATCCAGCCTCTGCTTAAAGATGTCCTGGGGCACTGGGGGAAACTCCCCACCTCCCAGGCCAGGCTCTAATTGTCGGGAAATGTCCATACTTCAGTCTAGGTAACTTCCAGCTACCAGGGGTCCTGGTTCTGGCCTCTGAGGCCAAGCAGAAGTCAAATCCCTTATCTACAGAACTGCCCTTGGAGAAAACTCTCCAAGATGGCATTCATTCAACCAAACCAGAGAAGATTTGATAAGGATTCCAGAGAAGCAATGACCTCACTAGTTGATCTTCTCTGTAATCTTTCAGGGTAACCAATATTTCCCCAAAACTGTGGTGCCTGGAACCAGGACTTGTGCATCTGTGGCCCTCTCTATGTGGCTGACAAGGCCAGAGGACGGCAGTCACCATGCCTATTTGAATGCAGTCCAAGACGGTGTCTTGCCAGGCCCTGCTGCAGTACTATGTCATTTGCCCTGCCAAACTTGCCAGCGAACTGCTGGCTAACCAGCATCTCCAGATGTATTTCTGAGGCCAATTGTTAAAATCCAATGCAAAGATGTTACACTCATTCCAATTAAATTTCATCTCAAAAGGCAGCGCTGTGTAGTGGATAGAGAGCCAGTCTCAAAGTCAGAAAGACCTGGGTTCAGGTCCTGCCTCAGACTCATACTGACTGGGTGACTTTGGGTAAGTCACTTAACCTTTAAGGACCCCAGGCACTTCCATATTACTCTGTATTGTTAGAGAGTTTCCTTCCTGAGTGTCCTGGGTGGAATTACAAGTTGGTCTTAAAAACAAAACAAAATTCATTCCACTCCATTCACCCCCTTGGTGTGGCTTTTGAAATGTTTCTTGGATCTGGCCTCTGTTGTCCAATGTGTCCTCCCAGATCATTTGTTGTTCAGTCATTTCACTCATGTCTGACTCTTCATGGCCCCATTTATGGTTTCCTTGGCAAAGAGACTGGGGTGCTTTGCCATTTCCTTCTGCACTGTTTTTCTCAGAAAGGATTGATCTAGGTCCCCTCACAGAGAAGCCCAAAGATTTTCCTCCCTCTAATTAATGATATGATGTTCAGCTATTTACTAAAATCTGACTAGGAGGCAGTGTGGTACAGTGACTTTGGCTCTAATCTTGGACACAAAGACCTGAATTCAAACCCTGGTTCTTCCACTGCCTGGATTTGGGATCCTGGATAAGCCATGGGTAATTCCTCCTCACCACCGTCACAATCATATTTGTCAGTAATAAGAGGCTGAGATCTCTGGGTCACCTTGATCATGTGCCTGTGCTCCTGGAGTTGAGCAGAGCTTCAGACTTCCCCAGTTCTGTCCCAAGTCCCAGCTAGACCCTCTGTCCCACAGCCTGTCTTCTCTGTCCTCTGCCCTTCCTAAGGTGTGACCCTTATTGGGGGTCACAGTCACATGAGCAATTACACCCCCTTACTCTTCCCCCCATTTACCCACAGGCTGCTTCAAGGGACTCACCACTGACTCACCTTCATGCAAAGCCATGGCTGTGGGTCCACTTGCAAGTAGTGAACCTGCAAAGAAGAGGCATTTGATAAGTATCAGGGAGCTAGCATTTCTTGTTTTATTATTTTTTTAATTAACAAGTATTTCTTTTCTCTCCCTCCTATCTCCCCCCCTCCTTGAAAAAGAAAAAAGAAAATCAAAATCTTTGGAACATCTATGCAAAGTCAAGTGAGACAACCCTCACCCCTGCTTTGTCCCCCAAAATGACTCATCCTGCATCTTGGGTTCATTGCTTCTTGCTCAGGAACTAGGGACAGGAAATTGGCAGGTGTGAGGGAAGCCCTAACGCTGGCAAAATGACTGGGACAGGAGCAAGCAAGGCCATTGAGGTCCAGAGCTCAGGCCGATTGACCTGGGCCCTGGCCTGGGCTCTGGGTTGGGCTCTGGGCCGGCCCTGGGCACCGGGATGAGGAGCTCCTGAGACCCTAGGCAGTTCCCTTGCTGGCTGGAAGTCTTTATTATTATTTCTGGCCTGCTTTGACCTACTTCTGCCTGAGGCATTGGAACAAGATCTTAGTAAAAGGACTCTTTGTTTGAGCCTTGGGGCTCTGGCCAGATGGGGAATGGCCACCTCACCAGATTGCATGCTTCCCCATTGGTCCTCTGGAGTTGTGGTTGGTCAGGCCATTGGCCAGAAAAACTGACCCTTCCAGCCTTCCTCACCTCCTCTAGGAAGCCTGCCAGGTTTGCTCTGCTCCCTGGGGCATGTACACCTCTCCCCTTTCTCCAGGTCTGGGTCACACTCACGTCTCTCCTTCTCTGACTTTTCCTCAGAGCAAAATCTCCTCTCTTCCCACTAGCTTTTTGTGTTTCTCACACCTAAAGTTACCCCAGATGGATTTCTGTGTTCATGGCTTGGAACAATGCCTGGAAGCAGCAGGCACTTTATAATCGCTTATTGACATGGCTGCATACATGTACATAGATACACACATGCACTGAGTGTACAGCATAGATAAACATACATGTGTGCCCCTCCCCCAGCTAAACTATAAGCTTCTTGAAAGCCGAGATTGTGCCCTGGGGCCTTTTGATGTCCAGCCCCTGGTGTTCCATTTGCAATGGAATAAATAGGTGCCTGGTAAATGTTGGACATGACTTTTATGTACACAATATCTGTGTACATGTAGATATGTGTGTATGTGCACACACAATGTAGATATACATGCACACAGCTGTGTGCACACATGCATGTATACACACGTGCACATGCACATGTTTATACAGTCAGCACAATGTGTGCATGCACACACACATATATACATGCACACATGTATATGTTTATATCTTGCTATCTACCTCTCTCTCTACCTGCCTACTTGTCTATCTACTTATCTATAAACCTGTCTATCTACTTGTCTATCCATCCATCCATCCATCATCTGTCTACTTATCTATTAACTTTTCTATCTACTTAACTACTCCCTGTCTCTGTGTCTGTGTGTGTCTCTCTCTGTGTCTCTGTCTCTGTCACTCAGTCCCAGGTCAGCAGCACCCTGACCCCCATGGGAGTGGGGCACAGGAGGCCAGGCAGCTGGCTCTAGGCCTTCCATGGTGTCTGGAGGGCCTGGGGCAGGGCCTGGGGCCACGGGCTTCACACACTTACATTGCCTGGTATTGTTCGGCCTGTTCGGTTCAGCTCCCAGCACAGGTTGCTCATCTTTGACATCCCACACAGGTGGACTTCACCCTGGACAGGGCAGGGGGGCTCCCAGCTCAGGGACTGAGTGAAGGGGTTGTAGAAGATGTAATCCCACAGGATTCTGGTGTCTACACATGCAGAGACAGACACACAGAGGGGTCAGAAAGAGAGCAGCTCCTCCCCTCCCCTTCCAAGCCCTGCTCAGGATCTCCCTCCCCTGGGGAGCCTTTGACACCATAGCCAATGCCCAGTCTCATCCCACCCCATCCCATCCCACTGTGCAGACAGGGGGTGGAACGCATGAAGCCACAACCCCAGGGGTCCCTCTCCAGGTGGCCTGAGCCCCCCAGCCCAGTCCACGACCACAGAGATCCTTCTTGGCACTTCATGGAGCCTGGCCCCTGGTTCATGCTGAGCCCAGGGACCCAGAAAGCCCAGGGCTGGGGGAGGAGAGAGAGGGAAAGCAGCAGCCCCCCACCCAGGGCAGCAGAAGGAGAGAAGAGGCCACTCTGCTGCTTACTTGCCATTTTCAAAGGGGCAGATCTGGATTCTCACTGCATCAGGGACAGCAGCCCAGCCCTACCAGGGAAAACATCATTGGCTCAGCTTGAAGGCACCTTCCACTATGTTCCCTTCCAGTCCAGTTTGATAGAACAAGGGCGGGGGGCACAGGGAAGGGCAGGATGGAGGGGAACCTGGATTTGGAATGGGGCCACCTGAGAGCAAGCTTTGGCTGTGTGTCCATGGGCAAGTTACTGCCCTCTCTGGGCCTCAGGTTCTTGTGTAAAACAGTGCTAACGCTTGCATGACATAGTTGGGAGGGTCAGGTGAGATGCCGCCCTTTGTAATATGGAAACTGATGCCCCTGATTTAGTGAACCCTGAGCAACCAAAAATCCTCAGGGCAGGTCTGAACCCTTTGGAGCGCCCCCAGGACAGAACCAGAGGAAATCTGCCTGAGCCCCTTAGACTGGAGGGACTTGGCTGAGACGCCAGAGAGGGTTCCTAGGACCCTGAGGACGGTGAAACCTTGGGACAGGCTGTCCAGTGAGGGGCAGTGAGAGTTTCCCACCTGGGGGCAGTGGCCATCTATCTAGTCCAGCCCTGGGGGGGATCCTGACCAAGGAGGGATCACTCCAAAGGCTTCACACATTGCCCCAGGCTCTGGGAGGCTCCTCTGGCCACAGTCTGTAGTGGGCTCAGTCCCAGGAGGCCCGAGGCAGTATTCACTCTTCTCACACGTGAAGCTGACACCCTCCCCCCAGGGGAGGAGTCAATGAAGGCAGAAGATATGTTCAGGGTGGGTCAAACATTTAAAGAACATGAGATCTAGTCCCTTTGTTTTGTTAATGAAGAAACTGCCCAGGACTGAGCAGGGAGCCCATTCTGGGGTCCAGGCTGGGGGGAGGCAGCAAGGTCCTTGGGCCTGGGGAGGGAGGGAGGGATGGAGGGAGCACTGACCTCAACACACAGACAAGGCAGCAGCTGTGAATACTTCAGGGCCACCGACTTCCCAGGCTGCTCTTCATTCACCTGTGTCCAGGGGCTCAGGCTGAAACCCACTCATTCCACAACACTGTGCTCAGGGCCTGAGGTGGAGGTGCTGAGCAGCTCTTGTGGGGGTGCCCAGCACCCTCTTTATGTGTTGAGCCTACTGCATGCATGGGAACTATCTCCCATAAGTCTGTGCTGGGCACCTCTCATGAGTCTTCTCAGTGCCCCTTTCAGGGGCTTGCCTTTGCTCCCCCACCTCCAGGCCAACCAAGGAGAGCTAAGATCCCTCCTCTGCCCCAGGGTCATCAGTGCCTGAGCTAAGAGCCACCCTCTGCACTGGGGTCCCTGTTGCCCAAGCTGAGAAGCTCTTTCTTCCTCTTCCCTAGAGCCCCCACTGCCTGAGATGAGAGCCCCACACTGTGCTGAGGTTCCACTGCCTGAGATGAGAGCCCCACACTGTGCTGGGGTCCCGCTGCCTGAGATGAGAGCCCCGCTCTGTGCTGGGGTCCCACTGCCTGACATGAGAGCCCCCTCTGCCTTGCAGTCCCAAGTGTGCTCTGGACTCACCAGCACTGGTGGGCTGTAGTCTTCACAGGCAAACCATTTGAGACACAGCCGCACATAGTAGGCCTGATCCCTGGGGCTGTCTGCAAAGTGCACCTCAATGGCCTTCTGGGCATGGTTAACATTGTATTTGAGCCTCCCAGCTGTGAGGACGGAAGGTAAGGATGGAGAGCTGTTCTCTCCAAAGAGGGGGCACCTGCTATGCTCCCACCTTGCCACAAAGTGAGCCCCCTCCCAGGACCCTGAAAAGGATCTTCCTTCCCCCACAGGGCCTCCCTAGAGATTGTGCTGGGTAGACATGGCAATACTGTACAAAGGTGGGTAAAGGGAGGACAGGGTTGGGGCCCTAGCCTCCCATATCACTCACCAAAGCACGCCGAGATGTTTCTTCCCACGTGAGCATCTGTACAATCTGCAAAATACCCATGGGGGTTCTCAGTCCGACCAAGGACCTGAGCACCACCCACCTTCACGAACAGAATTCCATCAGACCCATATGCTGGCACCTCAGTCCTGGTCATGGCCTGACTCCTGACCTCTGGTCCTGGACCCAGACTGACCCCTAACCCTGACCCAGACTGACTCGTGACTGAGACCAGACCAAGGCAGCAGCTCCGTGGGGCTGATGGATCCTCTCAGACCACCCACCCCAATGTCTGCAGGTATTCCTTTCCTCTTTGGGACAGCTCCAATTGGTGGAAGTGTCCCTTTTACCAAGGTGAAACTTGCCTCAGCGTGTGTCGTCTCTGTCCATTGCTGCTGCCCACTGGGGCCAAGGAAAGGCAGCCACCACATGCTTGAGGATGGCTCCTCTGGTCCTCCCTGCTTCCTTCTCTGAATCCTCATACAGCATTGTCTCTAGGCCTTCCCCATCCTGACTCCCCTCCTCTAGAAGCTCCTCAGCCTAGAACGTTCCTCACTGGTGCCCGGAACAGAGCAATTACTGATTGTTTGGAAGCTGGTGAGGAGGCTGGAAGTCTGGGGGCGGGGGGTGGTGTCGGCGGGAGGGGGGGGGCAATGCTTGAAGATTTTATCAGGAACCAGACTCCCCCCTTCCCCCTCCTGATATCTGCCTTGCTCTGATTTCTCTTCTGGCTAAGGAAAGCGGATAACCTTCTCTGTAAGGGAAGGGTTCTTGACCTTTTTTGTGGGACCTGGACACCATGGGCAAGCTGGTGAAGCCTGCTGAGCCCCTCTCACAGTTGTGGGGTTTTGTGCAGAGGATTATAACAAAACCCAGTTACATTCAACTACAGCTACCAAATTATTTTTTTAAAAAGCCCCCAGATTAAGAACTCATCCTCTATAGCCAATGGTGTCCCCAGGGACAATTCCCAGACCTGGGAGGGGCCTCCCAAAGGCATTCTTGAAGAGAGGGAGATGTCAAGTGAATGTCTATTTAATCAAAGCACACTTTCCCACTGAGTCTCATCATCCCATTGAAGATTTTCCCTTGGATAAGCATTTGGTCCTTTGACAGGATCAATACCACACTTGAACAAAGGGCCAACTTTTCAAATCTCATTGCATATTATTCACTTTCACAAACCAGTCCTGCCAACCCACCCTTCTTACTGTGCCTCATACAAGAAGATATCCCATCTCCATGTCTTTGCTCTGGCTGAACCTCATGCCTGGCATGCTGTCCCTCCTTATCTCTGCCTCTAAGAAGTCCTCGTTTCCTTTAGGACTCAGATCAAGGACAACCTTTTGCATATGTTTCTGCTCTTCCCAAGTGCTACAGCCTCCTCCCAATACCTTGTATCCATTTTGTATTTCCTTTCATTTGTACACAGTCTCCCCCAAGAGAATGCAAGCTCATTGAGGGCAGGGGCTGCTTTCCTTTTCTTTCTGTATATCCCCAGAGGCTAGCCCAGTGCTCAGCACACAGTAAGCACTTAATAAGTGCTTGTTGATTAGTTGACAAAGCTTTTAAAGGAAAAATCATTCCATTTCTTTTTTTTTTTTTTACAGTTTTTTTTTAAGTGAGGCAATTGGGGTCAAGTGACTTGCCCAGGGTCACACAGCTAGTAAGTGTTATGTGTCTGAGGCCGGATTTGAACTCAGGTACTCCTGACTCCAGAGCCAGTGCTCTATCCACTGCGCCACCTAGCTGCCCCAAAATCATTCCATTTCATCAAAGGGGGGACAGTGGAGGGGCACAAAGCCCTGGCTCCCAGTGGGGTTTCTCTCCTGTTAAGAGCACCAGGCAGAGCCTTACCTTCCACATGGTATTCACGGCTGATCTGGACCCCACAGTAATAGGGGAAGGTCTTCAGGGTGACGTAGAGGTGCTGAGCAACGCTGACCTCAAAACAGTCGAAGTGTACCTGGAACTGGGGCCAGATGTGGACAATGTCAGCAGGGGCCTCCCTGCAAGGACTCAGCCCATATGGGAAGGGGAGAAGGGGCAGCCAGGGGAGCCAGACATGGCCTCGAGGTCAAGGGTCATGGCAGGGGAGGGAACCGCTCGCTCTGGGATCCCCCTGCCCTCAGCAAGCTCCCCAGCTTGCGTGGACTCGGATTTCCCAGCTTTCTTCTGAGCTCAGCCCAAGTGCTCCCACCTATGGGAAGCCTCCTGGGCCCACCTCAGTTTCTAGTCTCCTCCCCTGTGGACATTGCTTTGGAGCCGGCATCATGGATTGGGACCCGGATGGGACACAAGGTTATCCCATGTTTCTCCTTTTGGTGTTTCTCTGGATGGGTTGTTTCTTCCCAGTGGAAGGTAAATGCTTCAAGGGCTAGGACTATTGTAGTTTAATCTTTATATCAGCTGGCATGGTGCCTGGTACACAGCAGGCATTTAATAAATGCTTCTTGATGTGACTGGATTCCTAACTTTTGTTTCCTGAAAAGGGTCATGAGAAGACCCGGGGAGACCCAGAGCCTGGGATCTCAGGGCTCTTGTATAGAAGTTCCATCTCAAAGGGTGGGTGAGAAGAGGAAGGAAGGAAGGAAGGAAGGAAGGAAGGAAGGAAGGAAGGAAGGAAGGAGGAAGAATGGAGGAAAGGAGGAAGGAGGGAGGGAGGGAGGAAGGGAAGGAAGGAAGGAAGGAAGGGAGGGAGGGAGGAAGGAAGGAAGGAAGGAAGAAGGAAGAATGGAGGAAAGGAGGAAGGAAGGAGAGAGGGAGGGAGGGGAGAAGGCTTTCTGGGTGTGAGGGGGCAATGGCCCTCCCTCCCTCCCTCCCTCCCTCCCTCCCTTCCTTCCTTCCTTCCTCCCTCCCTTCCTTCCTCTTCTCACCCACACTTTGAGATGCAACTGCCATACAAGATCTCCCTGGGTCTTCTCATGGCCCTTTTCAGAGAACAGAAGCTAGGAATCTAGTCACATCACATGGAGGGCGGTGAGGACACAGAGGTGGCCTCAGGCCCCACGGCCCCTGGGGAGCTCCTGCCTCCTACTCTCCACCTCACCAGACAGGACCCATAGTCCAGCTCACCATTCTGCCTGCCATCTTCCTACTGGAGCCCTTGGGAAACTTGGTGCTGTGACATCTTGTCTCCTGTGTGTCCAGGGACAGCAGGCAGATCTCCAGGCCTCGAAGGCTTTCTAGGACCAAGAGGAAATGAACAGGATATCACATGTAGCTTCTGGTGTCCAGGAGGGGAGGGCCAGAGAGTCAGAGACCACCTCCCCCAACCCCATAGCCTCCAGACTCCCTTGAACCCTGACCATGGGTCAAGAGAAGACAATTCAGGCCATGGATGTGATTGACTGGAAGACTGTGTTGGAGGGGGGACATGGAGAAGGTCCTGAGGCTGTCCAGGGGTCTGGGGAGAAGGAAAAGGAGAGGCTAAAAGGCTAGAGTTTTTGCTCAGGGTTCAGAGGAGTCTTGAAGAGCACAGGTTGTAAAACCAAAGCCTACAGAGAAAGCGAGCTCAGAGGCCTCTTCTATCATCCATCCACACCCAGCCCCATCTTGGCCAGAAGGGCACAGCTCACACACTGGCAAAAGGGAATCTGGGGCTGGGCCTCACTCCTAAGGCTATGGGGGGCCCTGACCAGGGGCCCAGCTGCTTCTCACCTTCCATGATGAGGCTGGCGCTGACACTCAAATGCAGAGCACAAGCCCCTCTGCGGACACACTTCACGGCTGTGGACAGCATCAGGGATTTCAGGATGGATGGCGTCACTGATGGGGGCGGCTGCTGGCAGAAACAGCTCATAATGTTCCCTGTGGAAGAGAAGGAGCCACTGATCCCTCTACTATGCTTGTCCCTGGAGGCTTCTGGGCCAGACTCAGTGCTCACAGCTAGTGTGGGCCAAGGGAGACCACCCACTAGAGGGAAAAGCAGCTCCAGATCTCCAGCCATGAAGAGTCACCAAGGTCGTCGGGTCAAAAAGAGAAAAGCTGATCAGTGGATGTGGTCACATTGACAGGACCACACACCCCTGCCTGGGACTTGGGTCCAGACCATGGGCACTGATCATAATCACACTGAGAAAGGCACAGAGCCTTCTGGACAGGTCTGAAGGTTCATAGGAAGATGGACAGCACCCAAGAGGAGACCATGAATGACTCATCTGAGGAACATTGGCCTAAATATCAGAAGATCTTTTCCCAGTCTTTTCTCTGAGCAGGGCCTCAGTTTCCCTCTCCATAAAATGAGGAAGTTGAATGAGATGATCTCTAAGGTCCCTCCTAGTGCTGACATTCAGTGACTCCAGAATGGTGATGCACATTGATTTGTTTTATTTCGTTTTTCAATTTTTGGCTTTGCCATTTAGCACAAATCTCTCTTATGGCTCTATTTCCTCCTGCACTCAGTGAGGCTACTCAGTGAGTAGCTAGTGGAGATATGGTGAATTCTTCCATCTGGGACACTGCTTCAAATGAGTCTAAGAGAGCCCTCTGAGGGACAAAATTGACAGACCCACCCCTCATGGTCCTCATGGGAGAACCCCTCAAGTCCTCATTCAGGGCCTCTTGATTCTTAGTTTACAGACAGGTCTGATGAGCACAGTTAGTATCAGGTAACTTTGGAGAAGAATTGGACATCATAGAGAATCTTTCTTTTCACCGAGTGAGGGGCATTTCTTGTAGGGGAGGGACTGTAATTGCAAATCTGCTGCCAATTCTTCTTGATTGTATCTCTGAAATACCTTGTGGCTCTCTCACCTGCCTTCTATTCTGATGGCCACTGGCTCTTTTCACTTGATATATGGGGGAGCCCCTCTCCAGTCTGTGGCAGTGGCCGAAGGCCAGACATAAACCCAGGTCAAAGGAGGGGGGCTTCTCAGCTGTACCCACGATGATGATGCCCCACCATTGCTAATGATCCACTAAGGAAGGTCAATGATAGTGGGGGGGGGCACAGAATAGGGGTCAGCCGGAGCTGATGTGAGGTGGAGGTAGGGCATGAGATGAGCACAGGAGGTAGGTCACTGGACACAAAGCCCTACTTTGGACAGGAAGCGCATTTCCCCCCATAACATTAATATTCATCTACTCAGTTTATAACTTAAACAGACCTATCTGTTTACATGTAGCTTCCTGATTTAAAATGTAAGCTCCTTGAAGGAAAGAACTGTTTTTACCTTTCTTTGCAACCCCAGCACTGAGCACAGTCTCTGGAACATCTTAAGCATTTAATAAAGACTTGTTGACTTGGTACTTCCCTTCTATCTCCTTCCAAGGATGAAGAGACCTCAGCCTGGTCCTCAGCTCTCTTTCCCTTCAACATTCATGCACATACTCAGCATCTCCAAATCAATATCAGTTGCACCCTGAACTCTAAGCCCATGTCTCCAGCTGCTAGAAGATATCTCCACCTGGATGTCCAACCAGCACCTCAAACTCCACACGTCCAAAATGCTTATTCTCCTCACCCCAAACCTGCTCCTCATTCCAACTTCTCTTTCTGTCTGCAGGGCAACAATTCACTCAGTCTCTTACATTCACAGACTCTCAGAGCTGGACCTCAGAGGGCATGGGACAGTTGGAAAAAATTCACATCCTGGCTCTGCCAAATACTACTTGTGTAACTTTGGGCAAACCATTTCATTTCCCTGTTTCCTCAACTGTAAAATGAGGGGAGTGGCCTCCAAGTGTGCTCCTAGGATCTCTCAAGGCCCCCACTTCCCCTGCTGGATAATCCTAATTGTTGGGATGCTTTTGGAACAGCTGATCTGAAATCCGCCTCTGCTCCTTTTCCTCCTCAGCTCTGTTCTTTTCCTTAGGACAGCATTTTGAGAACTCAAAGAAAGTCCTCCTGTCCCCCTGAGCCTTCTCTTCCTCAGGGTAAATTTAGTCCCTGTACTTTTAGTCAGTTCTTTTTTTTTCTTTTTCTTTTTTTTTTGGTGAGGCAATCGGGGTTAAGTGACTTGCCCAGGGTCACACAGCTAGTAAGTTAGTCAGTTCTTAAAAGAGATGGTTACCCTCTTGGGGCCAGGCTCCAATGGGTTTCCCATGGGTCCAAGACCTGATAAAGTCTGACCAGCCCCCTCCTTCAGATGCGGTCATATATGAACACCAAGATCACATGACTTTTGGCTGCTATTTTGTTTGGTTTCCTCATTAGCAACTTGGGGCCCATTAGAGCCCCCAGACAGATCCCTTGGGTGTCCATCTTGGACTTGTGCAATTAATTCTTTTGGGCCCAAATGTAGTGCTTTTCATTTGTCACTTTCAATTTCATCTTGTGCCATTTGTTCCATTGGTATAATAATAATAATAACAACGACAATAAAACTATCATTTTTCTAGGGCTTACTATGTGCCAGGCACTGTGCTAAGTACTTTCCAATGATCATCTCCTTTGATCCTCACGATGACCCTGAGAGGCCATATTTGAACTTGACTCCAGGCCCTGTACACTAGCCACTGTGCCACCTGGGCTAGGGAGATCTAATGGGTCCTGATTCTAGTTTCCAAAGTACTTGTTTTGTGTCTTTGTTCTCCCGACAAACACTTATTAAGGGCCTACTGTGTGCTGGAGACACCGAAATGACATTTCCACAAATTCAAAGGCACATCGTCCTTGCCTTTATCTGAGTTAGTGATTCCCATTTTTTTCACATTTGAAGACCTGAAAAAGCTCTGCAGACCCCCAATGATAGTGGAGTCAGGGTTATAGACTCCTAGATTGATACTATTAGTCTCCGTTGACTGAGAAAAGACATACCTAACATGGCCATAGTTATGTAGCGCTCTCCCACCCCTCCCAGGGATCTGAGGCCCAATCTGGGACCCTCTCCTCCAAGTCACTGACAGAAAGAAATGTGGCTTAGCACAGGGGGAGTCCCTGAGAGCCAAGGTTGAACCATTAGTGACCACTCTTTGGGTCAGGCCATTCTTACCCTGTCTAACTGCCCTATGACCCAGGCCCCATCTCTCCATCTTTCCTCCAAGAAGACACAAGTTTCTTTGTCAGAGGCTTTGCTGCAATGGAGCCACACTATGTCAACAGCATTCCCCGAACTCTGAGCCTCATAACCTTAGTGAAAAAAAGGAAATGGGGCAAGGCTGGGCTGGTGTGACCTGTTCTCAGGGAAGGTGGCCCAGCTTCTAGTGACTATAAGTTCCCTTTTTGAATATCCACAATTCATCCCTTTTGGGAAACAGTCTAGAAATCGGCCAGAACTTAACTCAAACTTACTGGGTTTTAGTTCCCTCTTGGGGAAAATGAGAACACAGCTTTGCCTGTGGCATAAGACCTTCTGTCTCTTGGTAGCAGGCATTTTCACTGCCTGTTCCCCATGCCTGGAAGGCTCTCCCCCTTTGTCTCCCCCTTCTAGCTTCCCCGACTTTCTCCAGATCTCCTTTCAAATCCCACTTTCCACAGGAAGGTTTTCCTGAACCCCTTCGTTTTCGTGCCTTCCCTTTGCTGATGAGCTGGAATTTACCTATCTATAGCTCGTATTCTATTTTCATGGTGCCTACCCTATGAGAGCTTCCAGAGAGGAGGAACTGTCTTTTGCTTTGCCTTGTCTCCCCACTTCTTAGAGTGGTACACAGCAGGTACTTAATAAATGCTTATTGACTTGTGCCTGTCTCATTTGCCATGCAGCTTGAATTATCTTTGAGTCTTTCCTCTCTCTTAACTCTTCCATTTCCTCAGTTACCAAGCCCTGTGGATCTCACCTCGGAAATAGAAACCCATGTCTGTCCATTCTTCTTAAGTCACCCAAAGTGATGAAAATACCCCACTTGTTTCTCCTGCCATTGTCCCGATGAAGACTTTCAACCTTCCAGTGTCCCACACATGACACCCCATCTCCTGTCCCCAACACTGCCGAGGCTCTCCTCATGCCTAGAACGCATTCCTTTCTCAACTGCATTTCTTAAAATCTCGAACTTGGCTTTCCTTCACAATTCAGCTCTAACCTCCCCTCCTATGTGGAACATTTCTTGATCCTCCCCTCAGCTGCTAGCTGCCCTCCCCCCAAAATGACTTGTATTCAGTTCATGTATGTACACATGTATACATATGCCACATGTATGTATGTACATATGCATATGCCTGCCTAAAGGGGGGACAAGGTTGACTAGAATAAGCCAGCTATTTATTAGGGCACAGGGCCCATGATTTGCCAGAATTATAGCCTTGTTCAAGAGCTCCTCTGGGGAACTTTATGCCCCCACAATGCCCAGGGGCCAAGAGAAAGACCCATTTATTCCAACCCCTTGGGTCCCATGTACCTTGAAAGCCAAAGCAGATGACCCTAGAGGTCCCCTCGATTTTATGAGTGAATAGCTCTGCTCCCCCCATCTCTGCTTGCTGAAGCCTGCCCATCCTTCAAAGTCCAGTAGAGATACTGGCTCTGACCCTGCCAGGAGCAGACTTTCAGCATTAGGCCATTCAAGCCGTGGCTCTGGAGCTGGAGGTAGGAAGTAAGGATTTCCAGGAGGCAGACTGCCCAGATTCCCAAGGGTGGCAAGTGCAGGCTGGGCTGGGGATCTGGGTCAAGACTACCCCATCTGGATACTCACTGTTCACTTTGTTCTTGCAGGATACACCCTGAGGAGAAAGAGAACAGAGAGACAGCATTAAGGTGGGTCATAGACTTTGTTGGGGGTTAGGGGAACACAGAGAATCATATCTCGCTTGGAACCTTGAGGAGAGTAGACAACTTGGCCTGGAACCCTTGGTCTGGAGTGGGTCATGGGCTGAGCTGGGCCTGGAAATTTCTCCCAAACGTCTGTTAAGGTACCATAGTGTAGCCTGTTACAAACTTCCCAGCCCCTTGGGATCAGAGCAAGACCGTTTGTACCATGAGAAGATTGTTGAGAGGGTTTCTTTTCTTTTTCCTTTCTTTCTTTTTTAGTTATAGATTAGGTTATAAACCTCAGGTGCTACTCATTCTGAGATCACATCTCATGACTTTTCCTTGGTGTGCTCAGAATATGAAGATTCTCTTTCCCTTTGTTAAAAAAAGAAGAGAAAAGAAAAGAATACTAGGAAGGCACTTGTGTTGTCTGGAGCACTATTTCCACTATACCTTGTAGAATCACAGACTCTCAGAGACTGAAGAAATTACGTGGAGCTATAACTAGCCTGGAGCAGCTGGAGCTTTACCCCAGGGTGAAAAATTTAAAGGATGCAAAATTTTAACACATATTCCAGAAACTGAGTAAAAGGTATGAAGGGAGCTCAAAAACTGACTTGTCAGTGGAGTAAGAACAGGAAGTTCAGGTTCTGGGGCAATTCTAGACTGTTTATTACCTCCCTCCCTTTCTTTGTCCAAAAGGAAATTCCCAACCTGCCCTGCCCTGTCCCTCCCCTGGGGTTCCCCTTCCTTCTCTCCTTTCATTGAGAGCCAACCTCTCTCCCATTCTCACTTTGTGGGGACCTACACATCTCCCAAAGGTGAGCAGTTGCTTTAGTGTTACATTCTTTCCTGAACTTGGGGCGAAAGAGGGAGTCTTACTGAGGCAAGAGCATGGAACCCCAAATCCCATAGTGTTGAACTTGATAACCACTGAGATTCTATCCCCTAACCCCCTAGACTCTCTCTCTCCCTACTTTCTCTGTCTCTCTCTCTCCCTCTCTTCTCTCCTCCCTCTTTCCCAAGATTAACTTGATTATTAACTTGTTGTTTTTTAAAGTGAATTTTCATTTATATCTTTGATTTTTACATTACCTTATTTCCTACTTTATCCCTTACTTTACTCCTCAGAGAGCTGTGCCTTATAATAAAGAATGAAAAAAAAAGTTCTGCAAAACTAAGCAGTATATTGAAAAGTCTGGTATTGTATATAGTGATACATACAGAGATCCCTATACATGCATTTATGGTCTCCCAAGTGGGAAATTATCTCCAAATGATCCTCTCCCTGTTACCTAGCTGTCTGCATGTTGAATCTGCCTATTAGAATGGCAGGGGCTGTTTGGGGCTTCTCTTGATCTACCCAGTGCTTAGCACAATGCTTGGTATAGAGTAGGTGCTTAATAAAAGCTTGTTGGCTTGACTTGACATGAGAGGTACCTTCTCATCTTTCTTCCCCAGCCAACTTCAGTTGTTACAATTTTGCAGGATCCAGTTTCAATTGTTTTGTGGGGGTTGTACCTTCTGTTGACATTGTTGCAGCCATGGTATACGTTGCCTCCTGCTTACTTCACTTTGTATCTATTCAAGTAAGTCCTCCGCTGATTCTTTGTATTCTTCATCATTCCTAACAGCACAAGCAGAATTCCAGGACATTCAGGCACCACAACGTGTAGCATTTCTCCAAGGCAAAGGCACCTCCTTCATTCCAGGCAAAAAGTGTTGCTGTGAAGATTTCAGCATCTATGGAGACTCTTTTTCTTTTGGTCACTGACCTCCTTGGGGTATATGTTCATGGGGTCCGTTTTCATTTCTTTTTGTATTATTTGCACATCACTAGTCACAAAGTTGCCCTGTTGCTTACCCCAAGGCCAAGCATCTGTACTGGGCATACAGAGTGCTAGTTATAGCTCTCTGCTCTCCCAGGCCACCTAAGAGGTCCAGGAGCCAAAGAAAAAAGGCAAAGGCTCCAGACCCAGAAGAGACAGGGCTGCATTTCCTTCAGGATCAAAGAAACAAACTTCTCTTGCTTCTCTTGGTTCCCAGGCGACTTCCTTCTGTGTCCTTTCCCTCCTTCTCTAGGAAAGAAGTTGCTTTGTACTGGAAGCAAGCCCAGACCCAGTTTTGTTCTGTCCAGTCTCCAGAGGCAGTAGGTATTTTCCAGTGTGTTCAGGGTTTCCCCATCTTTGGGAATGGTGTAAGCTGATCCAGCCCAGAAGGCAAATAGAGCTTAGTGGGGGAAAGATCCCACTCTCTCAAAGAGGAAGTCTGGTTTCCCTCCCTCATTGAATAACCTAGTTCTTGAAGGAACCAGGGGTGTGAACTTTTATCACAGAGTTTCCTTCAAACGTCTTTTAAGGTCCCATAGTACAAGCAGTTTCAAACTTTCTAGCCCCTTGGTATCAGGACAAGACTGTTTTTGTGCCATGGAAAAATCATTGAGAGGGTTTCTTACTTTTTAAGTCTCCATTATAATTTAATAACTATTGAGAACTTCATTTTTAGGTGTTATAAATCATTGCACAGGCCCCTCCCCCACTCCCTATCACATCATCCTGTCCCACACAACTCCAATTTATCTCAGATTATTTTCAAGTTTACTCTTTCTGCTTTCCCTTATTCTTCAGAAGAGTCCATGGGAATAAGGAAAGGAAGAGTCTCGACTTAGCTCTTATTTTCAGAGACTCAAGACATAAGGCACGAAAGCAGAAGATTCATCCAAATATGATACTAATTTCCATATGACAGGAGCCCAATTCCAGGGACAACTTTTTAATTAACAAGGAACTGAACTGTGGCACTGGGGATCAAGACAGTTCAGTTTTTCATTAGTTACTTGTTCCAAGAATTTTACAAGCAACAACAAAGAACAGTCATGGAATGTGCTGTGATCTTAGTAAGATGAAGCGAGTTCCAGATTGTATTTCTTTAAAGCTCCCTTTCCCTTCTGTGTTCAGCCTATTAGCTGAGTTCAACAGTAAAGTTGAACTATTCTTCCTGGAAAGAACAACCTTGCTGAAGGAGTCCATTTATTTTAGAAAGTTTATATTTTAAAACAAGCCCTTATAATAACTTGGGACATGTTTAGACTTGGGAGCATAACTGCTAACGAATGAATTCATAAGCTTTTTTATTGGGAAGCTGTAACATACATGGCACAACCCAACAAAAACATTTTTAATCAAGGGAGAAGCAATAAGCTAAATGATAAACACTAAAACAAAATCTTTTCCACTGGAAATGTGTTAGGATGAACAAAGGTGGTGAGGGAGGGTGGAAATCCTTGGCACTTGGCCTTGTGATGGGGGCCAACGAATTAATCCCTGCCCCCAAAGCCCTTACTTTCTGCAGAAAGAGGGGAGACTTAAGTCAGTAGAGGGGTACAATCAGAGCTTGTAGAGTATGTTACCTCACAGATTCCTGGATTTCTCATGTGAAAATGAGGCTCATAATACACTAAATGCTTCATAGTGTGACTGTGAGGAAAGTGTTTGGTACACTTGGAAGCTCTATAGAAATGGGAATGGCTATTGTTAGAAGAAGGGACTGGAGGCGGAGCTCCATGGCCAGGTCTCTGCCTAGGGAAGGGCAGATGGTTCCATCCTCCCAAGGCAAGGCCAGCTCATGTCATTGTCATCGATGATTTGGAAGGCTCATGAAGGGCTCTGAATGAAAGCCTTTGAAGAAGCAATCTGGGGGCTGCATTGAGTATATGGGGACAGAGAAGAATTAAGTGAGATAAGTGAGTGAAGTGAGACTTGCCTAGGGTCATAGTTAACTAAAATCCTCAAAGGCAGGAATTGCTTCCTTTTTTAAAATCTTTGCATCCCCAATGCCTTGTACAATGCCTGGCATGTACAAAGTAGGTGCTTAATAAGTGCATGTTGATTGATTAAGGTAGGATTTGAAGCCAGGCTTCCTGATTTAGCATCCTGGCTTTGCTCCACTCCCCAGTATTTCCTCTTAGAATGACCAGATAGGGTGTGATTGGGTCAAAGAATGGGGCGGGGGCGGGGGGAGGTTGTCACTTTCCTTGTTCTGGTCACCAGGCTTCTGAGGACACCTCCACAGACCAAATGAGCTTGTTCTATCTTCTACAAATACAATCTGGAACTTGTTTCATCTTACTAACATCATGGCACATTCCATGACTGTTCTTTGCTTGTAAAATTCTTGGAACAAGTAACTAATTCAAAACTGAGCTGTCTCAGTCACCAGTGCCACAATTCAGTTCCTTGTTCATTCAAAAGTTGTCCTTGGAATTGAGCTCCTGTCATATGGAAAGGGACCTCAGAGGTCATTGAATCCAATGCTTTCACTTTGTGGATGAGGAAACTGAGGCAAAGAGACATTAAGTGACTTGCCCAGGGTCATAACTAGCAAAGTGGGGTAGATTTTGAACCCAGGTTTTCCTCACTCCAAGCTCAGGACCCTTTCTATTTGATCATGCCACTTACATTGAGTTTGCAGTTCCTTGTAACTCCCAGGTTTGGGGTTTTTTCATAGAAATTGCAAAATAGCTGTAGTTCTGCCAAACCTCCAGTCCCTGCTTGGGTGCTTGATTTTTTTTTTTGAACAAAGTATGTTGGATTTTTCAATTCTACTGTACTAGTGCCCACTGGCTTGGAAGAGATCCCGGTTCTCCAGCAACAACTGCAGCTGCCAGTGAACTTCACAACAACCCTAGGACAGAGGTGATGAGGCAGATTATCATCTCTCTGTTATGGATGAGAGAATGGAGGCTCAGAGATGCTAAGTGGTTGCACAGCTCAATGGGAGAGATGGCATTTGGACTCGGGGTTCTCCCCTACAAAGCTTGAATAGATTGGGGCCGCCTGGATGGCATTTGTCTAAAGACTTGTCCAGCTAAGTGTGAAGAGGCCACAGCATGGGGGCATCCGGACTTATCTACCGAGTCACAAGGGGTTGGTGGAGGAGGTCCCCATGGTGATCATGGAATCATCCAATCTGGGCTCTAAACCTAGAATGTATCCCAGAGGTCATTTGTCCATCCCTCCCCTAGTTTACAGGTGAGGAAACTGAGGCCCATGGAGGTGAAATGACTTGCCCAAGTTGTAAGCAGAAACAGCATTTGAACCCAAGTCCTCAGACTCCGCAACCAGTGCTCTTTCCACTGTCCCACAAATCACAGACACTTATGATACTGAAGAAGTAAATGCCATTGAGCTCTTGGTCTTTCCCTCCTACTCTGAACTTCCTCGTAGGGTTGGCAGCACAGCCATTCTCCCAGACACCACTTTCATAGTTTTCGAGCCACCCTTGGCTCCTCATGCTTACTCAACCTCCACGTCCAGTTCACTGCCAAGCCTGTTCCTGTGTCTCTGATATCTCTCAAACATGTATGTTTCCTCTCCACTCAGGAAGCCCCCACTGGAGCTCGAACCCTCAGTGCTTCCGGGCTGCAATATTTCAATGCCACCTGGTTGATCTCCCTGACTCTCCATATTCCAATTTATCCTCCACACAGCTGAAAAAGTGATTTTCCTAAAGTACAGGTTTGACTATATCACCCCACCCTTACTCAATAAACTTCAATGACTCCCTACCACCTCTAGGATCAAATATATAATCTTCTTTTTGGTATTTAAAACTCTTCATAGGGGCAGCTGGGTGGCACAGTGGATAGAGTACCGGCCCTGGAGTCAGGAGTACCTGAGTTCAAATCTGGCCTCAGACACTTGACACTTACTAGCTGTGTGACCCTGGGCAAGTCACTTAACCCCCATTGCCTCACAAAAAACAACAACAACAACAACAACAACCCAAAACCAAAACCAAAACAAAATCTCTTCATAGCCCAGCCCCATTGTGCCTTTCCAGTCTACTTACATATACATATACGTGTTTATAGACACACGTATAGACACATTTTGAATCAGAGGGTCACAGGATCTAGAGCCAGAAGGGACCTGAAAGGTCACTTAACCCAGCTTCCTCATTTTACAAATGAGGAAACTGAGGCTCAGAGACAGGAAGTTTCTTGCTCAAGAGCACAAAGGTATTAAGGAAGCAACTGAGTCCACCTCCCAAAACCCATTTCCTCATCTGTAAAATGGGGGTGATGACAACACTTGTCTGCCAGCATTTATGTAGTCACAATTCCATCTCATTTTCTCTGTATTCATAGTCTTTGTAAACTGGGAGAAAAAAACAGAAATCATCAAGAGATAGAGTTCTCTCATTACAAGAAAAACCTTTCTAGCAATGAGCTGTCCACTAATCAAATGGACTGACTTAATTGTCAAGCATTTATTGAGTGCCTACTATGTGCCAGGAACTGGAGAAGTACCTAGATCTATAGACACAAAGTTGTTAGTGATCTAATTTCATTGTCAGATCTGATGACTTCTCAATCTTCATCCTCCTTGAGCTCTCTCCTGCCTTTGACACTTTTGACCACCCCCTCCTCCTGTCTGGGCTTAAGTCTGGGGTTAAGTGACTTGCCTAGGGTCACACAGCTAGTAATTGTTAAGTGTCTGAGGCTGGATTTGAACTCATGTCCTCCTGAATCCAGGGCCGGTGCTCTATCCACTGTGCCACCTAGCTGCCCCTAGCCGCCAAGCTCTCTTAATTGCCCCATCTCCCTTGAGTCTCTCCTCACTCCAGCCCCTCCTCCGAGTCCACGCAGCTTCCAGAGGGATCTTGAGTTGCCCTCATGTAGACTATGGTCCTTCAGGCCTGCCTTGTGGGAGGGAATCTATGCTGTGGAGATGAGGAGGGAGTGCATTCCAGGGAAAGATGCAGAGATGGGGGGGTTGGAGCCACAGATTGAAGGTCAGTTAGCTTGAATTGAACAGAGAGAAGAGTAATGTCCCATGAGGCTGGGAAGATAGGTTAGGGCTGGGCTGGGCAGGACTTCAAGAGCCAACTGGATAGAAGTGTTTGTATTTTTATCCAAAAACAATAGGGGATTTGGGGCAGCTAGATGGTGTAGTGGCTAAAGCCCTAGCCCTGGATTCAGGAGGACCTGAGTTCAAATCCAACCTCAGACACTTGACACTTACTAGCTGTGTGACCCTGGGCAAGTCACTTAACTCTCATTGCCCCACAAAACAAAACAAAACAAAACAAAACAAAACAAAACAAAACAAAACAAAAATAGGGGATGACTGGAGTTTGTTGAGTGGAGGAGTGACAGTCAGTTCTGTACTTAAGGAAAATTCCTTTGGAAGTTGTGGAACCTGGACTGGAGTGGAAGGGAGAGCAAGATTGAGGCCTGAGCATCTGCATCAGTGAAGAAGAGTTTCAACTCCAGACAGCTCTCTGGTGAGGCAGTGGTGGGGCCTGAGCAAACTGGGAGCTCTTCTTAGATTCACACTCTGGGCTCCTATCCCCTTTTCAGGGCCCCCAAATCCTTAAAGCAAGGCTTCTTAGTCTTTTTGTGTGACACAGATCCCCTGGGCAGCCAGGCTGGTGAAGCCTCAGGACCCCTTCTGAAAATAATCCTCATAAATTCATAAAGTAAAAGACAGAGGAAAGCAATTATGTTAAATAGAATTATATTGACATAGTTAACAATATCTTTTAAAAGTTCACAAATGCTGTGTGACCCTGGGCAAGTCACTTAACCCCCATTGCCCCACCAGAAAAAAAAAAACTATTGGGATTGAATACAGACTGAAGCATGCTATTTTTCACTTTCTTTTTTTCTTTTATTTGAATCTTTTTTGGGGTGGGGGGCCAGGGCAATGAGGGCTAAGTGACTTGCCCAGGGTCACAGAGCTAGTAAGTGTCAATTGTCTGAATCCAGATTTGAACTCAGGTCCTCCTGAATCCAGGGCCTGTGCTGTATCCACTGTGCCACCTAGCTGCCCCCTTATTTGAATCTTCTTATAGGAAATCACTAATATGGTGATGTTTTACATAATTGCACAAGTATAACCTATATCTGATTGTTTACCACTTCAGTGAGGGAAGAGGGAAGGGAGGAAGGGATAGAATTTAGAACTCAAAACTTTAAATAAAAATGTTTTGTTTCGTTTTTTAAAGTTCACATACTCCAGATTAAGAATCTCTTTCTTAGGATCTCCACCTTAGTCAGGGTTACCTATGGACAATGATGGAAAGTAAGTCAGTGGAGCCAGAAACCCTTGAGATTCTGAGCTGTTACCTCCTTCTCTAATCCCTTTTAAGGCTCTAAAGTAAGGCAGAGCCAGAGACAGAGGAAGAGACAGAGAAAGGGAGAAATAGAGGCAGAGGCAGATTTAGAGACAGAGGCAGGGACAGGGAGGGAAAGGCAGGAGGCAGGGGCTGAGGCTGACAACTTGCAGGGCTCAGGCCTTGACTTCACCCTCCCCTCCAGTTCAGCTTTATTTGCATTGGCCGGAAGGAGGGAGTAGATTTGCCCTTTATTTGGGGACAACAGTTATGGCCCCATTCCCACATTCCCCACCCCCCCCCCACCTCCTTCCAGAGGCTAAAGGGATTTGCATACGGAAATCTTTAGGAACCGGTGGAGGGAGTAGCCTTGGGTGCTGAGCACTTTGGGCTATGCTCGCTATCAGCTGAAGTGTGGCCTGGGTAACCAGGTCCCTGCCGACATAGTCTAACTCTCATGAGAGAGGGACAGGCACAGACCATCCAGAAAGTTCCACGGAGATATGACTTAGGATCCTAGATGGGAAATGGAAAGGACTTCAGAGGTCATCTACTCGAACCCCTTCATTTTACAGAGGAGGAAACTGAGGCACCTTTTTATGAGTCGGGCTCTTTGCTGCCTCTGCTCCTTGGTTTCACAGGTCTCTCCATCACAATACCTTTACCTAGAGAGATCTCATTCATGTAGTAAATACTTTTTCTGGAAGCTTGCCCTTTCTGCTCCAACTCTGAGGGTCTCCTGTACCAGAAGACCCATCAGGAACAGCTTCAAGCTTGCCTGCTCCCCCAAGAAGCCTAGCATGGCTCAAGTGAACGGGCCTACCCACTGCAGCTCGCCCAAGACCTGGGAGGAAGTAACTCCCAGAAGGGGTTAAGTGAGTCATATCCAGAGAAAGCTGATAGAACTCCCAAAGGGGGTTGGTTGACAGCCTTGTGGTAACTGGGGAATCCCACCTCGTCGCTCAGCTTCCTCTTCCTGTGCCTTCCCATCCTCTGGCCCCTGGCCCTGGCCTGGACACAACCCAGCTTGTTTCTGAAAAGAGATGTTATGAAAATGAAATTTCACAACTCAAAGCTTGGAGGCAAGAGATTAAACTTTCCAGTTCTTGAAATACTTGTTGGTGCCTTGTTACACCCTCCCCCTTCCCCACAAATATGTGTCTTCATTAGTGGGGGACGGGGCAGGAGCCAGAACCCAAGTCTCATCCTGGTCATGTTCTGGATGGAGCAGATCTCTCCAAAGCCCCCCCTCCCAGTTCCAAGGCTAGCTGGTCCTCTCCTAGCTAGAGGCTAAATTCTCCCTCCTTGTAAACCTACTCCCCTGTCCAATCTGAAAGGCCCGTCCTGCTCACAAGCAGCTGAAAAACCCTCCAGGAAGGTGTCCCCTATAGGAAAGAAGCTTGGGGGAGGCAAGTCAAGCCCAGAGGTAGAAGGAAATATTAGGGAGGGGGAACAAGGGAACTATCCCCTCGGCACTCCCATAACAGCTACCACTCCGCTCCAATGAGACTAGTCTTAGGCATCACTGCTCTGGTCCCAGGACTATGGATGACTCCCCCGCACACTTTGTGAGCCCCCAAGTGGAGCTGGGCTGGAAGTGAGAGTCTGACCTTAGCAAGTGGGCAGAGTCTGTTCAGATGTCCTATTGCCCTCATTCCTCAGCACTGCCCACATTTCCCATGTCCTGGGTGCTGACAAGCCTGGTGCAGAGGCCACCAAGGGGGAGGGAGGAAGGGAGAGAAGGAGGAAGGAGCCAAGGGTCTCGGGGCCCCGGGCCCCAAATGGGGGAGTCTGATGGTGGGGGCAGGGTTGCAAATCATTTTGATGCTAATAAATGGTGGGGGGGTGGGGGTGAGAATCTAGGAGAAGGGAAGCGGCAGGAGGTAGGAAACCATGGTCCTCAGGCCTCAGTGAAGCTTTGTGGGGCTTTCCAGGCCAGGCTTAGGAAGTGGCCAGGAAAGAGTAGGGGGAAATGGGCAGATGTCTGGGATCGTATGTTAAGAATGATTCAGCCCACCAAGAAAGTTTATTGCAGTGTAGCTGCCTATGGGCACTCCATGTGAAGAAGCTCCCCCAGCCAAATAATACAAATTTCTTTTTGGGTTTTTTTTTTTTTTGCAGGCAATGGGGGTTAAGTGACTTGCCCAGGGTCACACAGCTAGTAAGTGTCAAGTGTCTGAGGCTGGATTTGAACTCAGGTCCTCCTGAATCCAGGGCCAGTGCTTTAACCACTGCGCCATCTAGCTGCCCCCCAAATAATACAAATTTCAAAAATAATAATAATCCAAACAATAGGGGGGTGGAGGGGAAAGCCCCCAACTGTCTTTGTAGCCTAACTTAACTTTGGCTAACCCTTCTTTGCAAACCTTGCTGGAGAATTGGCCAGCCCCATCCTGTCCACTGACTCCTTGGTTGTGGGCTTCTTAGAATGGCTGAGAGTCAGAGGCAGGACCTATACACCTCAGCCTGGGAGGTCAGAGGAGGCCACCAAGATGGGTACTGGCCAGGTTGGACTTTGAGTCTCTGGTGGGCACTGAGCCCCAATGGAAGACCTCCCTATGCCTGAGCACGGTGAGACAAAGCTCAAACTCTCTCCTGGACATCCTACCAGCTGGCAACTGCCCTCGCCAAGCAGGCCCAGCCTCGCTCTGGCATCCCGAGGTCAAGAGGAGAGAAAGCTGAGTTCATCCTGCCCAGGAAGGGCCAGGACACACTCAGTAATCTGCATGAGGACAAGGCCAGTGGACTGGCGCTGTGGCAGTAGGGAAGCTGACTAGCAATAATGAGAACTTCCAGAAAGTGGCTCCAGTTGGGTCAGGCTGGAAAAAGAAAACCGTTTCTGGCCATTTTCGATCAATCACAGATGACGACAGCAGAGAGACAGCTGAGAAGGCCCCCAAGAGCCATGCAGGGGCCCTCTTGAGCACTCTCTGCACCAGCTGATGATGGCGCTGGCTCCTCAGCCACATGGGACGAAGGGTAGCACCAAGGCTGCCAGGGGAGGCGCCGGCAGACTTTCCCCAGACATGATTCTCTCATCATTGGCACGACTCAGAGTCAAGGCTACCTTTAAGCACATGGTCTTATTTAAGCCTCCCAGATATGTCAGGCTCTTTCCACTCAATTCCTCCAACAATTCCTCCATGATCCTTCCATCCTAATCTCCTCATGGTGCCTGAGAGAAGGTTGCCGATTGATTCCCAGTAGGGAGCCTGCTTCACCCTAGGCTTCCCGTTGTCCTGCAAACACTCCCAGTCCAGTCCTGCTCTTTGGACCTGGACCAACGCTTGCCTCCATTTCCATCGCCAGTAGGTATCCTCTGTGCCCCAGGCCCAATCCTGAGCCCCTCCAGCACCAACCGATGGGCCACAGCCACTGCTCTTAGCCACATCCTCTTCAGAATGTCCTCGATGTGCTCGCTGGCTGCTAGTCTTGTTTTCCTAGGTGGACTCAGAGGCTTTTGAGGGCAGAGGGTTCTCCCTTCACAGGGAAGTACAAGGTCATTGAGTAGACAGGCTTGTGTGAGGCTAGAGCTGGAAGGGACCCTACAGATAGACTCGCCCAAGTCTTCCCAATTTACAGTCACTTGACAAGCATTTATTAAGCACCTATTATGTGTCAGGAACTGGGATACACAGACAAAAGTGAGACAGGCCCTTGCCCTTGAGGGTCTAACATTCTTCTACTGGAGAAAGGAACTCCAAAGACAGAAGTACAATGACTTGCTCACTCTTCAGGCTGGTGTTTGGAGCCAGGACCAGAGAGCTCAGAGGCCTCCCTCTTGACTAGAGTCCCATGTTTTCCCATGATACCAGATTGCTTATTTGACTTCAGCAAAGACTTTCTTTAAATCCCCTTTGCCATTTGTCTCTGGCTGCTCTCTAACTGTGGCCCACATTGCATTGGGTACCTTACTAAGGACAGGTGATAGAATTTCCTTGGGTTCATGGAAGCTGGGGGTTCCCTGGGGCACAGAGGCCACCATCTTGGGCTAAGACCACTTGGGAATCCTGGGAGGTGGAGGGTTCCTTACCTTGGGAGGTCTTTGAAGAGAGACTGAATAACCATGAATTAGGGGAGTGGTAGAAGACATTCTTGGGTATTGGGGTTACTCAGTCAGGGGGCCTTTGAGGTTCTTTCCTGGTCCAGGGCCCACTGACTTTTCTATTTTCTGGACAGTCATGGACCATGATGGGGACTGCTAGGTGGCTCAGTGGATTCAGTGCTAGGCCTGGAGTCAGGAAGACTCATCTTCATGAGTTCAAATTCAGCCTAAGACAATTAATAGCTGTGTGACCCTAGGCAAGTTACTTCCCCTTCTTTGCCTCAGTTTCCTTATCTGGAAAATGAGCTGGAGAAGGAAATGGCCAACTACTCCGGTGGCTTTGCTAAGAAAACCCCAAATGGGGTCATGGAGAGACTGAAATGACTCAACAACAACATGTAACTCTCATGTTCTTGGCCCTGACCTTCAATCACTGCTGGTCCACAAGCAGCCCAGTGGCAACGAGTGTTTAGTGTACCGGATCAGGCCCACTTGGTGCCTCTCTCTGTATGGGATCAAATGGTCTGCTCTGCATTCCCATAAGTGCATGTAATGGCCACTGGTTTGTCACTGGCAGAGAATATGAGACATGGGAAGGGATGTTATTGGACTATGGTCTATGGTATAGAATAGGGCAAAAGACCCTGTTTCATATATTCTTGCCTTCTGGAGAAGAAAAAAGGCTCAGCCACGGGGGTTAGTTGTTCCTGGGAAGCCCAGATGCTACAGCCTGGCTTCATTCACCATTGCCAGGGCCATGTTCCAGCCTCTCCAGACCAAGGCCTGGATCCCTCAAATTGAAGATGCTATTTCTGAACAATATCAGAGTTGACTCATTATGAAGTGAGAAAGAGCAGCCGCCCTAGCCTTAGAAATTCCTAAGGAGCCAAGGATCTGTCAGAAAGGAGAGAAGACTTTAAGGAAGGAAAGACCTCGACATAACATGCAAAAAAGGCTCTAACGTTGTTGTCTTGGAGAAAGGACTAGTCATTTCCATCAGTTTCTGTCTTTTGATTAGCGATGACTCAAGTCTCTCCAAGAAGGCTCTTGTTAGACCTTATAGTCTTCAGACAATTTCCACCCTCTCACACCCCTCCCTCCATATGCTGGAACTCTTGGACCAATCGCAGCATCTCAGAATGCTGGATCCTGAAGGTCCCTTTCTGATCCCCTAAGTCTAACCCCATGTCCAAGATCACATGACTTGTGAGTGCCAGAGCCTTGACCCCCAAGCCTTCCTTGCTCTCCCCACTAGCCCTCGCTGAGGAAATATCTGTCCCTGAATGCCTGCTACTGGTGTACGCCCACTTTTCAGATGTCCATGTCTGGTACTCCTCTGAGTACTGAGCATGGCTCCAAGGCTGTGTTTTGTTTCTGTCTCTGTCTCCTGAGAGGCTGGTAAGATACCTGGCACCTGGCACCCAGCTAGTGCTTAATCAATGTACACTGGACTAACTCGGTAAGAGTCCCACAGAAAGAGTTCTGAGCTCCCCTTCCTTATCAAAGTGCTCCGTTTCATCTTCATCATCCCATCTGGAAAACAGACTCCAGTCCTTCCTGCCCTCATTCCCAGGTTCTGCTGAGGTCTCTAGTGTATGTAGTGAGTGGTAAGAACAGTTCATCTTCTTCACAGGGGTCATGCCACTTATTGGTGCTCTCTGTGTGAGTGCGGCCAAGCCCTTTCCTCTCCTGGAGCCCTGCATGGCCTCCCTCCTCAGACTGCAATGAGGAAGGTGCTTTGTAAGCTTAAAGCACTAAGCAGACATAAGCTGCTCTAGCTCGAGCCCTCAGGGCCACCGGTAAACCCCTCATTGGTCCCCACGGCACTCCCGTGATCATAAATACACCAGAGTGCATGTTCCAGCATCCCAACCTACCATTAAGGGAGGCTCAGAGGCAAGGACCTCCTATAAGAACCCATCTGCTTGGGGGCAGCTAGGTGGCGCAGTGGATAAAGCACTGGCCCTGGATTCAGGAGGACCTAAGTTCAAATCCAGCCTCAGACACTTGACACTAGCTGTGTGACCCTGGGCAAGTCACTTAACCCTCATTGCCCCGCAAAACAAACAAACAAAAAACACCCATCTGCTCTACTGTTCTCTTTAATGATGCACTGACTGCTTTTCTTAGCTCTTCTAACTGCCAAGACCACAACATGATAGACGAGTCCAGTTTGAACCAGCAGGAAATGGCTCTGCAAGATCAGCTACTGTTCTCTGGTTCTCAGGCACAACCTTACCCATTTAGGTCAGTGGCATCCTGCAGAGAGCCCCCAGCCAAACCCAAACCCACCCCCCTGTTCCAGTCCTCCTCACGCCCGGTGCCTCAACTCAGCTCAAGACCCTGAATTTCAAAAGGGCTTCAGAATGAAAAAGGACAGCTTGTGAATAACACTTGGTTACGAGTTCAAGCCTCCCCCATCAAGCAAATGTCACTCAGGGAGCCAGAGACTTATGGTTGTGCGGGGTCAAGGTAGAGAAGCCTTGTCAGTGGGACTGGACATTCAAACCAGAAGAGTCAGTGGGAGGTTTGAGCAAAAGACCCAGTTCCCCAAAATCTGCAGAGCGAAACAAACAGGCACCAATTCTCCTTCGCTTTTATCGGACAAGGAAAGGTATAAGCTATGTCTAATTCTCACTGCGCTACCAATCCTGGCAGCCCAGCACCCCGGTACCGCGGGTCCTGACTCCGGACCGTCAGTCAGCAAGCGCACCACCCAGCAGGATTTCTGCAGCCAGCATTCCCGGGGACTCCCCAAAGTCTGGCACCTCCAAAAGGTTGTTGGAGGGTATCTGATCCTCCCAGTGTCCCGGGGGCAGCACTCAGGAGGACACACAAAGGAGGTCCTTGAGCCCCTAATCAGCCTCCTGCCAGCCCTCCCTCAGGGAAACTCAGATGATTCTGCAGAAACTTACTTCCAGAGTCTGGGGAAGAAGATAAGAGCTTACCTCTGAACAGGCAAAACCACATTCTGCAATCTGGGAGGTGGTCTGCCCCTCACGGATCCCCCAGACCAGGGTTAGAAAAATAATGGCATTTCCTGAAAGCATCTCTGGGTCTGTGGGGAGCCTGGGAGATTCTCCTGGAGGCTGGCCTCACTACTTCCTTGCCGAGACTGGCGCTCCTGCCCCAGTATAAATAGAGGGGGGAAGGCGGGGCAGGGAAGGATGTGTGCTGATTTGTTAAAGTTCCTTTAGGATTTAAAGACACCAATTCTCCCAGGGGAGGGATCTGGGGAGCATTTAGTAGCTGGAATTTCATACACTCACGGAAGGGTAAAGCCACAGAGAACATCTAGTCCAATGACCCCATTTTGGAGAAGGGGTTTACTTGAGGTCACACAGTGAGGATCAAATCAGGTAATATGTGGGAAGTGGCCTTAGAAACCAGGAAGTACCATGAGAATTTGAGGTACAGTTATACACAATAGATCCTTAACATTGAAATGAATTGTAGAAATTCTGCTGCCTGGATTGGACAATTTATCAAGCACCCTTCCAGGTGGAGGATTCTACAACTACCATCTGTATTTTGCTGCTGAGTGGTTTCAGTCATATCCAACACTTTGTGACCCCATTTGGAGTTTTCTTGGCAAAGATACCAGAGAGGTTTGCTGTTTTCTTCTCCAGCTCATTTTACAGATGAGGTAACCGAAGCAAAGAGGGTTAAGTGACTTGCCCAAGGTCACACAGCTAGTAAGTGTCTGGAGCCAGATTTGAACTCAAGAAGATGAGTCTTCTTGACTTCAAACCTGGCATGCTATGCACTATGGCGCCCCCTAGTGCCCCAACCACCTGTATTTACAATTCCCTAATCTCTAGATCTCCAACCCATCACTGTCAAGTCAGATCATGTCACTTCCCTGATCAAATAACATCAATGTCTCCCTGTTGCCTATGGGATAAAATGGTCCCACCTTTGTACAAGTTGCCTCTCAATGCTGTAACAGCCCCTTCTTTACTAATCTTCCCCTTCAAGGTCTAACCCAGGTAACACCTCTTTTACATACCCTCTCCTAAAGATGCCCTCTTCCCAACCCCCAGAGGGTCCTTCCTGCCTCCTGACTTCCTAATGGCTTGGGGGATGACAAGCTCTGTGTCCCTACCCTTGAGCAATGTGTCAAAGCTATCAGGGCTCTCTTTGCCCCAGCAGGCACAATCTGCTCACATCTCCATCCTGGACAATTCTGATCTGTGCTGTTTCCCATCTCCTCCATAAAGCAGCCACTCCATGGGATGGAGGTGCTTAGTAAAGGCTTGTTGGAAGGCTGAGTAGACCCCAGATCCTTTTGGAGAGGCAGTCATATTTATTATGGTGATCACACATTCTGGGGATCAGCAGAGAGAAATTCCCTGTGGAACACATAAGAAATGTCAGGTCATCTTGCCCCATATTCCATCTGTGGCAGCAGGGCCAAGGCATGTCTCAGCATGAGGTCAGAGAAGCAGCCACACATACATCTCCTCCTTCTCTAGATGGACCAAGTTATTGTTGTTGGTCCTTCATTCTCAAAGAGGACATCAGGCGATGTCGTGACTTGCAGTGAATTGGTTTTAAGTGAGGGAGGGCTGTGCAGAGTCACTAACTCACTCTCTCCTCTCTCCTCCAGAGCCATCTGGGTCCAGTGGCAAGATGGACATCGGGATGACTGGAGATGGCTCAGGATGTTTAAGGCAATTGGTATTAAGTGACTTGCCCAGGGTCTCACACAGCTAGTAAGTGACTGAGGCAAGATTTGAACTCAAGCTCTCTTGATTCCAGGGCTCCACTTAGCTGCCCAGATGGGGTCAAGTGGGAAGTGACTGAAGCTGGTTTCTCATCTTCACTTTCCCCTCTCCACCCTCCAGGACCTCCCCTGCTTGGAGGAGGAAGTCTTTCAAAGCCGACTGATAGGGCAAGTTGAAACAGAATGGAAGTGTGGTGTTGGATTTGCATAATTAATTTCCGGGGAATTCCTCTCTGGAGAGGCCAACCACAATCTATCTCCCCCCAAAGGAGTAGGGAACTGAGGAAATCGTCAGTTCTGGGAAGGGGGGAAAGAGACAGTCCACATACTAGTAATGCGGCTTGGCAGCAAATGGACTTAAGTCATGGACTTACGACAGACACCGAGTGAACCGTGGTGAGGGCCCACCCTCAGTTCTGGGCCCTCCATCAGACAAAAACCAAGGTTGTCATATGAGCACAGAGCTGGACTCCTCCACTGAGGTGGCCTCAGAAATAGCTGCGATGCCTCATTCCCACCAGCTGAATGGGCACTGATGGAGCTAACTGGCCATTGGCTACCCAAATGCTAAATGACAGCTTGGCCAGTCAGTGATAGGAGACCCAGGCATGACGGATGGCTGCATGAGTGAAGAGAGAGGCAAATGAGAGCTCCTCCCCTCAGTCTTCCAGCCTTCCTCACCCCACACACTGAGCAAGGGGCCACCAAAGTGGCCACCCAAAGGCTAAACACCTCCCTGAGTGACTCAAGGGGCAAAGGGGAGGGCCTAACCCCTCTTCCCCTGATTCCTGGCCAATTACCCTGGTGTGTTTAGAGCCCCATGTGACCGTTTCTACTAATGACTTGAGGACCTCATGAATGATCAACCCCCCTGCTCTTATGCCTGGGCAGGCAGGGCTATTGTAAGCCAGCTTCCAGCAGGATCCTGGAGCCCTGCTATTCACTTTGCCTCAGATACTGGGGGGATTTATGGTGAGGAGAGGTTTCTCCTTACCAAGAGTGCCCATCTCTATGATGCTTTGGAGTTTACCCACAGCAGTCCTGCCAGGTAGTGATCGCCAGGCTCCCCACACTCCTCTTGACCAGATTATCTGGGTCTCTCGCTCTCAGGGGCTCTTCCAGGCCACAGAAACCCTTTCCCCTTTCTCTTGAGGCCTTTTACTTGGCTTGGTACAAGGCAGGAGAGGTGTGTGTAGTGAGAGGATAGGCAGGACACAGAGATCCCCATCTCGGCCTCAGGGGCAGAGTCCAAGGGAGCAGTACAGATCGGCTCATAGTCACTGATACAAGAGCTGGGTGTCCCCCAGACCCCCTGGGGAGGAATGGAGAAGGTCTGCCTCGTCCCTGAACCAATCGGGGAGGGGGACACTCTGAAGATGACAATACAGTTGCTCAGAGCTTGAGTCCAGGCCTCAGGAAAGTTTGGTTGATGGCAAAGCTATTCCTCCCCGCTCCCCCCTCCCCGACATTTTTTATAGCATGTGTGGAAAGTGAGTAGCAGCTCATTAGAACGCACCCCAGCCCCACTCTCTTGAGAGTTAAACAACAGTGAGGACAAGCCAGATGAACCTGTCAAGGACATCTCCTCACTAATCCCTGATCATCCTGCCTCGTGGTCATACTCCCCTTTTCATCACTTCCCACCTTCTGTACATCCTTCCTCCTGACAGCTGGAAGCCCGCCGCTAGGTTGGCTTTTAGATGCTTTTAGAGGGGCCTCAAGGCTCCATCTCCACCACCCTCCCACCCCGTCCTCATTTCCCAAGCAAATACTTGGATCTGAAAAGACCCAGGACCACAAATCATCCTGATGGGAATAGGGTTTAAGAGACACGGGTGGGAGCTTAGGGAATGAGCTCTGTAATCTCTTCCCATTCCAAGCCTTTAACTCCATGATTCTCTAATGAGGCTGGGTGCTCACTCATCATCCCCCTGAAGGACCACCCAGCAAAGTCAATCAGTTCCAATACCTACAATATGACCCGCTGGTATCACATCAGTGGGATCCAGGGGAGGCAGAAAGGTGGTGCTCTAAAGCTCATGTCCTGCTGGAGGGAATCCTGTTAGGACAAAGCTACCACTTCCGGGTTGGCTTGTAGGGACCAGCTTAGCTGTGTGGCAAATGCTGGACTTGTTTTGTGGCATTCCAGCCAAGTCCAGCCTTCTCCCATTCTTGAGCTCAGCAGGACAGAAATGCGTGGGACGGTTTTGCTATCTCACCCCGTCTGTAAAACATACTACTGTGAAAAGCATGCCATTCCCCTGAAATATCGTGAAAAAAAAAAACTCCATACACAAGGCTGGTCATTTATATGAATGGGTTTTTTTTGCTTGTTTAAAAAAAAACACACACAATAAATCACACTGTCTCGGAATCCATTTAGATTGCTATAAATCTTCTAGGGAAAGTGGCTGTTTCAGAGGTTCCACAGGCTGCCCACTATTCTCTTGGATGAGCCATTCTGACCATTTAGAGGGACATAGGAGCTTCCTTGTAAGATTGTGGCACAAAAGGAGCTACAACGCTTGCAGGTCTTTTCCATCTGGAACGTTCCTTTGCAAACGAGGCAGGGGGCTTGGACGCTGCTCGGCAAACCTGCAAAGAGGTAGATAAAAGAGAAACTGGGCTGAAAAACGTGCAGGGAACCAAAGACAGACTGAGCTTGTCTAGACAGGATGCCCCGAGGCATTAAGCAGACACTCACCGTGTGCAGGGCTTTGTCCTGGAAGATTAAACATGAAAAATGTTGCTCCTGCCCTCAAAGAGCTTACAATCTAAAAGAAGAGATACGGCACAGGTATATGTAAGGGCGGGGCATTGAATGAAGAACTCAAATAAATCATCCCACCCACTGAAACAAGTGACAAGATGCTCTTAGTCACACCCTAACCAGGTGAAAACAGTCTCCATCCCAGGCTTTAAACCAGGTGGGGGAAAGTCATGGGAACTAGAGGGATGCCGCTGCCCAGGAATCATGTTCAAGTTGGCTGAGGCCTCATCTATAAATAGCAAACTGGTTTAGACTACAGATTATCTGAGACTGTAGCAAGTCATGGTAGAGACCTGGCAATACCTCTCAGGAGGAACTGCTTGTGTGTGTGAGAGAGAGTGTGTGTGTATGAGTGTGTGTGAGTGTGTATGAGTGTATGTGAGAGAGTGTGTGTGTGAGAGAGAGTGTGTGTGTGTGTGTGTGTGTGTGTGTGTGTGAGTGTGTGTGTGTGGAGGGGCTAGATTTCTAGGTGATTTCCCATCTCCCTATCAGTGTCCCCGGATCAGCTGATGATGGTGTCTCCCCTGGAAGTCAAAGACTGCATGCAGATCCACATCCCTCTAAGGAGCTCAGCAGAGACTCCCTCGAGCCCTCCACAAGGGGAGAAATGGTCTTCCAACAAACAGGAACTCTGAGTTATCCCCCATCCTCACCCCATCCCCATTTGTAAGCTCCAAGCTTGACCCCATTTTCCCCTGGACTCTGTATGTACTGGTAGGAGAGTGTGTCATAGGTTTGGTGTGTTTTTTTTGGGGGGGGGGGGAGCATATTTTGTACCAACTATACCACCTTAGTAAATACCCTCTTCCTAAAAGCTAATTAAGTCTAACCAAGTAAATTGTTCCTACGTGCTCATGAGTTACAGCACTAGAGAAGATAATGCCAGCTTCTCAAGGCTACTCCTGGAACCTCATGTTCTAGGCGTTGTTCATCAGGGTTCATCTAGTTGTGTTTTAGGCTCTTTGTCAGGGTCAATGGGAGTTAGGATAATCTATGCAGAACATGAACTACGAGATGGAACATAACAGTAGGAAAGGGGATGTGCATGGGAAAATCAGAGGAGGGAGCAAGGAGTGAAGCCCAGTGCAACCTAGTGAATAGGGCACAGGACTTGGAGTCAGCAAGGTCTGGGTTCAAATCCCGCTCTAGATACTTACTTGCTGTGTGACTCTGGATACGAGGGGGTTGGACTCTAAGGTCTATGGTCCTAAGATCATTGAGGTGAACTCATTTTTCTAGAGACAAGGAAGCAGGAGGGTTACTTTCCAGGATGCCCTCCCATGGCTTTCCTCCTTGGATCTATCCTCCATGGAGAAAGGGGCCCTTCCTCCCTCTCCTTCCTTCCTTCCTTCCTGCCTGCCTGCATCCCTCTTCTTCCTGAGGAGACTCCTAGCCAGGATAAGAGCTTCTAAGACCTTGGATGAGGAGATTGCTGCATCTTGGGGGAAGAGGAATTAAGGGGCGAGTGGGTTCTACTTTGAGGAGTTACTCATGAATAAAATCCTATTGACTTTACTCAGTCAACACTTGAACAGAAAACCATGTAATAACCATAATCACATTTATCTTTGGGTATGAAATCACTTCTTAGTATTCCTCTCACTAGAACCCCCTCTTCAAATTTGGAGATTCAAAAACTCAATGTAAGTTAGATCCATTCAACAATTCCCATTCCAAGTCACCCGTGCAGCGCTTCTGACATCTCATGACAGGCACCGTTCTCGGTGCTGGGGGTACAAAGACAAAAACATGAAAAGAAATCATCCTTCCTCCAAGCATGGGAGAGGAAGCAAGGCAAGCAGTGGGCTGGGGGCGGAATTTGCACCTGCCTAGGGACATCCCCTGGGAGAACACGGCTCCAGGAAGCCTTAGGTCACTCATTACAAAAGCAGACGGTGTTTGTCTTGATGTTGCTGGAAGGGAGAAACAGAAACCACGCTGGGAGGTTCTCCTTGTCCCCAGGCCTGGAGATCAGAACCCCAGGGAGAGGGAAGGAAGAAGGGATGGACTTATGGAGAGAGGGAGGGAGGGAGAGTGTGGGAAGCTCACTTTATACACCCTGGCCTACGGGGGCTGTTTGCGAATCAGCGTCGCCCTCTTCTGGGCCAATGGAGAGTGTGCTGGCCTCCAGTCCCAGAAAGTCGCTTCTCCAGCTCAGGCTTTAGGCGCTTTACCTGTAAAGTGAGGGTTTTCAAGTTCTCTTGTAGCCTTGATGCCTCCAAGATCTACCTTAGTCCTTCCCTTCATCTCCAACTCGAGCCCTTTCTCTGAGTAACGTGAACAGTGGGATATGGTTTGGGTCTCTTGGTGACATGGTGATTTTTAACTTGATACTTCCTTCTAGCTAATCAGTGTCTCAGCCTGCCCACGGAAAAGGGCTGAAGCAGCCAGTGATGAAATGCAATGACCCCCACTTTTACAAGGGAGCTGTCCAGCCAGTGGCGGCCACCATACCTCCTCTCTGGTGATGGTGAATTTATGTAAGGGTCTTGACTATGATCACACACTGGGCCCGGGAAGGGCCCGCAGTGGGACAGGAAGCCAGGGCATGCTCTCTGGACCATCCTACCTCCATGATCACTGAAGACTGGTGGGTGACTGATTCAGGCAGACACATTCGTGGGTGCTCACTCAGTGAGGTCGCTGGCATCCTGAGGGGCTGGGGGGACAATTTCAGGAAGGGCTGGTGATGCTCAGAACCTGTTGTCAGAAAGATGAGAGCCATATATCCTAGTTTTCAGTTTCCTCAGGGCATCATCGAGCAAATTGACACAGTCACAGAAAGGAGAGATCATAAGATGTCTTGTTTCATTTGGCTTCATTCTCTCAATAGCAGCACTATTGATCCATGTGATCTTCAGTGACTTCAGTAAATCACTGGTTAAATGCCTCTAAGAGCCCAAGGCTGGTACTGCACAGACAAGCCCTCACACAGCCTATGCTCTTCCCTCAAGGAGTGCAAGCTCTAGTGGTTGAGAACAGAAACTGGACAAGCATAGAAATAACTGCATTTCTCTGTAATGTCTTATGGAATTCATGTACATCCTCTCACTACACAACGGCCCCAAAGCAGAGAGTAATTGTGCAAGGAATCCCCAATGACAAGCGATGCCAGAAGGGGTTTGGGCCAATTAGTCAGTCAATAAAGGGGAGGGAGGGAATAAGTGTTTATATAGCACCAGGCACTGTGCTAATGCTTGTTTCTCAACAACCCTGGGAGGCGGATACTTTTATTATCCCTATGGAATAGTCGGGGAAGTGAAGGCAAACAGAGGTAAAGTGACTTGCCCAGGGTCACCCAGTTAGTAAATGTCAGAGTCTAGATTTGAACTCAAGTCTTCCTAACTTGAGTGCTCTACCCACTGCATCACCTAGCTGCCTCAATCAACATTTATTAAGCACCTACTATGTTATGCATTTTGTTAAGCACTGGGGATAAAGAGAAAGGCAATGATGCTGAAAAGCACTGGGGGTGGGAGATGGGACATGATGGAGTGGTGCAGCTGCCTGGAAAATGACAAGACACTTGCCCTAGTCCTCCTCCTTAAGCGATGGATCTAGGTTGAGGCCTCTGACAGCCCCCCTCAACCCCCTCCAAACAGAGGGAGGGGAAGCTGCTCACAATGAGGCTCCATTAGCTCTGCCCTCCCTTGGGGTGGTGGTGTGGGCACCAGTCCACTGACCCTTTGTTTAGGGGGTTTCCATCAAATCCTCATTGGTGAACTTGATTCTGATTGTCTCTTGGAGACCCAGTATTGCAGGATAAGAACGTTTCCCTTACAAAGCAGAGCTCACCAGCTGTGGCAATCCATGGGGTCTGCTTCGGGGTGAATTAGGAGTCCCGAGAAAACCTTTTATACTCCCTTCCTCATGAGATTATTGACAGGAAAGCTCTCTGAAAAAGGAAATGGTGTTGTGCAAAGAAAAGACCTGGGCCGGGCCAGCAACAGAAGCCCTCATGCCCTCAGAGGTGTGCTTCCCAGGCAGGAAGGTGTGAAGAAGCCTCCTGACTGAGCAGGGGTAAGCCACAAGTGGTGGCTGTGCCCTCATTTCCTTCTCAGGCTCTATCATCTCGCTGGGCACAGCCAAGGTGGCATTTATTCATGAGGAGCCCAGCCAAGGGGCACCATGTCCTTCCTTCCCTTAGGCATCTGGGATTCTGGGAGACTGTGTTGGATTCAGATCATCACCGTATAAGACCCTAATTCTTTTATTCAACTACAAAAGGCAGATGCTTTATCCACCTGGGCAACAGAGTCTGTAAAAGAATACTGCTTCCCTTAGTTAGGGATACAGATGCTGCTGCTGCCATCCACAGAGTCCTCCAGTGCTTTCCTATCCCTCTTCTCTAACTGCAAAGCTAGCAAAGGCTCCTTCTGGCCATTGACCCTCCAGACTCAGGGGCTTCCCTCCCCTTAGGCAGAGGACCATGAAATGCTTTCTGAGGCTGCCCTAGCTTCCCAGCCCCAGCCTCCAGCACCCAAGTTTCCCTTCTCTGGATGCTCTCCAGCTTAGGTCCAAACTGAACACCACACTCCAGAAGTGATCTAATCAGCACAGAGGACAGCAGCGACCCTCCAGCCCTGCCCCAGCCCAGCTTCTCTTTAGTGAGGACATTCCATGTCAGCACAACTAGATTTCTTCTGCCTCAGACCCACAGATTCCCTCATCTTTCTTCAGACACAGTAGAGGGAGGTCCCAGTTCGAGGTAAGTCAGTCTCCTTGAGGGCAGGACAAAAACTCTGCATCTGCTCCTTTTCACTGACTACAGATGACAGTGAATTCTTTAATTCCAGAATAAGCATTTATGGAGCAACATCAACTCTGTGCCAGGTTCTGGGCATCCTGAGACAAAAGCCAAGCAGTTTCTGCCCTCAGAGAGCTTATTGCTAAGGGGAGAACAACCATGTATACGCATAGGGATGTGCATACACCTATACAATAAACACAAGGTAATTTATCAAAGGCAAGAACTTCCAAGTGGGATAATCTGGATCAAATCCTGTCCCATACTGAGCTGGCTGGACCTGTAGGATAATTCAGGAATGCTTGCCTTGTAACCCTTCTAAAAGAGAGAAAGTTGAAGTCCATTTTACGAAGCTAGGGGCAATATAAGCTTGGGTTGCTCCCAGAGACACACTGGGCTGCCCAGGGAAGCACCATGGCAAGGCTCCCCATCTTTGCCAAGCCCACACTTACAGGTGGGCCCCACTACCCTGTGCAAGGGGCTGTTTGGAGCCAAATGATGTCCACCTTGGGACCCAGGAAATGCACCCAGGAAAAGGAAATAGAATCTTAGAAAACCTGAAAAAAACACATCTCAGAAAAAGGAATTGAACAAGAAATCAATGAGCTCCCCAAGAAAAAATCCCGAGGACAAGATGGATTCACAAGTGAATTCTACCAAACATTTAAGGGACAATTAATTCTAATACTAGATAAACTATTTGCAAAACTAGGCAAAGAAGGAGTCCCACCAATTTTCTTTTATGACAAAAATAGGGTGTTGATACCTAAACAAGGAAAGGCAAAAACAGAGAAAGAAAACTATAGACCAATTGCCTTAATGAATATTGATGAAAATTTTTTTATAAAATGCTATATAAGGAGATTACAGGATGGTATCACAAAGATCATACACTATCACCAGGTTGAATATTTAGGAAAACTATCAGCATAATTCACCATATCAATAATAAAGACAACAAAAATAATATTATTTCAATAGATGCAAAAAAAGTTTTTGACAAAATACAACACTCATTCCTATTAAAAGCACTAGAAAGCATGTGAATCAATGGAGCTTTCCTTAAAATGATAAATAATACTTACCTAAAACTATCAGTAAGCATTATCTGTAATGGGAATAAGCTAGAAACCTTCCCAATAAGAACAGGAGTAAAGGAAAGATGCCCATTAGTACTACTATTATTCAATATTGTACTAAAAATGCTAGCTATAGCAATGAGAAGAAAAAGGAATTGAAGAAATTAGAATATGAAACAAGGAAACAAAACCATCACTCTTTGCAGATGATATGATGGTACATAGAGAATCCTAGAGAATGTTAAAGGGCCCCCAAACTTGTCTTCTTGACTTGCCATGTTTTCCAGAAACACTGAACCCAAAGTATGCAAGAGGCCCTGAATGTGTCAAGGATAAAGCCCCAACCTGAGCAGACATAATTTCCTGCTTGCACCCCAATCTGGACTCCCTGTGTGTCCTTGGATATCAAGACAGACACCAGACAGAAACTGCTTACCCAGCTGGGATCTTTGTAGATAAGCAGATCCTCCTATCTTCATGGTCTAGCAGTTCCCAAGGGAAAAGAATGCCACTTTTGCCATCACCTTTCTCCTCCCCTTCAGGAGGGAATTGATCTTTTTCTCCTCCCCTATGACTTCCCCCTTTCCCTGTAACTTAAATACCCAAGTCTTTCCCTGCGCCCCTGGCCTCCTTGTACCGGCATAGGAGTTCCACATGCATGTTCATTTTTTTGGTAATAAATCCAGTTGCAACGAATGTCTAACAAACTTGTTATATTTTTTGGTTAACAAGAATCAACACAAAAACTATTAGAAATAATTAACCACTTCAGCGAAGTTGAAAGACATAAAATAAACCCACATAAACCATCAGCATTTCTACATATTACCAACAAAATCCAGCAGTAAGAGATAGAAAGTGAAATTCCATTGAAAATAACTGCAGGGGCAGTTAGGTGGCGCAGTGGATAGAGCACCAGCCCTGGATTCAGGAGGATCTGAGTTCAAATCCGGCCTCAGACACTTAACATTTACTAGCTGTGTGACCCTGGGCAAGTCACTTAACCTTAATTGCCTCACACACAAAAATTTTAAAAAAATAACTGCAGACAATATAAAATATTTGGGAGTCTACCTGCCAAGACAAACCCAAGAACTCTGTGAACACAACTGCAAAATACTTATATGAACTGATAGAGAGTGAAGTTAACAGAACCAGGAGAACAAGCTATACAATCAACAGCAATATTGTACAATGATGAACTGTGAATGACTTAGCTGTTCTCAGCAATACAATTATCCAAAGGACTCACGAAGAAAAATGTCCTTCATCTCCAGAGAAAGAGCTGATAGATTCTGAATGCGGATCAGAGCAGACTATTTTTCACTTTATTTTTCTTGGGTTATTTTTTTGTTTTTTTTTGCCACAACTAATATGGAAAGATATTTTGCACGACCACACATACATAACCTATATCAAATTGCTTGTCTTCTCAATGAGACAGAAGAGGAGAGAGGGAGAGAATTTGGAACTCAAAATTTTCTTTAAATGAATGCTAAAAGCTGTTCTTACACACAATTGGAAAAAAAATTTTCACTTAAAAAAATATAAATGCACCCATATCAGAAGCCACAGGTACATGCACAGGATCTTAATCAGGAACTCCAAGAGTTTCCTCATTGACTGCCAATAATCATAATGGCAGACTAATCAACACGTCAAGGTATACACATCATGTGTAACACATGTATATGTGTATATATTAGACACACGTGTAGGTGTGCACACACAACACACACATACATAAATAGTACTTTCCCAACCTTAAAGGACTATATAAATGCTAGTGATGCTGCTGCTGACTGTCCCAGACCCCAGCTTTTACAAAGGAGAGTAACCAAGCCAGAGAGGGCAGGAATCTTGTCTAAGGTACTCACAAGAGTCTGGATTTGAACCTGGGCCTTCTCCCTCCAGATCCCAGACTTGTTCCACTGCCCTGGGCTTCTTTCCCCACAGAGTATCCAGAGTCCTCATGTCCCCAAACCCTGCAGGACAGGGCAGGTACACGAGCAATAGAGGCTCGTTTGTGTAGAGTTGGCCCTGGGCTTTCCCAAGGCTCTCCTAAGTATCATGAGGCCAGGGGTCCAGTGGTGGGGGGGGATGACTATTTTAATGATGAGAAAAGCTCAAGAGGTACCAATAGCCCAGCAGCTGCCTCAAGCACCTTGGATTGTACAGGGGCCCCGCTGGGCTCCCAGGAGGACCTGGGAGTGCTGGGGGCACAGACAATGGGAGGGCTGGGCTGGGGGAGGGGATATAGCAAAGGTTACCTGAGCCTTTGGGTGGCTGGAACACAGGGTTCTCCAGGGACCGGATGCTCTGCAGCACAGAGGCAATGGAAGCTGTACTTAATATGTTTGGGTCTGCAAGCTTTGTCGTCTTGGCTCTGGGAAACACAGCTTTATGGGAAATGTTTTCTAGGTGCCGAATCGCGAAAGAGGGAAATTCCATATTGCTGAGGGCCTTTGTGTAGACCGAGTTTATCTTGTATGTTCTCCCCGACCCTCTCTTCAAAGGCATCGGCAAGATACAGGGAGGTCCCTTGTCTTCTCTGGATTTCACATCCTGCTTGGGAGATGTCTGCTCAGGTAGCGGCTCCTGCTGGGAGCTGAAGCATCTGCCGCGCAGCATGTGCCCGGCCGGCAGGGGGCTCCCAAGGCTGATGTTGGCAATGGGGGTCACGTGTCTCCTTCCTTTCTGAATGCTGAAGCCTTCCACGAAGAGGTTGGAGCCGCTGAACGGGGGAAGCTCCACAGCAGGCTGGGGAGAGACAAAACCAGCCTGAAAAAGTATCTGCAAGGACTGAGGGGAGCGTGTCTATGACTCGGCCAGGCTGGAGTCAGCCAGGGCTGGCTCTCTCAGCCTCAGTTCCCGGTGGACATCAGTCAGAATCCGGCCCCATCCCCTGAAGGTGGGCACAGGGCACCAGCTCCTCCGTGTCCTCCCAGGGGATGATGGCTAGACCTGTGAAGGAACATGCGCCTGGCCCCTGAAAGACTCCTCGGGAGCTGCCCGCCTGCCTCCTCTTTCCTCCTTGCAGGCTGCCCTTCCCGGGTCCTCGCATCTTTCCCTAAATGTATAAGGCTGTGCCTTGTGGGCAGGCAGAGAGAAGACCTGCCCCCACCATGAGCTGAGAACCCAGGAGTACACAGCCAGAGGTGCTCGTGAGGACAAGTTGGACCCAGTAAACTATGAATAAGTACATCTTCTAAAGCTCTTCCATCGAAAAATCCTAGAAGTCCCTGCCCTCAAGGCGTTTACAATCTATCTGGAGATGAAGATGCATAAGCAGAGGATGGTGCTCAGAATGAGCTCCATTGATATGGTGCTTGGAGTTTTACAAGCCCTTTGCATGAATTATCTCCTTGGATACTTCCACCCCTAGGAGGCAGCATGACAGGGCTCCTTGTTTAAAGACAGTCTGTGGCAGAGCTAAGCCTTCCACCACTTCACCTGTGTCCAGCACTCTTGCCACTATGTCACATGCTGTCCTCAAGGCATCATGTGCGAGCACCCTCCAAAACCAGGGAGGCTCCCTGGAAGAGGCAGCTTTGACCTGGGCTTGGAGGGACAGATAGGAAGCAGAGAGATGGGGAGCAGGAGAGTAGGGGGTCTATTTGGGGAAGGGAGAAGCCCAGTACATTCAGAGCATTGCCCACATGTAGGGTCACGGTGAACGCCAGTCTAAAGACGTTGGAGTCTTTCCTTCTCCCAAAGCCACCCTGAACAACCTAGATCTTAACAAGAGTCATCAGGGACCTGAGGGGGTGTCTAGTCCGCTTCTGCAATGTCACAAAAAAGAGACCCTCTCCCCAGGGCCCTGAGCCCCTCCCCCAGAGACCTTTGAGCTGACATCTGGCCAGTGTGGAATCCACCTTGGAAACCAAGCATCCCTGGGCTTACTTGTCTCCACAGGAGTTCAAAGTTGCCAATATCGCAGTTGCGGTCAGTTTTTCTGTCAACGACAACCTTGATGGTGTCCTCTTGCACTTGGGCACAGAGCTGTGCCGTGACGGGCGTGGATGGGAACATAGTGGGGCTGGAGTTAATCTCTATGAGCCACGGCTTGAAATCCTTGCCAAGAATGAAGTCGGCTCCGTAGAGCTCGAAGCTGTTTTTGCGGGCCTCCACGTGGTCCTGGGCCACCTTCATGGTGTGGGTGATGGCCTTCTTCATGGATGGGTAGATGATGTTGTGCCAGACACTGCCGCGGCCCCGCTTCTGCAAGTACTCCCGGAACTCGGTGCTCGTCCACATGTTGTAGCAGGGGAGCAGCGGGCTCCGGTCCTTGGCGTTCTTAAAGTGCTTCTGGATGGAGTTATTACAGAGATGAATGGCACTGAAAGGGACACACGAAACCTCCGTCAGTCCTGTGAGGGCTCCCCTATCTCCAGACCCAGAGCCTCCAGGGCCACCAGCCAGCTTCCCCAGGGGCACAAGGGCATGGGCCCGAGAAGCCTGACCTCAGGCCACCCTCGTTCTCCAGAACCCAAGGAGGGAACAACCAGGACCTGGATGAGAGCCAGGGGGCTGTGATGAGGAGGAACAACATCACCGGGATCACCAGATTTTGCCATCATTGCCACAGCTAATTCACAAAGACCAGTCCACCAGCTCTACCCTGGCACTGGCCTTCAGCTCCCTTCCCCAGGGCACAGGCAGACACAGATGGACCTACTCCCTCTGAGAGGGGAAGCAGGTGCCACTGTCCCCCAGGCCTCCTCTGCCAGCCTGGCATCCTGTGGAGCCAGGCCATTGGCAGCAGGATGGTCAGGAATGGTCAGGTAGGAAGCTAGCTGTCAGATCACTGGCTGGGAGAAGCAAAAACAAGTCTGGAAGAGTCCTCCTTGAGGCCAGAAATGACAGCTCCCAAATTTCAGGCCCCCCCTTACCCCTCTGTCAAAGGTCACCTGAGGAAATGTGAGTGGTGCGGTGGGAAGCCCTCACTGGGGAGAGAGCAACCTTAAAGGCAGATGATGAGGAGGTCTCGTGTCAATCAATTCTGACTGCCTCCCTCCCCTCTGCGTGGTGCTGTCCGCAAAGCTCACAGCTCTTCACAGGGAGATTCACTTTTTCACATGGGTTGCACAACCAGTCACTCACTATCTATGTTGCTCACTTGAAAACTCTTCTCCCCAGATATCTACTGCACTGTCCCCACCCCAGTAAACACTCACGCACGTGCGCACACACGCACACACACACGCACACACTCTTACATTCACACACATTTTAGTACTTAAATTCAGGAGACGACTGGTTCTAAGAGAAAGGTCTCGTGGCAAGTTTCTCTCGTTAAGATGTGGCTACTCATGACTAATGGAGAATACAGAAATCTCTAAGGTCACCCTTTGTAAACATTGCCACACCACCTTCCATCACCAGAAATGGATTTTATGTAGGGATCTGGCGTTCAAATAAAACTTTTAAAATATGTAAATGAGGAGGCTTCAGAGCAGTTTCTGACTTAAGTGAAATAAAGGGGCTGTACTCCTCCTAATCATGAGTCGGAAGTTCCCCAAACCTCAGAAAGGCCAGCTGGAGTGGGGCTGGGAAGGTACCCCTTCCATGGACTTCGAGTCAGGAGCAGGGAAGGCGTTTCTTAAAATGACGATCTCTGCCCTCAAGAAACTGAGAGGCTTCTGGGATTGGGGTGGGGCTATGACATGGATGCTGAAAAGCAGAATGGGAGGTAAAGTGGGTGTGGGAGGGGGAGGGGGAGGGGGAGTAAAAGGTGCTCCACGCAGAGTCCTGGGAAAATCCAAGGTGAGAAAACTTTCCTCTGAGGAGATTAGGAAAGGTTTAGTAAATCCAACGTCAGAGGATTCCCGGAAATGGGAGATGAAGAAAGAGGGAACTCTCTAAGACTATGGAGTGTGTGTGTGTGTTGGGGGGGGGGGGCGCAGACAGTGCCAGTAAGGAAAGCCGGGGCAAAGATGGGAGATAGCTCAGAAGTGAGATGGTACCGTGGAGAGAGAGGTGTCTCCAGGAGTCACAGTACCAATGTTCAAATCTGGTCTCTGATACCCACTACACGTATGACCTCAGGACTCAGTGTCTGCATGTGTAAAGTGAGGGGACTGGGCTAGGTGGGCTCTGTGAGCACAGAGGGGATCACAAGAAGGAAGAAGGCTGGAAAGGTGACATGGGGCCAGGCGGCAGGGAGCCACGCAGGGTCAGGGGTGAAGAGCGATCTGTGTTTCTAAAGAGAAGCCTTAGACCCCATTAGCTCTGGGGCAAGAAGCCCCAAGTGGACAGCACCCACTAGCTTTGCCCCCTCACAGACTGGGTCCCCCACCCTGGACTAGCCCTTGCCCTTGTGCTGCTGGGCACGAGGTTAGGGCGCCCAAGTGGGGAAAGAGCATGACATCATCCGGGCCTGTGCACATACCTACAACACACATCTATTCTTGAAACGTTGAGGTAGACAGGAAGGTGGAGAGAGTCAGGAGGCTTGGCTTCCTATCCTGGTTCTTACCCTCACTCACTGTGTGACATAGGACACCAGGCCCTCTGTCTTCTTGCTTATAAAATGATCTGAAAGGTTCATTCCTGTTGTAAACCTCAAGATTGCACCCCCATGCACACATGCACACACACACACACACACACACACACAAGCACCTCTGTGGGAAAGGCAGCAAAGAACAGGTCAGAGTCCAGAGTGGGCCCTGATGGAACTAGCCTTCCTCTCATTCTAACTTCATTTCCACTTGCCAGTCCACAAACCCCATGGGCTTCAGCAGGCAGAAGGCACACATGTGGCCTGGCCAATGGTAGACAGGCCCTCAGGCCCAGAAGGTGAGAGAGGCCAGACAGGGCAACTGAGGCCTCTGCCACAGCCCCCTCACTCCCCAGCCAGTGCCAGGGCATAGCTTGTGTTCTGGGAGCTCCGTTTGTCTATCTCTTCCCCAAGGCAAATGCTGGGATCACCTGAGGCTTGGAGCAGGGAGGCTCTCGGGCCCCTCTCCTGACACTCATGTTTTGAAAGCATTGCCACAGAATCCCCAGGATGACCCACTGACTCATTAGTTTTCAAACCTCTCAACCCAGCCAGCGAGTGACTCATCACCTTCAGCTTACTACTGGCCCTCCCACAAGAAGAGAACCCTCAGCTAATGCCTTCCTGCTCACCTGCTGAATCAATCCATCAACAGCTCTTAGAAACGTAGGAACATACACATTAGCAAGCAATGGAAGCAAATGCAGGAGTCAGATGTGATGCCCTTTCAGTGGGTGGCTTGTCATCTCAGAGGCACCATGGCCTTTCATCTGGGGACTTACCTGTCCAAACTGTCTAAGGAAAACCGCTGAGTTGAGAACCTCAAATAACTTTCTTTGTAGAACCAAATGGTCAGGGGATTCCAATCCGTGACAAGGAACCACTGTCGGATATCAAACTTGGTGTCATAAATCAGCAGGGGCGTCTCAATGTACTTTTGGACCACCCACTTATTATCTTTGGAAGGAATGTTATCCGAGGTCACAAGCTTCATAATTTCTTCCACTCTGTCCATACATATGATGTCTGAAAGGAAACAACATCTCACTAAGGGCAGATACTGATGGTGGCCAGGGCTGACGGCACCCCAGCTGCCAGGGAAGGTGGTGTCCCTCCTTTCTCAACCACAAGCAAGGTTCCCAGGGACGGAAACAAAGAATGCCCCAAGAGGCAGAAAGGAGCATTCCCCACTATCACCCTCCCTCTAAACCCTCCCATGGCTCCTCATCTTGCTCCTGACTCTTGCTAAGGAGGTTCCCAGGGTTCTGTCCTGGAGTCCTCTTCTCTTTATTCTCTCCCTTGGCAATCTCATTCACTCCCACACCTTCAACCAACCAACCAACCAACCAAGAGTTTATTAAGCATCTACTGTGAGCCAGCCGCTGGAGATACAAGTAGGAAGAACAAACAATCCCTCTTCTCATGGGGCTCTCTGCTCCAGACACCTCATCTTCACCACAGACTCAACATGTCCATGACAGAGTTCCGCATCTTTCCCTCTCAACCTGCTCCTCCATAATATCACCATTCACTCTTCAGTGGCTCTCAAGGGTCTAGCCAATGAAGACCGACCAGGCTCCTCTGCCCATCTCTCCAGCCCACCCCAGCCTGCTGTCCATCCTTTTCCTATTTCTGCCCTATATGCTTTCCCTTGTGGTCCAGTGGTCCCCTGGATGAGTGCTTCTATTCATTTGGTCCGGCTATTCTTAGTGCCTGGAATGTGCCACTTCCCTCACTTCACCTTCCAAGCCCTGCTAGAATGCCACCTCTACTAGGAAGCCTTCTCTGGTTCCTCCTGTCTTGAAAGGACCTTCTCCCTCCAACCTCATGAAGCACTTTGTTCTTATACATCCCTTATTACATAATATTATTACATAATATCCCTTATCATATATGTCTGGGTTCGTGGTATGTTGTCTCCTGAGGGGGGAAGAAGCAAGTTTTACTTATATCTTGTGCCTCTTCCACAGTACAAGTTTTTTGGTTTTTGGTTTTTTTGCGGGGCAATGAGGGTTAAGTGACTTCCCCAGGTCACAGAGCTTATGTGTCAAGTGTCTGAGGCCGAATTTGAACTCAGGTCCTCCTGAATCCAGGGCTGGTGCTTTATCCACTATGCCACCTAGCTGCCCTCAGGAATCACTTTTGAAGGATCAGTGTCATCTACACAGAGGAAGTTTTCTATGACAGTCAGGTGGGTGCAGCCCCGGGAGTCTGGAAGACCAGAGTTCAAATATAACCTGAGACTCTTACTAGTTGTCACCCTGAGGCAAGTCACTTAAGCCCTGGCTGCCTCAGTTTCCTCATCTATAAAGTGGGGATAATAACATAACTGACCTCCCAGGAGTATCAACTGAGGATCACACCCATATAAATGATAGTGTCAGGGGATCAGACTCCAACTCAAGCCACAGTAGGGGGAAGATGGTTATGTGGTCAACTGAGAGGATCTGATAGTTCTCCCCAGAACTTAGAACAGAGGCTGACACTCAGTGGGTGCTTAATAAAGGTTGACCAACTGATTTTCAGATTCTGAGGGGATTCTTTTGAATGGTTACATTTGTATGGGCATGTTGTCAAGCAGCTGAATGGGCCTGGCCATCTCAGTGATACCCACTCAATGGACTGTAACTGTGTTGGGATGGAAAGAGTGCTTGGACCTGGGATACAGAAGCCCCAAACTTGGTAATCATCTTTTCCCTCAACCTGCTGAGACACAATGGGCAAAGTATCCCCACTCTGTGCTTCAGTTTCTCCACCTGTCAAATGAACAAGTGGAAAGAGAACCAGGAGTAGAACTCAGGCCTCCTGACACCTACCTGATTCCCAAGGTAAGAGCAATGACCGACAGCTTTTTGGAAAGTTCTCTGTGAGGTCCCTTACCTCTGCCTCGAGATTTGGCACCTGGCTTTAAGATCCAGATGTTTCTCATGCCATCGATTTCAGACTGGGGGTTCACTGATGTGATTTTATTCAGAATACTCTGACACTGAGAAAAGTAACTCTTTGAACTGGGAATATAAGCATCACCACTGAAAACAAAAACCAAGAAAATCTGGTTAGAATTCATGTAGGTCCTTTCCTACGAAGTTTTCATTTGGGTGAACCCTCAAGGAAAATGGGCAGAAAGAATTTTCCATGGCTAAGGGTGAATAGACTCTCAGACTCATCCTGTGAAAATCAAGTGACACTGCCCTGGTTTGGGGGTAGGGTGTGGGATGAACTATGACAGGATGTAGCCTGGAAATCCCAGGGAGACAAACTGTCCCTTTGGGGTGCTCCTGCCTCCAAACAGTCTTGACCCAGAATTCCCATCTTCCTTTTGAAGCCCAGTTGAAATGTTACCTCCAGGCAACCTTCCTGATTTGCCCCCATTTTACTGACCAAGTCATATCAGTAGTGAAACCCTTCTGTGTCTGCCTCTTCTAGGTTACCCCCCCTCCCCCCGCCAAGACTCTGAGGGCAAGAATTGGCCCTGATCAGCTGGCTCTGGTTGACACCTGGAGCTGCCCCTCTCTCCTAAGAGTAGAGACTAGAGAGCAAAGGGAGAGTTCTCTGAATGGCCTTCGAGTTGTGCTGGGTTCCAGTTCTCCAAGACAGAACATGTGGCCTCCACAAACACTAAGATCCTATCAAGAGATCAACAGTCCTTAGCCTTGAGCTTACCTAGGAGGGATACAAACCAGTCTCCCTGAAGATAACCTCCAGAAGTTTATATCTCTCCCCTATAGACTATGAGCTTCCTGAGAGCAGGAACTATCTTTTCATACTTGTGTCCCCAGGATCTATCACAGCACCCAGCACATAGTAGGTGCTTAATAAATGCCTGTGATTGATACCTCTCCATAGGATAAAAGCACCACCCACAAAACAGAGAATAAAGATTCTATGGAGGGTAGCAGAAGCTAAGTGTCATCCACTCAAGGAGAAAAAGAAGACCATGGAACAGAGGGGCTGGCTCAGGAGGGCTTCATGCAGGAGGCAAAGAGAGGGAGCAGCATGTCAGGCTTCAGGTTAAGGGGTCACATTGACAACATGAGCACAATTCCACAAGAAAGAAATCACAATTCTTGGTGGCAGTTGGATGGGAGAGGGAGACAAGTAGACCAGTCTAGCTAAGGCAGGAGTTCAACATAGCAGAGAGATATAGCAACAGATTTGGAGTTTCCTCTATGACAGGACAACCCCCAACAATGCAGGTTTCAGCCCACCTTGAGCAGCTCTTGCCCATTTCCTCTCATGAGCCATTCACAAGGTGTCCACCTGATGTGTCATCCTCTACATCTGCTAGCCCTGTGTGAGCTTCATCTTACTAAAGTTCTTCAAACAACATCTGGACAGCTACTTTTGGGGATTCTTTTTTCAGTCATGGGACTAGAAGGTCACCTAGTGATTGCCTTGTCTTTTTTCTCCTTGATAACAGATGTGGCCTCAGACATTTAGTAGCTGTGTGACCCTAGGCCAATCACTTATCAGCTCTGTTTGCCTCAGTTTCCCCATCTGTAAAGTAATAGTGCCCCCACCTCCTAGGGTGATTCTGAAAATCAAATGAGGGGATAATTCTAAAGCGCTCAGCACAGTGCCAGCCAAGCACATAGTTGGCACTGTGTGGACAGATAAAAGCTATGTTTTAGTTTTATCTGAAACTTTTTAGTAAGGATTGTAGAAAAGGACATGATGTAAGAAAATGTATAAGAATTAAATAAATAGAAATCCTCTTGCTATATGGTTGTATCTAATTATCTCTTTGATGATGTAATGTGTCAAGGATATGACCCAAGAACAAATTCTCTTAGGACTTAGTTTCCCATGATGCTCAGGGCCGAGAGAGCACTAGTCATTGGTAGAAATTCTCTGGATGGGTAGCTTCAGAATGGTGACTTTCCCACGGGAGGATCCTGATTGGTGGGGAGCATTTAGGTTTCTGCATGTGCTTGAGATCCTTCTTTTCTACTTCTAGGAGGGCTTTGCCTAGTGCCGAGGTCCCAGAGTTACATACAGTAAGGAAAAGTCAGATGTCTTACTGGATGAGGTTGTAATACTGCTGGATCAGCTCCTTCCATTCAGCCTCACTGAGGGTTTTCAGGGACTCCGCCGAGATGTCAATATCATCATGTTCCAACTGTCCAAGGTAGTTCTCACACACCTTGCAAGCCACCTCTATGAGTTCCCCTGGGAGGTCTATGAGCTTCTTTTCATCAGCATTAGCCTGATCTAGAAAGCAAACACATTCCAGAGGTATTGGGGTATTAAAGAATCATGGCATCTCAGAGCTGGACAGGACCCCGGCTCACCTGGTCCACCTTGTACCTCAGCAGGAATCCTTTCTAAAGGGCCACTGACATGTGGGCACCCAACATCTACCTGAAGTCTGCTACTGCTAGGGAGAGGGAGGGAGAATGACGGAGAGAGAGAAGGGGGAAGGGAGAGAGGGAAGGAGGGAGGGAGGGAGAGGAAGGGAGATAGGGAGAGGGAGGGAGGATGACAGAGAGAGAGAAGGGGGAAGGGAGAGAGGGAAGGAGGGAGGGAGGGAGAGGAAGGGAGATAGGGAGAGGGAGGGAGAATGACGGAGAGAGAGAAGGGGGAAGGGAGAGAGGGAAAGAGGGAGGGAGGGAGAGGAAGGGAGATAGGGAGAGGGAGGGAGGATGTGTGTGTGTGTGTGTGTGTGTGTGTGAAAGAGAGAGAGCAAGTGCACTACTGGTAGCATGTGGATCTTTTCAATGCACATACAAGCTTTAAGTATCACTAATAGTGTTGTCTGGGGAAAAGGACACGATGCTTTTTCTTTCCTAATGCCAGGAAATTCCCTTCATTATTTAGTAGCTATGGAAATCCTGGGAGTCCTGAAACTGCCTCCCAGCAAGGTCCATGAAATTCTCATAGGCATTGTGGGGCCTTCACTTATACCTCAGTTCTAACCTTACTTTGGGGGGCGGAGGGGGAAGGCTTTAGGTTCACTGGAATCTAAACATAAGCCAGCCTTTGTGAACAGGTTGAACAGGCATGGTTTTGTTCAAATTTTGCAGGGGGGTGATAAGGGGATAGGGGAAGAAACATGAAAAAGTCACAGAAATCAACAGAGAACCAGTGAAAGAACCCACACTCAGTGTATCAGTCCTTTTGGGAACAATCCCAGAAGACATTGCAAACTAGCAGAAAGAACTTATCCAGTGACATCATCACAGAGCCCCAAGTTGTGGTGCAGGAAAAGCCCAGAAAGATCAGAATGTGTATAGACTGTTGGACTTGGAACAACCAGGACTTGCACTGAGGACTGCTTGATAAGAAGTCTCTGATCTCCAGTGTTTGGCCCAAACAGTGGGTACCATATATTCCCAATGGGAGTGTATACTTCAAGGAATTGGGGGCAACTTTTCAGTGGCTTAGGGAGAATGTCACTGGTGACATGAATCACCTAACTCACCTCCCATCTTTGGTAGGGTATTAGAAGAATATGAAGAAAGTGAAGGACTCCAGTGGCTGAAAGATGCCGGTCTGAAGCTACAGATGCCACTGACAACTTAAGCCAAGGCTCTGTCGTGTGGAGGAGTCAGACAGTGTCCCAGCAGGAAGTCAGGACCAAACCAAGGAGACAGAAGTAGTCATGCCGGCCACCCTCAGAGCTCAGGGCTCGCCTGGGATTTGTTGGTACCCACTGGGCATGTGTAAAGAGCTCCGCCATTCCCTCGAAAGCCTTCCAATGTCTCACCTGTGATTCCATGGTGACTCCCGGAACCTTCTCCTTCCTCAACAAAGTCAGTACCTGGTTCATGGTTTTTCCCTCGATCCCAGCCCCTGTCCTCACACTGAGGGACTTCAATATGTATTGATATGGATCCCCCAGATACCCAAAACTTCCAGTTCCCCAGTTCCCTCCTTTGCCATGACCTGATGCTCTTCTGCCCCTCCCCAGCTACGCATGGAGGTGTGCCTCCCCCACAAGCACTCTACACCCCCACAAGCACTCTACACTCCCACAAGCGCTCTACTTCCCCCACAAGCGCTCTACATCCCCACAAGCACTCTACTTCCCCCACAAGCGCTCTACACCCCCACAAGCGCTCTACATCCCCCACAAGCGCTCTATTTCCATGTTCCTGAACTCTCAAATCCTTGTCTGATCACATTCTTGTCACCTTCCATCCCACCCTCCCAACCCTGTGAGGGTTCCCTGTGACCCCCCACAGGTTTCCCAGACCATCAGCCAGCCACAGCCCCACTCCCCTCCTTTCCATATCTTGATTCCCTGATTAACTAGTTGGGTCCTCTACTGTGCCTCTGGAATCCTTTGTCCTCTTGTCCTATCCCCAGTCATGTCTTGGCCCTTCACCAAGCCTGGCTGATTTCCACCATCTACCTCCTTGGACACTGGTCACATGTTTCTGAATGGAGTTAGAAGAAATCAATTCTATATTCTTGCAGGAGGCCTTTCCTGGTTCCTTCCCTCACTGCCGCACCTCCCAGCTTGCTAATGCCTTCCTCTTTGAGATTACTTCCTACCTATTCTGTAGATATTGTACCATCAAGTTGTTTATGTCATCTCCTCCCTTGGACTGGGAACTCCTTGAGGACAGGGACCGTTTTGGTCTTTCCTTTTGCCAGGTACCTTGTAAGGCTTCCTGCCTGACTGAACTCTTCACTAGTATTTGGGATGATGCATGTGAGAAGGTCTTTGTGGAAATGGTTCATCAGTAATTTCTGCAGCTCCAGAGATGGCTTATTGCAGATGCAAACAAAGCTCGGGTGTCACATACTGATGCCAGCCTAGGGCACTCAGAAGGGGTCTCATACCAGAAAAGGGATGGGTATCTGAGGCCTGCTGCATTTCCCAGGAAGCTCACTACTCACTTACTGACAACAAGACTGAAGCTCTTGGATTTTCAGTGGGCGGTTTCTGGGAAGTTCTAAGACTATGTATGACCACACAACAACCCACCGACTAGTGGTCTGCTCAGTTCTAACTGGCCTACTTGTGTATACGGGGTGGGCCATGCGTGCTCAGGCCCACACAATCTCAAAAAGAACTGCACACACTGGCATTTTGTCTCATCTTTTAAAAGTGAAGTTTAGTTATGTTTTCATTTCTTGAATTTGCACTGCATGCCCACAGATGAATGTGATCCCTAGAATGGGGTTGCCTGCAATCGGGAGCCAGAGTGTTAACACCGAGAAGGGGGATCCCCACTCTCCAGGGAGTCAACATTGAGCATCTCATTTGTCCTTGGATGTGAATGAGGATGAACTACAAAAAATGAGAGACACCAAGCCAGGAAGGATGCTTCTGCCAAATCGGGGTCAAAGCTGGACTCCAGAGGAGAAAGCCCCTGAAAGGCCTCAGGGCTCTCTAAGGCATTTTCTCTGTGAGGATCCTGGACATGGGTAAGCAGAGTCTATGGGCATCCTGGGATGGTTGTAGACATCTTTCCTAAGTGCAAGGCTTAGGACCAAAGTCATCACAGGAAAGTGCAAATGAGGGGGCAGCTAGGTGGCACAGTGGATAGAGCACCCGCCCTGGAGTCAGGAGGACCTGAGTTCAAATCCAGCCTCAGACACTTACTAGCTGTGTGACCCTGGGCAAGTCACTTAACCCCCATTGCCCCACAAAGAAAACCAACAAAAAGAAAGTGCAAATGAGCTGTACTCTGGATGTGAGAGCACATCTATGAGACATCTTTAGAAAGAATGTATGTAAAGACAGGAGCCACATTCAAGTGGCAACAGCCCAGCTCATCCAAGAAGCAAACTGCCACGGAATCAAAGAATCAAGAATTTTGGCACAAGGGTTCCCAGCACTCAAAATGAGACCTGCAGCCTGAGCACACCAACTGCTCCCTGCCTCAGCAGCAAAAGCGACAGGTAACTGGGTTCTGCGGGGGAGTTTTGGAGGAGACATGGAAATTCCCTACCCACTTGTAAGACTAGGAGTGATTCTGTGAAATGTTTTACCCTAGTCTATAGCACATACCTGCTCTATCAATTTATTAATCCTGCCCCCCAAAGGAAACATAGTTAAACTTGTTCCTGACAAAGCCATGCTGCTGATTTACTGCTGCTTCCTTTTCTAAGTAGTCATCAACCATCCTTTTTAAATTATCCTCTTGTTTTGTCAGAAATAAAAGTCAAGTGCATTGGTCTACAATTGGCAAACTCTCTTCTCCTAATTGTGAAAAGTGGAGTAAGATCTGCTTTTATCTAATGTTACTGGACCGTTACCAGTGTCTGGGACCTTTCAAAGATCATTGACAGTGGCTCAGTAACCAGATCTGCCCATTTTTTTCAGTAGCCTGAAATGTCGTTAATCTGAGCCAAGTGACTTGAAATAAGAAAAACACAACTAATTCAATTTTTAAAAAATCATCGGGGACAGCTAGGTGGCACAGTGGATAGATAAAGCACTGGCCCTGTATTCAGGAAGATCTGAGTTAAAATCTGGCCTCAGACACTTGACATTTGCTGGCTGTGTGACCCTGGGCAAGTCACTTAACCCTTATTGCCCCACAAAAAAAAAAAAGAAAAAGGAAAAAAATCATCTCCTTACTTGTTTTGGAGATAATCTCCCTGTTAGCCAATTCTGCTGTTTTTCCCTGGACAAAGAGCATTCTCCCTGGCAGAGAGAACACGTGAAATAAGACTTGAGCATTTGTCTTCTTTCCACTGCCTGCTATGTCTATCCCCCTCACCTTGAGCAGGAATCCTCTCTCCCTCAAAGGAAAGTGCATTGTGGAGTAACTGTGTAACTCCTTCCTGGCAGCTAATCTCATCTTTTCTTACGGAACAACAAATTCTTTTGGTAGTATTGCCCCAAATACCTTTATTTCGGCTTATCTCTTCATCCTCTTCTTTTTTGGCCCTGGATTTGCTCTTGCTATAATTGTGGTGACTGACAACCCACTTCAGGATACTAGATGCAACTGTCCGCCTGAAGTCATCTGAAAAAAAAGAGAAACTTGGTGATTTGCCCTCCTATTGGATGGAATGTGAAGGCATTCTTTGTGAGGGGCGCAAATGGTAAGGTTCATACCTTCCATTGATTTCAATTCATTATAAGGAATTCAATTTAACTTAACTAACATCTATTGGGGGCCTGCTATGTGCAAGGCCCTGGGGGTGAAAAGTCAAAAGGAAACCCAACCCGACCTGCCTAATACAGTAAAGAGAGCTAGGAGGAGAGGGAGAGAGGGAGAAAGAGAGAAGGAGGAAGGGAGAAGAGGGAGAGAGACAGAGAGGAAGAGGGAGAGGAAGAGGAGTGAGGGAGGAGGAGAGAGACAGAGCAAGAGAAATAGGGAAAGGAAGAGGAAGGGAGAGAGAAGAAGGGAGGGAAGGAGGGAAGGAGGGAGGGAGGGAGGAAGAGAGAGAGAGAGAGAGAGAAAGAGAGAGAGAGAGAGAGAGAGAGAGGGGGAGAGGGAGAGGGAGAGGGAAGATGGAATCACATTTGGGAGGGTCAGGGTCAAGTGAGCTAGGGGACAGAGCAAGAAAGACCTCCTGCAGAAGGGGGAACTTGAGTTGAGAGAGATGGGGGCAAGCAGCCAGGGCAAAGGCCTAGCTGGGAGGTGGAGGCTCGTGTCCTGGGGACATCCAAGGCCAGTGGAACTGGAGGGTGGTGAGCATGGTGGGGCACGGCCAAGCTGTCCAGTTTATGGAGATCAGTGCTAAGAAGCCGCTTGGGAAGGAAGCAGCTTGTCACAGGTGACAGAAGGTGTGCCTGGCCCAGCTCTGAAGGTGGGTCACTTGAACAGAAGCTTCCTGCTCAATGTTTTCCTTCTTCACAATGTCCTTGAACTGGGGCCCTCCCGTACAGAGAGCACAAGGAAAACCCAGTCACATTTGCACATTAATGAGCTATTTTCCAGATTTTTCAATTAGTTGAAGCTGTGGTACCCACCCCGCCTTAACCCACATTCAAAGGAAGACACCCACTTGTCATTTGAATCAGATACAGAGCTTATAAAACATTCCTGTCACCAATCTCTACTCCTCTCTGAAGAGGAGAAGCCCCTGTCAAACTATGGATGCACTGGGATCCTGGCTTCTGACTCTGCTTTGGGGCCATGGATGAGTCATTTAACCTCCGTGGGTCTCCGTTAACTTATCTGGAAAGCGGGGATTCAGCACAGCCAGCACACAAGCACCCATTCATTGCACGTGGTCTTGAAGGATTGTAGAGAGGGCATCAGAGCACTCCCTCTGGCCAATAATTGGGGTGGGGGAAACAGAGAGGAGAGGCCGGGCACCACACAGATATGAAGGCAGCATCCCAGGGAGAATGCTTCCTGAGCTCCAGCGCTGGGGGCGGGGGGTGCTCCTTCAGACGGCCAGAATGGTGCCAGCCAGGCCTCAAGGATGTGGCAATGGCCCCTGCCTGTCCTCGGCCCATCATTGACACATGCTCCAGGCTGGCATCTGTTTTCAGAGCATTCAAAAACCAAAGATGACTTTGGCAGACGCTATGGACCATCTTCCCTCTTGTTCACCGCTCTCTCCCTGTGCCTTTCCATTTCATGGCAAAAGTACAGATAACAAAGGGGAGGGGGAGACAGGGCCAAGAGGCACATGGGCCTGGCCGGAAGCATCCGCTCCCATCCGCACAGAGGCACCCTGGACCACTCACGCCCCTGTGGGCAGGCAGCTCCCACAGGAGGAGGCTCAACCATGGCAATGGATCCCAGTGTTGGCAGCCACAGCACTCACCTACAAACTCCTGTTTCTCACCATCAGAGCAGAGACCATAACAACGCGGGAAGAAGGAGTGAGGGTTAGCTGGGACATACCAGGGCAGATTCCGCATGTTCATGCACAAGCCAATCTTCAAAAAACAAACAGATGAGACTACCATCAGCACCTGCTTAAGAAGTGCATCCCCCTCCCCTGGCAGGGCCCCGGGGACCACCGGTCCCAGAAGGGCTCCCCCACACCTCCACAGAGCCTGTGGTCCGCCGGAGGGCCCTGGCAGGCACAGTCTATCTGTGTCCACAAAATGACACCTTTCAAGAGGTCATTGAATGAGGACCCAAGAAAAGGACAACAGAGTGTTTCATCAGGCTTTAAAAGGGATGCATCAAGGAAGGCATCCAGGAGGTACGTGTGTGAGGGGTGGGGGCCAACCTTTGAAGCGGGATTCAAACAGCAGCCAGAGGTTTGGGATGGCATTCTAGTTGTAGGTCACAGCTTGAGCAAGCACAAAATCAAGAAGATGAAGGTTTGTGTAAGGACAGAGAGTGTCGGCCAATCTGACTGGAGTGGGACAAGACCAACTGGACAAAGGCAGACATGCCCACAACCTTCAGATCATTTAAGACAGGCTGAGAATTACACTTGCTCTCACTTCTGTCTTCATGGACCAGTTTAGATCAGACCCTATCTTGATCATGGATCATTAAAGAATAAATATTTTTGGTTAAGAAGCAGGATTTGCTCCCTGGCGTCCAGGGGACTGACACATTAGATCTGAAGTAGCCCATGATCTAAAACTCATTTTGCTCATAGACACAAAAATAAAAGCCAGGATGTTAACAATGGCAGCTGACTGGGAGGTCACAGGGCATGAAATAGGGCAGCAGGCTGGCTAGACACTGTAGGGAGAAGGGAGCAAGGTGGGAAGCTTCAGATGCATTCCTGAAGCGTCTTCCTCGGGCACATCGCTAGGAAATACTCACCTTGGTGGTAAAGGAAGCTGTTTTTCCATAGTGATTCAACATCTGATCACAACTTAAATTGTGGTAATCAACCACATCCCTCTTTATAGTCCAAAGAAAGTAAGGAATTTCTGTTTTTACCAACCTAGACTGGCACAAAAAAAATCTTTATCAACAGCAAATACATCTTCAAGGCCAGACTCTGAACAGTGAAAACACAAACAGGAAGTTGAGCTAGGTTCTGGGCATGGGGAGATGGGAAATAACAGGCTGAGCCTTCCTTGTACCTGCTCTGTGTGGAGCAAATGAAGACCACTCTCAAAATACCTAGCGAGGGACACCTGGGTAAAGAAGACTCTGGGGGCAGCTAAGTGACACAGCGGATAAAGCACCGGCCCTGGATTCAGGAGGACCTGAGTTCAAATCCGGCCTCAGACACTAGACACTTACTAGCTGTGTGACCCTGGGCAAGTCACTTAACCCTCATTGCCCCGCCCCCCCCCCAAAAAGAGTACTCTGCATTTAGTCTGCAGGGAAGACATGTACATGGCTGGACAGGTGAATCACTCCCTAAGATATCCTAAGACAGACGTGCAGATTCTCCAGTCTGTGGCTGGCAAAGACCATTGAAGGCCTCATCCACATGGGGAACACTTTGGTCTTTTTTTTTTTTTTTGGTGGGACAATGAGGGTTAAGTGACTTGCCCAGGGTCACACAGCTAGTAAGTGTCAAGTGTCTGAGGCCGGATTTGAACTCAGGTCCTCCTGAATCCAGGGCCAGTGCTTTATCCACTGTGCCACCTAGCTGCCCCTCACTTTGGTCTTTTCTAATGGTTTTCATCATATTGTCTGACATACCACCTGATAGGCCATGGCTACTTCAGAAATAATAAATACGGTAAATGCTCCTTTAAATACTTTTCTGGGGCTAGGAAAATGTTAAATTAGCTCAAAAGTTTGAACTGAGAGAATTAAGCTTGCCATTCTTTGATATCGACCCCCTGCCCCGCCACAGTAACTCTAAAATGTTTGGGGGCCTGAGGACCTCAGAAGAGAAAGCTCCCAGTTCCCTTCCAGGAAGGGCCTAGAGGGTATAGGGAGATCACAGATACTGGCTTTAGAACCGGGAGGAACTTCAGCGATGATAGGCCCCTCATTTTGCTGACGAGGAAACTGAGGCCCAGAGAGGTTATGTCATTGCCCAGGGCCACATGAGGAACAGGCAGAATTTTAAGCCAATCTCTCCGATTGTCAATCTATTACAGATCTTGTCTCCTCCCCGACTCACTCAGGATGAAGCAGCTTCTCCCTCCCCTCCCCCATCCCCCATCTCAGGCTAGGACTGGAGGAAGGTGACAGCGGAGAGGAGGCTCCCCACTCACGGCGACCTAGCCCCGCTCTGCCTCTGCTCGGAGCCCGTCTACAATGAGATTAAAAGGGTTTAAGACTACTCAGTCCAGTGGTCTCTCTGCTCCCTCGTTCCAGGCTGCACCACGGGAAGGGTCCTTTCTGGTGTGAGCTTGGCCCAGTGCCTATGTCCAAGGCAGAGGCCTTGTCCAGTGACCCTGATGGGAGGAGGACTGCTGTGGCGGCATGCCCAGCACCACACCACCTCACATTGGGTGCCTTCTTTCTCAGACTACTTTCATAGCTAGCACCAAGGAGGATCCCTCCCAGCTGAGAATTTCAGAGATCATATATGTGTGAGTCATGAAGCACCAATAGGAGTAGCTGGAATTGGTGATTTGCTCCATGTAAGTAAACAGCTGGGACAGCATGAACATGGCAATGCCCACAGGTTTGGTGCTGATCACATCTCGGAACTGGCAGAAAACACGTGACAATTTTAGTTAAACTAACACATGGGAAGCAAAAGCCATGAGGGTCAGGAAGTGCTGGGGTTTAATTCCCTACAGGCTCCCAGGCTGGGTGGGACCTTGGGCCAGGAGCTCCCTCCTCATTTACAAAAGCAGCTGAGCCTCCAGTGTGGGGCTTCTTAGAGGGATGATCAAATGAGATGCACGCCAAAAAGCTTGGAAATATCAAGAAATGGACTCAAGAGATAAAGACAAAATGATCCCACTCATATCTACACACATAAGTAGAAACACAAGCCATATATCTATGTAACCCTACCATCACATCGTGGATGTTATTTGACTTCTGAAAGATCATCTCATTCTCTTCTTCAATTTCAATATATTTGTTTTCTATAAGGAAAAAAAAGGTAACATTATTGGAATCAGCAGCATGAATAACATTCCTTCCCTGCACTAACTGCATTCCCACACTGCACTTCGGTGAGGAAGTGTCACTCTGGAGCTCATGTCGTTTTCAGGGTCTCAGGCTCCTGATCTGGAGGGTGAGGGGGCAGCTTGGGATGCCTCTCAAGTCCCTTCTAGCTTGGAGAGTCTTCAAAGCAGAGGAGCAGTTGTCACCAACAACTTCCTTTTCTCCCCTCTTCATCTCCCATCACTCAGGTGCCTTCTAATCCTCTCCTCCTTCATCCATCTCACATAATGAGGTGGCCTTCCTCCTCACCAAGGTCAACCCCTCCACCTGTACAAATAATCCCATCCCATCCCATCCCATCTCCTCCAACAGATGGCTCCCTCTGTCATCCCCACTGTATCACTCATTTTCAATCTCTCCCTGTGGCTGTGTTCTTACTGCCTACACCATGCCCCTATCGTCTTCATCTTTAAAAAATTTTCACTTGGTCCATTCATTCTTGACTTTTGGCTAAACTCCTTGAGAATGCCATCTACACCAGGTGCCTCCACTTCCTCATCTCTCCATCTCTTCTTGTTTTGTTTTGTTTTGTGGGGCAATGGGGGTTAAGTGACTTGCCCAAGGTCACACAGCTAGTAAGTGTCAAGTGTCTGAGGCCGGATTTGAACTCAGGTACTCCTGAATCCAGGGCCGGTGCTCTATCCACTGTGCCACTTAGCCGCCCCCTCTCCATCTCTTCTTAACTTTTTCACTTTTCATTTATTCTTCTTAACTCTTTGAGTCTGGCTTCTGACCTCATTGTTCCACCAAAACTGCCCTCACGAAGTTACCAATGACCCCTTAATCACCAAATCTAATGAACTCTTCTCAACCCTCATCCTACTTGCTGCCCTTTCTGCAGCTTTTACCACTTTGAAAGTGAAAAGTTAACTTTAACAAGCCCTTCACCACCTGGCCCCTCTTCCCTTTTCAGCCTTTTCACACGTCACTTCCCACCATGTATTCTTTGATCCAGTGACACTGGCCTCCTGGCTGGTCCTTGAAGAAGAGGCTCCATCTCCTGACTCCAGGAATTTTTACAGACTGTCTATCAAACCTGGAATTCTCTCCCTCCTTGGATCCACCTCCTGGCTTTCCTGGCTTTTTTCAAGTCCCAGCTAAAATCCTGCTTTCTGCAGGACCCCTTGCTTTAACTCTAGTGCCTTCCCTGCATGGATTATCTCCAATTTATCATGTCTCTGGCTAGTTTACCCATTGTATGCATAGTTTGCATTTTGAGTTCCTTAACTGTTTTGGGGGTTTTTGCCTTTCTTTGTACCCTCAATAATTAGTAGTACTGTGACTAGCACATAGTAGGTCCTTAATAAAGTTTATTGACTGAGTGACTCACAAAGTCACAGCATTATTTTTATCCATATCATCTTTCAAGTTGATTCTGGTCTCCAGCCCGGGGTGGAAGCATTGGGATAGCCAAGGCAGCAGTCCCAGACCAAAGGGGAGCCTGAAAATCTGTTACTATGAACCCACAAAGCCTCCTAGTAGGTTAAGTCTCAGTAAGAGCCAAGCAACAGACTCAGATCTGGGTTAGGAAACTGCAGAGCTCATCCCAGGAGGGCAGGGAGCAGACCTTGTCCTGGACTCATATTACTCTGAGAGCACTGAATGCTTGAGCTATAAAATCAGCAGATGGACACAAGAGGAGAGAGGCTCAGGCCACACATTCCCCCCAAGAAGTGCACAGACTCCAGCAGTATTAATAGAAAGTCCAAAGTCAATATTGAGGCTGGAAGAAGGAACCCAACCATAGAGCTACCAGGAAGAAAAAAGAAATGGAACTTTTGCAGATGGTTTACTTAGAGAATTTGAGAGTCAACTAAAAAACCAATCAAGACAATGAACAATTTCAGCAAAGTTGCAAGATATAAAACAAACCCACAGAAATATCAGCATTTCTGTATATTATCCATAAAATTGAGCAGGAAGAGATAGAGAAATTCCATTTAAAATAACTGTGGACCATATAAAATACTTGGAAGTCTGCCTTCAATTACAAATTATTTGAACATATTTACAAAATATACATAGACATCTAAATAGTTGGAGAAATATTAATTGCTCAAGGGTGGGTGTCAAAGCAATATCATAAAAATAACAACATCTAAATTAATTTACTTATTCAGTGTCATACCAATCAAACCACCAAAGAGTTACTTTATAGAGCTAAAAAAACCCAACAGTTTCCATCACTATTAACAGAGACTCAACATGTCTAAACCTGTGTTCTCGTACTGTCCCCCAAAGCTGCCCTGACCCCCACCCCAAGTCCCTCTTTTCTTTGATAGAACTACACCTTCTTCACAGTCTCCCAGACTCAAAATATAAAAACTATTTTACCTCTTCTCTCTTCTTCATCCCATACATCCAATCTATCTGTCACCACTCTTGTCCAGGCCTTCCTTAATTCTTGCTTTTACTATTAAAGTAATCTCATAACTAGTCTCCGTTTTTCTAGTTTCTTTCTTCATCTTTGCCATATCCTTCACATAACTACAAAGTGCTGGAACACTAAAGTCTTCCTAATACTCACTCACAGTCACTCATTCTCCTGCTCTCATCACTTAGCAGATAAAACACAAACTTTTAGCCTTGGCATTTAGACCTCTCCACAACCTGGCTTTACCTTAATCTTCCAACCTCTGCTTTCCATCACAGTCCATATATCCCCGTCCTTTACTATACTTGGTGCTCCAGTGAGACTGGGTCTCTATCATGCCATCTCATTCTGACCTTTCCTCATTCTTGGGCATTTGGTTAGGCCAGGGCTTCTTAACCTGGGATCATTCAACTTGTGGGCTTTTAAAACAAATTTGATAAGTGTATTTCAGTATAACTGGTTTCCTTGCAACCCCAGGTATTTTATTTTTTTATTAAGACAGCCATGAAACCAACAAGGTGAAGAACCCCTGGGTTGTTAGGCCATTGGGCTATGCCTGAGTGAGAGTGTCCTAGGAAGAGCACTGGGCTTGGACTCGGGTAGACCTGGGTCACTATATAACCATGCACAAGTCATGTGACCTCTATCAGACCCATCCATAAAATGGGGATAATGGCACCCACCTCACAGAGGTACATAAAGCACTTTACAAACTTTAAAGCATTCTATATTAGTCATCATTGTTGCTACATTTATTTTTAAATATTTCAACAATGCTAGAGAAATATTTCCTCCCAAAAGGAGAGGACACAAAGTACAAAAACGAGATAAAGGTACTATACATTTAAGTGTCTGATTTTGTAAAATTCATGCAATCATTCATTCAACAAATGGGAAATGTGCAGACAGGGTTCAGAACACTGTTCTCGAGACTAGGAGAGATACAAAATTTAGGTAAGATGTAGTCCTCACCATTATGGAATTCATAGTCTAGCAGAAGGGTGAATAATGCACAAATACAGATCATTATAATCCTAGGACAGCCCCACAATCCAGGAAGCCAACTATTGAGTTTTTAATTTCAGAACTTCTGGTTAATCTAAATATTAGCTTGCATTTTTTTACATGAACAATGATAAGAACATTGAGTATACTACCATAGTTACCTTCACATTCATCTTCACCATTTGGCACCATCTTTGATAAAAAGTTGAATTTCTTCTCCACCCATCCCTTTCTTCGTAGAGTATTGCGGATTACCGGGTAATGTCCATAGATGGAAAATATCTTCTTGTCCTAAAATAAAAAGAAAACATTTTGAAGTATTGAAGGAAACCACAGCGCATAATACAAGAGGATCCAGAGTTTGTAGAATATGATAAAAAAATTGACTCAGATTGAGAAGATGTAGTTATGCTCCTACCACCTATCAGTATGATCTTGGACTACAATGACAATGCTATCTTGGAATACTTACAAAACTCCTTCCATTCAATTATCTATCTCCCTAGCCAACTTACTCCTTACCATCCATCAGACAGCCTCTAAAGAGAGTTCCAGGAGACAAGATGAGAAGAAAAGTCAAGAAGTTGCCTGAGTTCTCCCAAATTTCCCTCAGAAACTATGTTAAATTAAGCCTCTAAATGGATTTTGGAGCTACAGAACCTACAAAAACAACTCCTTAAAAAATACAATTGGCCAAATGAAAAAGGTGGTGCAAAAGCTGACTGGGGGGAAATAATTCCTTAAGAATCAGAAGAATGCCTTGCAAAGCAGAATTGGCCAAATGGAAAAAGAGGCACAAAATGTACTGAAGGAAAAAATTAAAAAATTTACTTAAAAAGTTAAATTGGCTAAATTAAAAAGGAGGTACTCACTGAAGAAAATAATTCCTTAAAAATTAGATTTGAACAAATGGGAGCTAATGATTTTATGAGAAATAAAAAAAGGAAAGAAAACCAAAAGAATAAAAAATAGAAGACAATGTAAAATATTTCAATGGAAAAACAATTGACCTGGAAAAATAGAGCCAGGAGAGATTTTTTTTTTTTGCGGGGCAATGAGGGTGACTTGCCCAGGGTCACACAGCTAGTAAGTGTCAAGTACCTGAGGCCAGATTTGAACTCAGGTCCCCCTGAATCCAGGGCCAGTGCTTTATCCACTGCGCCATCTAGCTGCCCCCCAGGAGAGATAATTTTTAAATTATTGCACTACCTAAAAGACATGATCAAAAAAAGAGTAAACATCATCTTTCAAGAAATTATTAAGGAAAATTGCCTTGAGATTATAGAACCAGAGAGTAAAATAAAAATTGAAAGAATTCATTGATTATCTCCTGAAAGATATCCCAAAATGAAAACTCCCAGAAACATTATAGCTAAATTCCAGAGCTCCCAGGTCAAGGAAAAAATATTTCAAGCAACCAGAAAGAAACATCATGGAGCCACAGTTAAGATAACACAAGACTTAGCAGCTTCTATATTAAAGGATAGGAAGGCTTGGAATATGTTATTCCAGAGGGTAAAGGAGCTAAGATTACAACCAAGAATCACCTACTCAGCAAAACTGAGTATAATCTTTCAGGGAGGAAAAGGACATTCAATGAAATAGGGGATTTTCAGGCATTCTGGATGAGAGGTCCAGAGATGAATAGAAAATCAGACTTTCAAATACAAGACTCTAGAGAAGAATGAAAAGGTAAACAGGAAAAGGAAATCATAAGAGATTTTTATAAGATAAAACTATACACAGGCAGCTAGGTGGCACAATGGATAAAGTACCAGCCCTGAATTCAGGAGGACCTGGGTTCAAATCTGGTCTCAGACACTTGACACTTATTAGCTGTGTGACCTTGGGCAAGTCACTTAACCCTCATTGCCCCCCCCCCCAAAGATAAAAGTATACATTCCTACATGGGAAAATACTTATAACTCAGAACTTTCTCATTATTAGGGAAGTTGGAAGGAGTATATATAGACAGAGAGCACAGGTATGAGATGAATATGAAGGGATAATATCCAGAAAAATTAAAGGGTGAGAGAGGAATGCACTAAAAGAAAGGGAAAGGAAGAAGTAGAATGGGATAAATTATCTGACATAAAAGAGGCAAGAGAAAGCTTTTACAGTGGAGGAAAAGATATGGGAGGTGAAGGGGAGTGAGTGAACTATTTACTCTTTTCAGAATTGGCTCAAGAGAGAATAACATACACACTCAATTGGGTATAGAATTCTGTCTTATCCTACAGAAAAGTAGGAGGGGAAGGGGATAAGTAGTGGTGGTGATAGAAGGGAGGGTAGATTGGGGGAGGTGGTAGTCAGAAACAAAACACTTTTGAAGAGGGACAGGGTGAAAGTAAAGAGAATAGAATAAACCAGGAAGGAGGGGTAGGGAGAAAGGAAATACGGTTAGCAAAAGTAACTGTGAAAAAAATTTTGAAGCAAGTTCTCTGATAAAGGTTTCATTTCTCAAACATATAGGCAACTGAGTCAAACTTATAAAAATAAGAGCCATTCCCATACATGATCAAAAGATGTGAACAGTTTCCAGATGAAATAATCAAAGCTATCTATAGCCATATAAAATGCTCTAAACTCACTACTTTATTTTTTTGTGAGGCAATTGGGGTTAAGTGACTTGCCCAGGGTCACAGAGCTAGTAAGTGCCAAGTGTCTGAGGCCAGATTTGAACTCAGGTCCTCCTGAATCCAGGTCCGGTGCTCTATCTACTACAACACCTAGCTGCCCCTCTAACTCACTATTGATTGGAGAGATGTAAATCAAAATTCTGAGGCACTACCTCATACCGATTAGATTGGCTAATAGGACAGAAGAGGAAAATGACAATTATTGGAGGGGATGTGGGGAAAATGGACATTAATGCATTGTTGGGGGAGTAGTGAACTGATTCAACCATTCTGTAAAGAAATTTGGGACTGTCCAAAGGGCTATAAAACCATGCATACTCTTTGACCTAGCAATACAACTACTAGGTCTATATCAAAAAAGAGATAAAAAATAAAAGGGAAAAGGACCTATATGTAAAAAATATAGCAGTTCTTTTCTGGTGGTAATGAATTGAAAATTCAGGGGATGTCCATCAATTGGGGAATGGCTGAACAAATTGTAGTATGTGATTATGATGGCATTCTATTATGCTATAAGAAATGATGAGCACGGGGCAACTAGGTGGCTCAGTGGATAAAGCACCAGCCCAGAAGAACCTGAGTTCAAATTGGTCTCAGACACTTGACACTTACTAGCTGTGTGACCCTGGGCAAGTCACTCAACCCCAATTGCCTCACCCAAAAACAAAACAAAAAGAAATTATGAACAGGATGCTCTCAGAAAAACCTGTCCAGACTTACATAAGCTGATACAAAGTGAAATGTACTGTGTACAAAGTAACAACAATATTGTGAGATTGTCAGCTGTGAATGACTTAGCTATTCTCAGCAATACAATGATGCAAGACAATTCTTAAAGACTTATGATAAAAAATTCTATCCATTCCCAGAGAAAGAACTTATGGTGTCTAAATGCAGACTGAAGCATATTTTTTACTTTATTTTTCTTGAGAATTTTTGTCTGTTTTCTTTTACAACATGACTAATATGGAAATATTTTGCATGACTACACACATGTACACACATATAACCTATATCAAATTGCTTGCCTTCTCAATGGGGTAGGAGGAAGAGAGGGAGGGAGAGAATTTGGAACTTAAAGTTTTAAAAATGAATGTTAAAAATTGTTTTTAACATGTGATTGGGATAAAATAAAATACATAAATAATTTACAAAAAAAGCATCAGGGACCCAAGATATAGTGGCAGGAGAAAGAGGAAAAAATCAATCAACTAATCACTTTTACTGAATGACTGATTTATTAAGCACCTAATATGTACCAGGCACTATACTAAATACAAAAAGAGGCAAAAGACAGTTTCTTGACAAAATCAGTACTGCACTTTAGGAAAATCACTTGGGTGGCTGAATGGAGAATGTATTAGAATAGGGAAAGACTAGAGTCAGGCAGACTCCACCCCCACCCCACCCCCTGCCCCTCAGCATCATGAGGGGCTGAGGGCCTGCACCAGAGTGGGGGCTGTGTCAGAGGAGAGTAGTGGAGATATTGGAGAGATGCTGCAGAGGTTAAATCAACAAATGATGCAGAGGAAAAACTGAGGAGAGATGCTGCAGAGGTGAAGTCAACAAAAGTTGCTACAGAAGTGAAATCAACTAGAGATACTGCAGAGATGAAATCAGCTGGAGATGCTACAGAGGTGAAATCAACAGGCCTTGGCAACAGCTTGGAGATGGGGATGAAGAGGATGGGAGTGTGTCCAGGATAACTCTTGGGTTGTGAGCTTGAAGGCCTAGGAGAATGGTGTTGTCCTCTACAGTGATAGTGAAGTTAGGAAGAGAGGAGGGTTTGAAGGAAAAGATGCGTTTGGTTTTGGACCTGTTGAGCTTAAGACATCTTCTTGGCTTCCAGTTTGAGATGACTGAAAGGCAGTTGGAAATGTGAGATTGGAGGTCAGCAGAAAGAGTGAGGAAGGAAAGAAAGGTAGATTTGAGAATCAGCATGGAGATGGTAATTAAATCCATGGGAGCTGATGACATCGCCAAGTGAAGTAGTATTGAGAGAGAAGAGAAGAGGACTCAGGACAGAACCTTGGGACCTCCCTCAGCTGGCAGGCACACTTTGCATGAGGATCCAAAGTATTGGAGGGGCCCGGAACATCTATGAAATCAGGGAATCACACCGCAGAGAAAGGGAATTTGGTATCTAAAGCTAGTGCATAAAATTGGTGAAAGTTGGGCAAGAAACGAAAGCTCAAAGCCTATAGACCAAGGGCAAAGTTCTCTGGACTGGTGCCAAGGAGAAGCTGGACAACAGGATACAGTGGGAGGAGCCTCAGACTAAGTCATGGAGGAATGGAGTAAAATCCCAGATCTGGCACTTAAAAGTTGTGTGACCTTGACTAAGTCACTTAACTCCTCTAGGTCTGAGTTTACCCCTCCCTAAAATGAAAAGGCTTTGTCTACAGGCCTGGGAACAGCCTAGCCTACTTAATTAAATCCTAGGAGGTTAATCACCAAACAAGGTTGGTCACAGGGGTGATTTTTTTTCAGCCATGGCAACTCAGATCATCTAGGGTCTGAAGGGAATGCAATCTGTGTTGGTGGAGGGAGTATCCCCACTGATAGAAACCTTGGAGCCCAAATACAGATGCATTCATGGATATATTCAGAATCACATTACTTTATTCTACTTGACCCAAGTCCTTGGAAGTCTCCACTTTGTAAAAATTACTATTTTCACACCCTGACAACAGGAAGAGTTTGTGCTGTTCACAAGCCCTAGGAAGAAATGAACCATGTTCAAGTGACAGGACATGTTATGGCAAGAACAGAGGAATTGGATTTTCTTTCACTACTATAAGTTTTCAATGGAACCCATGAGGCAAGAAATTAACCATCTCCGGAGAAAAGCCTCTCACTCATTTTTAGAAAAAAAAATCCAAACAAGTCCAGCTTCCTGCCTTGTGTGAGAAAGCTAGATGCCCTTTGAGAAGCTTGGGTGGCCGCAGCAGCAAGCTCCCACAACCCACCAAAAAGGCATTCACACCCACAGAGCCCCACCAGTCTGCAATTTGCCCTTGGTTGGCTACTGGCTGCTGGTCTGCCTGTGTCCTCCCAGGAGGTTTTGCCAGCCTAGGACTCAGTCAAGGACACAGCCAAGGACATAAATTTGCATCTCTGTCTCCTGTGTTTCAGACTCACTTTCTCTTTGCTTCTTTGTCCCCTGTTCCTTCTCTCCACTTGAAGTGGATTCCCCAGGATGTGATCCAAGCTCATAATCTACATGTTGTTTCTCTGATGTTCTTCACAGCCAAACTGCATGCTGGGAGTGCCATCCATCTGAAGCAAGGGGCTGTTGCCCTGACCCCTCAAACCCCTGATTCCATGTCTGACTACTCCACAGGTACTTGTTTCTGTAACAAAGACCCTCTGCTCCTCTGGCAGTCAGTCTGATGAAACCTATGGATGCCTTCTTAGAATCATATTTTTAAATCTTTAAAGTAAAATACGTAGAATGACAAAATATTTTTGAAACCAAGTTAACCTCAGGTTAAGAATCTATAACTACTCCAAGAAGCTTGGAACTGTCAAACATAACCCAGAAGAGAAAGAACTTCTGGAACCCAAAGGTATCTCAAGGCAAAGTGATACAATTTGGAGGGGCTAAGTCATCTATCAGCCACCATGAAAACACTGCCCATGAAATCCGAAACACCTGCAAACAAATCCCAAGACAAACCAAAGGAAAAGCAGGTAGAGCCTCCAAACTATTCTTTTTTCAGGTTCATTTCACAGAATTAAAGTTGAGTCCTCAGTCACCTAGCCTAATCCCAATCCAAGTGGGCATTTGTGCCATTGGTGTGTGTGTGTGTGTGTGTGTGTGTGTGTGTGTGTGTGAACTACTTCCTTCAGTTAATTTCATTTTTAAGGAGGGCTAATTGTTAGAAAGCTTCCCTTACATGTTTTGTTTTGTGGGGCAATGGGGGTTAAATGACTTGCCCAGGGTCACACAGCTAGTAAGTGTCAAGTGTCTGAGGTCGGATTTGAACTCATGTCCTCCTGAATCCAGGGCCAGTGCTCTATCCACTGCACCACCTAGCTGCCCCCTCCTTTACATGTTAAGTCAAAATCTGCCTCCCTATAATTATATACGTCTTCGTCTGCTTTGCCTCAATTCTGAGCAAATGGGAAGGGACAGAGCCAAGAGATTGATAGAAGGGATGACACAAGCCAAAACGAGTTCAGCAGGCTAGAACCATGGGCTGAAGTTAGTAAGCTGAAATGTAATAGATTTTAAGTCTTGACTTTATTTTTTGAACTGAACCCATACAGGATGGGGAAGCTAGGACTAGGCACCAATCCATGACTTCCAACTCGACAAATGCAATCTTAAGTAGCACTAATAGAGGGTTTGAGAACGACCAAGTTTGATTTCATTTGGGGCTTAAAAGGATTCTGAGGAGTGTCGGGGATAGAGCCAGGACCTGGGATTTCACTGGTGTACGGGACTCCCTCTGTCCATGAAGGTGGCTCCTTCTCTGCCTGCACTGGCCATTGCTTTGTGGCTGCAAGCAAGGGTCAGAAGGCAGGACTGGAGCTCAGCTGTTCCTGGGTTCGAGGCCGGCTCCTCATCCGCCAAGCCCCCCGGCTTGTGAAGATGCACTTCCCCATTCTATAGACACACAGAGAAGTGAAACGATTTGTCCTCGGTCACAGAGCAGGCAAGTGCCAGCGACAGGATTCCAACTGTGGGATTCCCGACTCCATGCTGGCAATTCTTGCCTTGGCCTCACCCAGTGATACTGATGGGAGGCAGGCCTCTGGCACAGTCAGACCCCATTTTAAAATGATCAGTGAAGAGGTGAACGAAGCATGTCCAAGAGGAGAGGAACTCCACCCTCACCCTCAGGAGGAAGAAATGTTTCCTTGGAGAAGAGAAGACATGGTTCAATGCCATGTGAAAGGGGTCATTGGACTTGTACCTGGCCCCCAGTGGTCAAAATAGGGCAAAAAGCTCCAGGGAGGTAAATGCCACCTTAATATAAGGAGAGACTTCCCCAAACCTAGGAATCCACTGCTGCCTCACAGGATGATGGGCTCTCCCAGCAGAGGCAAGGCTGCTGCCTGCCCCAGGGCATCCTCTGGACCTGCACTGGGCCTGCAGTGGACCAGATGACTTCTGAGGTCTCTTGTTGTCATCAGAATTCCTCTGGCCTCTGGCTTCCCCTTGTTTTGTCTCTCACTGCGTTCACTCACCTGCTTCCTCCTCTCCCCAACCCATGCTTCCTGTAGGATTCCTAGCATCAATGCACTTGAGTCGATTTGACTTCCACAAGGATTCTGAGGCACACCGACCAAGGAGAGCCTTTGCCTACTGGCCACACTTCTGGCTTTGGGTGAGTCCTGGGCTCATCATGTTCCTGCTGCTGCTGTCAAGGTTGCAGGCCTCCCCAAACCCTACAAGAGCACCTACTATGTGCCAGGCACTGTGCAAAGATATTTTTCCCCCAACAAACTTCATCTCATTTGATCCTCACAACGATCCTTCAAGGTAAGTGCTGTTATTATCTCCACTTCACAGCTGGGGGAACTGAGGTAAACAGGTCACAAAGACTATTAAGTCTGAGGCTGGATTTGAACTCTGGTCTTTCTGACTGCAGGCCCAGGGCTCTAGCCACTGTGCCACCAGCTTCCTCTGATACATGTCTTTCCTCTTCTCAGATGAATTAGAATGTGGAACCATCTTGCCAGCACTAATCCATGACTATCTATAAGCCAAAGGCCACTTGCACCCAGATGGGTCTGGAAGAGACATGTTCAAACAGCCACGCACCTTGTCTCCTCATGTTCATTGGCTGCCCTCTACCTGTGCTGCATCCTTTGGCCAGCACCAGTGGCTCGGCCAGGGAGGAGAGGCCTCTGCACCTCGAGCAGGTAGGCCATGCCTGGGGAATTTTCAGAGCCCCACTCCAGGGGACCCGCCAGCCAGCAAGTGCCTCCGGCCAGCTGACTGAGCTTCTGGCTGCATTCTGAGACTACAGGCACCCAGATCATCGGGGTTCTAGGTCTAGAAGTAAGCTGTGGAGCCTCTGGAAACCTTCATCCACGTTGCTGAGGGAGCCCTCCCCATGGCCCTGCCTGCCACTGCAAGCCTTCATGCCCCAGGGCAGGGTAGGGCACCCTGACAACAGCTCACCTGGATGTGATCTTCTCCTAGCCAGCGCCTGGGGCATGTCTGGGTGACCTTCATAACCCTCAGACTACACAAAAGCCTTGAGCTCTGGCCTTTCGGTCTGCCTACTACACTGCCTCCACCTGTGCACAGACTGGTACCTGCCCCTGGCTTTTTGAATACAGGGACTTCTAAGAAGTTTTCAGTGCCTTAGAGGCTGAGGTTCCAAACCCAAATGAACACCATCAGCTGCAAGACTGACTGAGCCATCAACTTGGTCCTTCTTAGGAGTCCAGGGTCTGGGCATCCAGACTCCCTAAGCAGACCCAAAAAATCTCCCTTTCTGGGAAGGCCCTGATACTAACCTTCACCAGGGGTGCAGTCAGCTTTCCTAGACCCCTGAGGGAGTCCTGGTCCTGTTTGTGGGGGAAAAGTGAGGCACTAAGACTTAGGCACGATTACCAGGCTGTGAATGTCATCAGGTATCCCCAGCACACCCACTGATTCCTGGTCTGAGCCAGTAACAAAATGCCTACATCTTCACCATGGTTCTTCATGGGGCCTATTCTGTGGTCCACATAAGAGGGAGAGATGAATGAATGGAAGACCGTTTTAAAGGCAGCATGGACCGTTTCTGTCCATGGTGCTGCTGCCCGTTAGCTTGTCAGTCTCCCGGTGTCTCCACATTTCCCGGGCCTTCTGGGGGCAGGCAGTTGTATGTAGGAAGAGAGAATCTATCCCAGCACCCCAAGCTGGGCAGACCCTTCCAGATCCTCTCAAATACACCACTTTCTTGTGAAGCTAAAGAAATGCCAGTTCAGCCATGAGGAAATGAGAATGTATCGGGCACATCCCCAGGAGGCATCCCACAAAGGTTTACCCCCTACCCTCAAGTCACCATTTCTGACATTCATGTGGTGTTTCTACCACGACACATCATCATAAATATGGTTTCAGAAACAAAAACAAAAAGTCAAATCACTAGGCCCTTTCCAACAATCTCCTGACCAACTGTCAGTGATGAGCCTCAGGAAAAGGGGAGTGTGACAGAACAGAACCCTCAGCAGCAATGGATGAATAAAGAGACACGGCAGGCTGCAGAGAAGAGGCTGAGACCAGTTTTGGACACGTAGCTTTCAAGATGCCAGGAGGAAATGTCCAACAACAGGGAGCCGGGGATCCAGGACTGGAGCTGAGGGGACAAACCTGGGGCGCAGTCATTGGGAGAGAAGTAACTGAAACCATAGGGGTACGTAAGATTGCCAAAAGGTAGAAAGGAAAGAGAAGACAAGGAAGGCAAGGTCTTTGGCCAGCGAACTGTATAATGTGCACAAGGAATTGGCAAACAAGCCTAAGTCAGAAGAGCCAGAGAAAGTGTTTTCATGGACAGGAAAGGCCAGGTGAAGACTGTCAAGGTGATCAATAAGGTCAAATGCTGCAGAGATACTGAGGAGCATGAGGAAACATAAAGGACCAATGGATCGAGTACCAAGGAGGTCATTAGTCATGTTGGAGAAAACGATTTCAGCCGAGTGGAAGGCAGGGTTGGGATGTGAGCAAATGGTGAGAAACTGGAGGTGGTAAGAATATGCACTCTTCTTCCTTTCTGATTAGTGGTGAGGAGTGGAAGAGATGCTGGATAAGACCTTGGAGGGGAAGAGGAGGACGGGAGCAAGGTCAAGGGAAGGATCTGGAGCAAGGAGGGTAGGAAAATGAAGGACTTTTGTAGGCTGAGGGGAAGGAATCAGTCAAAAGCTGAGAGCTCACCAGACATAACATTGTGCTTAGCAAGGATCCAAATGCTGACCCCCAAAAAGGAGACACTTGTTACTGTCTTTCAAGTGTCCCACTACCATGGGGCAACCTGTCTGTTTCTCCAGGATGTCTTCTGGGACGACTTAGCCATATACTCAGTCTCAGAACAAGGACTCAGACTTAGCTCCTTTTTCTGGAAAAAAAAAAGTGCTAAGGGGTCCAAGCCCATCTCTCTTCCTGTTACTGCCCCTCATCAGCCAGACTGCAATCAATGCCTCATTTTCTGGGCTAGGTCTCCTCCTATCAGTTATTCTTCATGGTGGAGCATCACCTCCTCTTTCACCCACATTCAGGATTCTGCCCCCAGGAAAGAGGTTCTTGCCAAGGATGATTTTCCTAAAAGAACTGATGATTGCCCAGGGCAGGAGACTCAAAATGTGCAGGCTGCCTGGCTCTCTAGCCACACTTCACTTCTGCTCTGAAGGATGCTCTCCAAAGGTGAAGGCCCAAGAGATTGTTCCTGGCTGCCCCCGAGGATCATGCACCTTGTCCCTCTGGTGGTGGGCTATTCTAGAGCCCAGCTTCCAATCCATCCCTCCTCTTTTAGGCACACATGGACCCTACACCTTGTTTTCCCCAATTGACAAGGCAGAGTCCAGGCTGAGCCCATGCCCCATGACAATGACTGCTTGACAATGGCCAAAAGGACCCAACCTGCAAACCAGAAGATGATCTCCAGACCACCGCAGCTCAAGAACTGGTTGTGTCGGTGCTACCCCACACTGAGCCAAACCCCCAGATTCTGGCACAGAGTGCTGAGGGGGAGGGGGACGGTGGGTGGCAGCAGGATCCCGACTCAAAGAACCATGGATCCTGTAAAGACTCTGGAGTGGGCGGGCCCACCACATCAGCCCTCCCCATCGGAAAGGTGAACTGCTCACAACCCAGTGCATCCTGTTCTCGATGTTGTCATCTAGATTTCCCAGGATCCGGTTCCTCTTCCCCCATTGGCTCTGTTGCTTCATTGTGGCATCATTATGCTTGGTGGCAATTCTCTGGGTTTGTTGCCTGCCCTCTGGATCTTAGCCTGCTCCTTCCCTCCCCAGCCCCCCTGGTGTCTTTACTCAATGCACATGGCCAAAGAGCACCAGACCCAATACCCACTCACTCCTAGGGGTGCCACCACTTTCTTAGCTGGCTACTCTCATGAACGACAATAGTTCCCACAGCCAAGTTTTGCGGGTCCTTGGGATGATTTTTGGCTCCTCCACACCCACATCGTGGCCAGGCTCTGACAGCATCCTGTACAACACAGCTTGAAGCAGCTGGGCCATCGCCAGCTCTGAGGCCACTGACGCTTTCTGATGGAGCCTCCCAGCTCTCTGGCATTGTCAGTAATGTTTTCTGTCCCAAGGTCCTGCCTCGGGTGTGTCTACAAAGTAGCTAAGGAAGTTAGGCTGGACCTCCCCTTGGGGTTCCGTCATGTCTTCCTTTGTCTTCTCACCCCAAGCAGAGCTCTCAAAGGGAAGGTACCTGAGAAAGGAATGATCTTCCCCAACTCCGCGGGCTACGCTGCACAAGGGGCACGACACACATTCGGGTCAAACCTGATCTGCTTTATTCAGAATTAGAGTTTGGACAAAGTGTGACTTTAGCAAGCAAACAAAGAACCCAAACTTCCTTTACCGCAGGGTCCATGGCATCTGAAAAGAAAAGAAAAGCAGTAACAGTCCCCCAGCCTCACCACATTCCCCTAGAGAGCCCAGCAGCAGCTGCTGCCCCAACAGCAGCAGCCACAGCTGAGGCCCAGGTGCCTCTCAATGTCCTGCTTATAAGTCAGCTTCGAAGAGGAAGGCAGGGAAGGAGGGAAAAAAGGAAGTAAGGAGAGGAAGGAGGAGAAAAGGGAGGAAAGGAAGGAAGGAGGGAAGGAAAGGAGGGAAGGAAAGGGAAGAGGGAGAAAAGGGAAGGAAAGGATGGAGAAAGGAAAGAAGGGGAAGAGAGGAAAGGAAGGAAAGGAAGGAGGGAAGGAAAGGAGGGAAGGAAAGGGAAGAGGGAGAAAAGGGAAAGGATGGAGAAAGGAAAGAAGGGGAAGAGAGGAAAGGAAGGAAAGGAAAGGAAGGAGGGAGGGAAGAAAGAAGGAAAGGGAGGGAGAAAAGGAAAGAAAGAAGGGAGGAAGAGAGGAAAGAAAGGAGGGAAGGAAAGGAAGGAGGGAGGAAAAGAAAAGGAGGAAGAGAATGAAAGGAGGGAAGGAGGGAAGAAGGGAGGAAAGGAGGGAAAAGAGGAAGAAGAGAGGTGAGGGAGGGAGGAGTCATCTTTGAGAAGAACTGTGGTACAGCGGCAAGAACATTAGCCTGAGTACCACCACCTCTCTGGTCTGGTCCTGGCTCTGATCTACTCTTTATCTAACCTGAGGCAAATCACTTCATTTGTCTCAGCTGCTATTGAAGAGAGGCCGCTTGGTCCAGTGGACAGAGCCCAGGCCTTGGAATGCCAGACTATCCAAGCTGGAAGGCAGCTTGGAGTGCATCTGAACCAAAAATTTCCAGCTCTAATGCATCTCTGAGCCTCAGAATCCTCATCCATAAAATGGGCACAATTCTTGCCTGGCTCACCTCATGGGACTCTTGTGTGGGAAGGATTTGGGAGCTGAAAGGAATAGAGAGATACACATCTGCCCTCACAGGGTTGTCAGGAAGCTGGGCTTTTGTAATCTGCCAAGGGCAAAGGGAACCCAAGCCCACAGCGGGAAATATAGGTCCTTTGGGCAGATAGAGAGGAGGGGACAAGCACCCACACTTTCCTCCATTAGAAACACAGCCTCGTGTCCCCTGGTGAGCTCTCTGCTCCCCCTGCCCAGCTGGCCTCCCTCGACTCTGAATGCCCATCAGCAGAGTCAAGTTCCCGGTAAGAGAAGATGAGCAGGGAAAGAGAAGAGGCTTGGGAGAGATCTCCCAACTGCACTGGTGGGTTTGGACCGACCTATCATGACCTGGCTGGGGATTTCGCCCGGCCCCTTCTCTAGCAGTCATCTGGGCTGTTTCCCAATAATATCTTAAACTAAGGTTCAGTCCATGTGGACTGAACAAGCAAAGCAACACTCACCAGGACCAGCAGAGGGTATGCACTGTTCAAGCCCTGTCCTGGCTCACCAGCAGAACCAGTTATTCCAGCAATGACACAGTACAAAGACTTAGCAGTCCCGGGCTGTTTACGCATAGGGACAAGAGGTTCGGGCTACTGTCTGTCTTCAAATATGTAGAAGAGCAACCTTAGCACTCCTTGCTATGGAAGCAAGGACAAGGAAATACAGAGCGAACATTAAATGAACGTCGAACATTCAGCTGATCAAGAGGAGAAAAGAGTAAGGCAGGAAGGAGTCTTACCTTGCGAATCCAAAGTCAGCCAGGTCTTCCAAAGCTTCATCCAGAAAGATTTGGTTGAGCCAAACCCAGGAGATGGAAAATCATTCTAGCTCCTACAACGTGCCAAGACATCAGGAAGGACAAGCTTTCCTGACCGAGGTGTGCCAGCAAACAAACCACAAATACTTGGTGAAGCCTGGAAAATGTATTGCCCCCTTGGAGCCCATGAACCTACTGGGGTGAGCCTCACACCCCAGTAATAATACCAGGTCCGAGAACACCCAAAGAAAAGAGCTTCGCTCGCTGCCTGGCAGCCATCCCTCCCCAGAGTCCTCTAGCCAACAGAGGTCCAGGGGCTCCTTGGGCACAAGATGTTCTGAGCACCCTCCGCCACCTGTTATGGGAGAAAGAACACTGTCTACGCTGACTGCAATGGTGCCATCCACCCAGCATGGACCAAAGAAGAAACTCCCAAGACATCAGACATCACCACCTGGGTCCTCGGAAGGCTAGAGGGGGCACACAGAGAGGGGGAACAGGTGCACCTACCTACTGAGGTCGGTAGAGCTTATAAAGAGACACTAGCAGCGAAGAAAAGACCACCCACGACCAAGTCATAAGGCCTGAATTTGAATCTGCGTTCTGGGGAGCAAGCGGAACACGCAGCAGGAAAGGAGAACTAAAGGAAAGCGTCCAGAATCCAAGCAGGGGTCGCTCCCTAGAACGTTCCAGGAAGCTGGCTCCCCAAAGGTCCCCCAGGAGAGAGGTGGTCCTGGGGATCCCGTATCCCAGGGCAGCAGCAGATGTGCAAGGCCTCGGGCTGCTGCCGAGGTGCAGAATCAGACAAGGTCTTATGTCTCAAATTTCCCCAAAGCTCTACATCACAACAAAAGCAAAGAGCAAAGCAAAGCTTTTAGAAGCTAATGTGCCTTGTCCCCAGCAGCTAGGAAGAATTGCAAAATGAGCTGTCACTCTGCCCCAAGTCCAAGATCAACCCCTTTTGTTTTTGTTTAAAAAAAAAACCAACAACCCCAATGTGTTCCACCCCAGTATGTTCACATGGCTACCAGAATCAGTGGAGAGGGAGAGAAAGAAGAGGAATCTGCCCCAAGAAAACAGGAATCAGGGGAAGCCAAACACAGCCCTCAGATGCCCCTTCACACT